>NC_047051.1:60576815-61176815 GCF_011762595.2 Tursiops truncatus | reverse complement strand
CCTAAGTACATTATATATCAGGTAGGAATAATGCTGTCTCAAGGGCCATGACAGGCTATTAGAAACGAATCATAAGATGTAAAAAACACCCTAAGTAACAATAAAGATTAGGCAACTCAAAGAGGACAAAGGAACACAGCTCTGGCAGCAAACCCCCTAGCATAAATAAGCTGTACTTCCCTGTGTTGGACTTAGAAACTTGCATAGAACCTGGGTCAGGGCCAGGAGTTTGGATTTTACGGCTGCTCCTTAGAATAGATACCAGTATTTCCATTGTCAATTAACATTATAATATATCCTATCAATAATGACATTTAACATGGAGTAACTAATTTATTTCTCACAGGGATTCCACAAGTAACAAAAAAGAATTAATATTAACTTTGTCACACTGACAATGTAACTGTCACTATGTGACTACTATCAGGATAAATTTGGGGTACATAAGTAGCATTTTTAAAATGGCTTGGAAATAAACATGTCCACTGTTGAATGATGAAAGTCACTGCTCTCTGAAGGACAGAAAGTTCTCCACTCATTAAAACATATGGACGTTTATTTCTGGAAGTGGCAAATCTCATAATCATACCATCTTATCTTAAGTTATTATCTTATCTTTTGTTTGTTTGTTTGCGGTATGCAGGCCTCTCACTGTTGTGGCCTCTCCTGTTGTGGAGCACAGGCTCCGGATGCATAGGGTCAGCGGCCATGGCTCACGGGCCCAGCTGCTCCGCGGCATGTAGAATCTTCCTGGACTGGGACATGAACCCGTGTCCCCTGCATCGGCAGGTGGACTCTCAACCACTGCGCCATCAGGGAAGCCCAGTTATTATCTTATCTTAAAATACACATGGTGCATCAGGACATGCCTTGGTGAATCACGACAAAGCAATTTCAGAAACAACTAAGTATATAGTCTACTGATTGTAAATTCCTTTAGACTCTGGCAATCACAGTTATAAATTCGCTTTCTCCCAATCACTCGGCTGTCATGTGTACCAGTGGTCTCGTGAGAAAACCTGTTTCTCACCTTGGGAAATCCCTCATCCTCCTCTAAGCATTCCATTAACTTCCCAGGGATGACGAGCAAAACTATGATTGCATTAAAGCAACACTGTCCAATAAGACTTCCCAAAATGATAAAAACGCACTATACCAGTGCTGTCTAACAAAACAGCCACTAACCACACATGACCACCAAGCACTTGACATGTGACTGATGTGACTAAAAAAACTGTATTTTAAATTTTACTTAATTTTAATTAACTTTAAATTTAAATAGCCACATGCAACTAGTGTCTGTCACGCTGGCCAGCACAGCACCAAGTATATTAGAAATTAGTGTGATCCTTACCTCCCCATCCTTATCATTTTCTTTCATGAAAGTAACCAAACACTCCTAAATTGTCAAAAAGACAAAGGTAAGATTCTGCAGGCAGCCTGTGTTTGGGCTGCAACTCTTCGCAGAGTCTCTAGCCTGCTGGCCTACTACATCAGATTTTGGATTCACCAAGCCTCCACAATCATCAAAAACAGAAAGCTTATCCTGGAGGACCTTCAAGATGGCAGAGGATTATGACGTGGAGATCACCTTTCTCCCCACAAACACATCAAAAATACATCTACATGTGGAACAACTCCTAAAGAACACCTACTGAACACTGGCAGAAGACCTCAGACCTCCCAAAAGGCAAGAAACCCCCCATGGACCTGGGTAGGGAAAAAGAAAAAAGAAAAAAACAGAGACAAAAGAATAAGGATGGGGGGGGGGGCTTCCCTGGTGACTTAGTGGTTGAGAGTCTGCCTGCCGATGCAGGGGACACGGGTTCGTGCCCCGGTCTGGGAGGATCCCACATGCCATGGAGCGGCTGGGCCCATGAGCCATGGCCGCTGGGCCTGTGGGTCCGGAGCCTGTGCTCTGCAATGCGGGGGGCCACAGCAGTGAGAGGCCCGCGTACCGCAAAAAAAAAAAAAAAAAAGAACAGGGACAGGACCTGCACCTCTGGGAGGGAGCTCTGAAGGAGGAAAAGTTTCTACACACTAGGAAGCCCCTTCACCGGCAGAGACAGGGGGTGGGCAGTGGGGGAGCTTTAGAGCCACGGAGGAGAGCACAGCAACAGGGGCACAGAGGGCCAAGTGGAGAGATTTCTGCACAAAGGGTTGCTGCCAACCAGCACTCACCAGCCTGAGAGGCTTGTCTGCTCACCTGCCAGGGCAGGTGGGGGCTGGGATCTGAGGCTCAGGCTTTGGAGGTCAGATCCCAGGGAGAAGACTAGGGTTGGCTGCGTGAACACAGCCTGAAGTGGGCTAGTTGGCACCACAGCTAGCCGGGAGGGAGTCGAGGAAAAAGTCTGGACCTGCTTAAGAGGCAAGAAACCACTGTTTTGGGGTGCGTGAGGAGATTCAGAGCATTGCCTAAACGAGCTCCAAAGACAGGCTTGAGCTGCGGCTGTCAACATGGACACAACAGACAGGCATGAAATGCTAAGGATGCTGCCGCAGCCACCAAGAAGCCTGTGTGCAATCACAGGTCACTATCGACACCTCCACTTCCGGGAGTCTGTGCAGCCCGCCAGTGCCAGGGTCCTGTGATCCAAGGACAAGTTCCCTGGAAGAACACATGGTGCGCCTCAGGCTGTTACAACGTCACACCAACCTCTGCCACCACAGGTTTGCCCCACATTCCAGTTATAACTACTGTACCCCTCCTGCCCCCTGGCCACAGCCAAAGGCCTGTAATCAGCCACTGCTTTAACCCCATTCTGTCTTGGGTGGGAACAGAAGCCAGAGAGCAACCTACATGCAGAGGAGGGGCCAAAACCAAAGATGAACCCCAGGAGCTATGCAAAAAAAAGAAGAGAAAGGGAAATTTCTCTGTGCAGCCTCAGGAGCAGCAGATTAAATCCCCACAATCAACTGGAGGTACCCTGCATCTGTGGAATACCTGAACAGACAACGGATGTTCCCAAAACTGAGGCAGTGGCCTTTGGGAGCAACTGCAGACTTGGGGTTTGCTGTCTGCAACTGACATGTTTCTGATTTTTGTGTTTATCGTAGTATATTTTCAGCACTTGTTGTCATTGGTGGATTTGTTTATTGGTTTGGTCGCTCTGTTTTTTTAAAATTATTTTTAAGTTTCCAATTTTAATTATTTTATTTTATTAATTTTTTATTTTATTATTCTTTTTTTCTCCCTTTTCTTCTGAGCCGTGTGGCTAACAGGGTCTTGGTGCTCTGACCAAGTATCAGGTCTGAGCCTCTGAGGTGGGAGAGCTGAGCTCAGGACACTGGACCATCAGAGACCTCCTGGTCCCACAGAATATCAATCAGTGAGAGCTCTCCCAGAGATCTCCATCTCAATGCTAAGACCCAGGCTCCACCCAACGAACAGCAAGCTCCAGTGCTGGATGCCCCATGCCAAACAACTAGCAAGACAGGAACACAAACCCATCCATTAGCAGAGAGGCTGCCTAAAATCATACTAAGTTCACAGACACCCCGAAACACATCAACGGACACAGCCCTGCCCACCAGAAAGACAAGATCCAGCCCCACCCACCAACAGTCCCTTCCACCAGGAAGCTGACACAAGCCACTGAACCAATCTTACCCACTGGGGGCAGACACCAAAAACAATGGGAACTATAAACCAGCAGCGTGTGAAAAGGAGACCGAAACACAGAAAGTTAAGCAAAATGAGAAGACAGAGAAATATGCAGCAAAGGAGCAAAGTAAAATCCCACCAGACCAAACAAATGAAGAGGAAATATGCAGTCTACCTGAAAAAGAATTCAGAGTAATGATAGTAAAGGTGATTCAAAATCGTGGAAATAGAATGGAGAAAATAAATGAAACATTTAACAAGGACCTAGAAGAACTGAAGAGCAAACAAACAATGATGAACACCACAATAAATGAAATTAAAAATTCTCTGGAAGGAATCAGTAGCAGAATAACAGGCAGAAGAACAGATAACTGACCAGGAAGATAAAATAGTTGAAATAACTACTGCAGAGAAGAATAAATAAAAAAGAATGAAAAGAATCGAGGAGAGTCTCAGAGACCTCGGGGACAACATTAAACACACAAACATTCGAATTATAGGGGTCCCAGAGGAAGAGAAAAAGAAAGGGTCTGAGAAATCATTTGAACAGATTATAGTTGAAAACTCCCCCAACATGGGAAACGAAATAGTCAATCAAGTCCACGAAGCACAGAGAGTCCCATACAGGATAATTCCAAGGAGAAACACAAAAACACACACATTAATCAAACTATCAAAAATTAAATACAAAGAAAAAATATTAAAAACAGTGAGGGAAAAGCAACAAATAACGTACAAGGGAATCCCCATAAGGTTAACAGCTGATCTCTCAGCAGAACTCTGCAGGCCAGAAGGTAGTGGCAGGACATATTTAAAGTGATGAAAGGGGAAAACCGACAACCAGGATTACTCTACCCAGCAAGGATCTCATTCAGATTCGACAGAGCAATTAAAATCTTTACAGAGAAGAAAAAGCTAAGAGAATTCAGCACCACCAAACCAGCTTATACAACAAACGCTAAAGGAACTTCTCTAGGTAGGAAACACAAGAGAAGGAAAAGACTACAAACAAACCCAAAACAATTAAGAAAATGGTAACAGGAACATACATATAATTACCTTAAATTACCAAAAATTACCTTAAATCGATTAAATGCAACAACCAAGAGACATAGACTGGCTGAATGGATACAAAAACAAGACCCATATATATGCTGTCTAAAAGAGACCCACTTCAGACCTAGGGACAAATACAGACTGAAAGTGAGGGGATGAAAAAAGATATTCCATGCAAACAGAAATCACAAAAAAGCTGGAGTAGCAAGTCTCATATCAGACAAAATAGACTTGAAAATAAAGACTATTACAAGAGACAAAGAAGAACAACACATAATGATCAAGGTATCCATCCAAGAAGAAGATTTAAGAATTGCAAATATTTATGCACCCAACATAGGTGCACCTCAATACATAAGGCAAATGTTAACAGCCATAAAAGGGGAAATTGACAGTAACACAATAAGAGTAGGGGACTTTAACACCCCACTTTCACCAATGGACAGATCATAAAAAATGAAAATAAACAAGGAAACACAAACTTTAAATGAGATATTAGACAAGACGGACTTAATTGACATTTATATTTATAGGACATTTAATCCATAAACAACAGAATACACTTTCTTCTCTACTGCTCATGGAACATTATCCATGACTGATCCTATCTTGAGTCACAAATCAAGCCTTGGAAAATTTAAGAAAATTGAAATCATATAAAGCATCTTTTCTGACCACAATGTTATGAGACTAGATATCAATTAAAGGAAAAAAAACTGTAAAAAATACAAACACATGGAGGCTAAACAATACATTACTAAATAACCAAGACATCACTGAAGAAATCAAAAAATACCTAGAAACAACTGACAATGAAAACATGATGACACAAAACCTATGGGATGCAGCAAAAGCAGTTCTAAGAGGGAAGTTTATAGCAATACAATCCTACCTCAAGAAACAAGAAAAATCTCAGATAAACAAGCTAACCTTAAACCTAAAGCAATTAGAGAGAGAAGAACGAAAAAAAACCAAAGTTAGAAGGAGGAAAGAAATCATAAAAATTGGATCAGAAATAAATGAAAAAGAAATGAAACAAAAGCAAAGACCAATAAAACTAAAAGGTGTTTTTTTGAGAAGACAAACAAAACTGATAAACCATTAGCCATACTCATCAAGGAAAAAGGGAAAAGACCAAATCAACAGAATTAGGAATGAAAAAGCAGAAGTAACAACTGACACTGCAGAAATACAAAGGATCATGAGAGATTACTACAAGCAACTCTAGGCCAATAAAATGGACAAACCAGGAAGAAATGGGCAAGTTCTTAGAAAAGCAGAAACTTTCAAGACTGAACCAGGAAGAAAAAGAAAATATAAACAGACCAATCAAAGGCACTGAAATTGACAGTGATTAAAAATCTTCCAGCAAACAAAAGCCCAGGACCAGATAGCCTCACAGGCTAATTCTATGAAACATTTAGAGAAGAGCTAACACCTATCCTTCTCAAACTCTTCCAAAATATAGCAGAGGGAGGAACACTCCCAAACTCATTCTACAAGGCCACCATCACACTGATACCAAAACCAGACAAATATGTCAGAATAAAAGAAAACTACAGGCCAATATCACTGATGAACATAGATGCAAAAATCCTCAACAAAATACTAGCAAACAAAATCCAGCAGCACATAAAAAGGATCATACACCACGATCAAGTGGGGTTTATCCCAGGAATGCAAGGAATCTTCAATATACGCAAATCAATCAAATCAGTCAATGTGAACCACCATATTAACAAACTGAAGGATAAAAACCATATGATAATCTCAATCAATGCAGAAAAAGCTTGCGACAAAATTCAACACCAATTTATGATAAAAACCCTCCAGAAGTAGGCAGAGAGGGTACTTATATCAACAAACTAAAGACAATATATAACAAACCCACAGCCAACATCGTTCTCAATGGTGAAAAACTGAAAGCATTTCCTCTAAGATCAGGAACAAGACATGGCTGCTCAAGCACCACTATTATTCAACATACTTCTGGAAGTTTTAGCCACAGCAATCAGAGAAGAAAAAGAAATAAAAGGAATCCAAATCAGAAAAGAAGAAGTAAAAGTGTCACTGTTTGCAGATGACATGATACTATACATAGAGAATCCTAAAGCTGCCACCAGAAAACTACTAGAGCTTATCAATGAACTTGGTAAAGTAGCAGGATACAAAATTAATGCATAGAAATCTCTTGCATTCTTATACACTAACAATGAAAAATCTGAAAGAGAAGTTAAGGAAACAATCTCATTTACCACTGCAACAAAAAGAATAAAACACCCAGGAATAAACCTACCTAAGGAGAAAAAAGACATGTATACAGAAAACTATAAGACACTGATGAAAGAAATTAAAGAGGATACAAACAGATGAAGAGATATACCATATTCTCAGATTAGAAGAATCAACATTGTGAAAATGACTATGCTACCCACAGCAACAGAATCAATGCAATCCATATCAAACTACCAATGGCATTTTTCACAGAGCTAGAACAAAAAATTTCACAATTTGTATGGAAACACAGAAGACCCTGAAAGCAAAGCAGTCTTAAGAAAAACAGAGCAGGAGAAATCAGGATCTCTGACTTCAGACTATACTACAAAGCTACAGTAATCAAGACTGTATGGTACTGGCACAAAACCAGAAATATAGATCAACTGAACAGGATAGAAAGCCCAGAGATAAACCCACACACATATGGTCACCTTATTTTTGACAAAGCAGGAAAGAATATACAATAGAGAAAAGACAGCCTCTTCAATAAGTGGTGCTGGGAAAACTGGACAGCTACACATAAAAGAATGAAATTTGAACACTTCCTAACACCATACACAAAAATAAACTCAAAGTGAATTAAGGACCTAAATGTAAGGCCAGACACTATCAAACTCTTAGAGGAAAACATTGGCAGGACACTTTATGACATAAAGCACAGCAAGATCCTTTTTGACCCACCTCCTGGAGAAATGGAAATAAAAACAAAAATAAACAAATGGGACCTAATGAAACTTAAAAGCTTTTGCACAGCAAAGGAAACCATAAACATGATGAAAAGACAACCTTCAGAATGGGAGAAAATATTGCAAATGAAGCAACTGACAAAGGATTAATCTCCAAAATATACAAGCAGCTCATGCAGCTCAATATCAAAAACCAAACAACCCAATCCAAAAATGGGCAGAAGACCTAAACAGACATTTCTCCAAAGAAAATATACAGATTGCCAACAAACACATGAAAGGATGCTCAACATCACTAATCATTAGAGAAATGCAAATCAAAACTACAATGTGGTATCACCTTACACTAGTCAGAATAGCCATCATCAAAATGTCTACAAAAAATAAATACTGGAGAGGGTGTGGAGAAAAGGGAACCCTCTTGCACTGTTGGTGGGAATGTAAATTGATACAGCCACTATGGAGAACAGTATGGAGGTTCCTTAAAAAACTAAAAATAGAACTACCATAGGACCCAGCAATCCCACTACTGGGCATATACCCTGAGAAAACCATAATTCAAAGAAAGTCATGTACCACAATGTTCATTGCTGCATTATTTACAATAGCCAGGACACTGAAGCAACCTAAGTGTCCATTGACAGATGAATGGATAAAGAAGGTGTGGCACATATATACAATGGAATATTACTCAGCCATAAAGAGAAACGAAATTGAGTTATTTGTAGTGAGGTGGATGGAAATGGAGTCTGTCATACAGAGTGAAGTAAGTCAGAAAGAGAAAAACAAATACCATATGCTAACACATATATGTGGAATCTAAAAAGAAAAAAGTGGTTCTGATGAACCTAGGGGCAGGACAGGAATAAAGACACAGGTGTAGAGAATGGACTTGAGGACACAGGGAGGGGAAAGGGTAAGCTGGGACACAGTGAGAGAGTAGCACTGATATATATACACTACCAAATATAAAATAGGTAGTGGGAAGCTGCTGCATAGCACAGGGAGATCAGTCGGTTCTTTGTGACCACATAAAGGGGTGGGATAAGGAGGGTGGGGATATGGGGATATATGTATACATATAGCTGATTCACTTTGTTATACAGCAGAAACTAACACACCACTGCAAAACAATTATACTCCAATAAAGATGTTATTAAAAAAGAATCCAAAAAAAAAAAAAAAAGACAAAGGTAAAGTTAAGTTGGATTTTTGGATGCTGGGAACTAAATTCTTATTTTTCAATTTCACTTTTCATCTCCTCATATCAACAAAACAAAATCTTTTTTAGAGCACTGAAAATTTATGTTTTCTTCTTCTTTAGTTGAAAATTATGTCATTTTTAAAACGTGTCCTATGCAGTTTATATTCTATATATTTTAAGTCCTAATCACTATTATTATAGTACATGTGATTATAATCAGGGTGATACCAACTGAAGAAAAATGTTTATCTAAGGTAGGATATAAATATCACTCATCAGTATGTTCCCTAATGGGAATCAGACTAAATTTTGTTCTCATTGAAATCCATGTGTCAATTTCACCTGACAGCCCATGTAATTAAGGCAGGGAACTATCATGTTAACCAGCATTAGATGTTTTGATTAGTATGATACATTCCAAAATAGACAAGACATTCAAGCCATAGTGAGACAATACAGAATGTGATGGAGCATGTGGCAGCTGCATTTATTTAATATTAAAATTAGAATTCTGGATTTTCAGGCCTCCAAGTGAATTTTCAGCCTGAAATATCACTGCCTCAGATTTGTCCATCTAACTACATTAAGTTTTAATTGTCCCTTTTCATTTTACTCACTTTTGGTAAGGTAGGTCTGTAATGATTCAAGGTGTCATCATAGTATTTTTTTCAATTTTTACCATCTGGAAATATCTTGATTATCAATTAATAAATCTACTTGGGGTTCCAATTAGTAAATCTATTGTTTTCCTAATTCTGCTGTAGTTACCATGATTGAAACAGGAGAAATATAAAGAGTGATTTCTCCTGCTCTCAATGAACTTGTGATGTTGTCTTAGAGACAAAATAAAAACCTTTAAAAATTAGAGAAAAAGAACTTTTCTATGAGAGCAAGAACCATGTCTTTATTTTTCTGTCACTTATCTCATGCTTATTTTGAACTCTGACAATTAATTAGTACTCAAAAAGTATTTGTTGAATAGATGGTGAATAAATAAGAATGGTATGACTGTACCCAAATGTTAACTTCCTACAATGCCATACAACAGAAACTAACACGGCATTGTGAAGCAATTATACTCCAATAAAGATCTATTAAAAAATTATATTACTCATATATTTAGAAACAAAAATAACACAAAAAAAATTAGAATTTATTTGCATAGGTTTGCAGTGTTTGCTAACTTCTACAGCCTGATCTTCACAAACTTCCAGAACTCATTTTCTGTTCCATCCCTCCACTCCCTAAGCCATCTCAGAGTGTGAAATTAGGTCTCTGAGTCTGACTTATTCTTCCGCATCAACCTGCTTCAATATGTTTTGTTCACTAAACCTGAAATGTCTTATCTTCCAACATCACCTTAACTGCATCTGTTAAATCCACATTCTAGGCTCAGATGACTTGTAAAGGTCCAAATTCAGGTCTCCTGTCTTTCTAGAGTGTAACTTTTATCATTTTTATTATAGTCATTTCATTATTTTTCCCACTGATCAGTGAATTTTGGAGTTTAAGAAGCGTTATTTTTTCTTGTTTTGGGGTTTTTTTTGGTTCATTATTCATTCTCTCTATAGTTATAGTTTAAGTGCAATACAATACTGGGTAAAATTGGACCTGGTTTCTACTATAGTGGAGCTTATGACTTAAAATAGAGGCATTAGTCAGATAATCACAAATATGAGTACGTAATTATGAGCTAAAATTAAATTCTATAAAAGAAAAGAGTACTCAAAATATAAATAAATAACATAGCCCAAACATGAAACCTTTGTTAAAGGATCTTTTTTCTCTGTAAGCAATGCTTGAAGAGACATAAGGATTTTTTTTATCTGAATAAAAAGGATTTTTTATCTGAATTCTAATTTCATTGAGAAGTTGTTAATCAAAAAACAAGGGGTTAATAAAAATACATTTTTAGAAGACTATTCTGGCTGCATAATGGTGAAAAAATAAAATAGGGTTGAGTCTGAAGCAAAATAGATCATATGAGGAAAATTAGTTGATAATTTTAGTATTCACAAGAGACATGATGCTCAGTTGAACAGAATGTTGGCTGTGGACATGAAGATAAGACAAATTTGAAATATATTTTTGAAAGGGAATAGTGACGCTTGCTGGTAGATGGGAAATGATGGGCATCTTGGCAGACACCATCTGCTACACACCCAACTTCCCAAATACCTTCTCATATCCAACATCTGCTCTTCACCCTATGTCTCAGTATCTGCTACATGTCCAGTGTCCCAATGACTGCTCTATATCCAGCACCTCATCATTGGCTATGTAACCAGGGTCCATTCCTCTTCAACCTCCTACTTCCTTTCCAACAGATTCTGTTTTTTCCTACTAACGACAGAGATCAATGGATCTTAGAAAGGAAAACATCTCTTGTTTCAGGTCCAGGGCATGGACCATAATTGTCTAATACTATGATAATTAAATTATTTTTGGTTAGTGACTGAATTAGGTTGGCCATGGGCCCAATTCTGGATTAAAAGATACAAACAAATGCCAACTCATAGCATTTCTAGGAAGGCTTTTGCTTTCCTAATGTAACGTGACAAACTCAACTGGCGTGTTTCTTTCTCCCCTTTTGCCCATTCACATTTACATTAGTTTCCTATTGCCACTGTAACAGATTATGACAGATTACCACAGATTACCTGGTGCCTTAAAACAACACACATTTATTATCTTATTATCTTAGTTATGGGGTTCAGAAGTCTGAAATGGGACTCAATGGGCTAAAATCATCTGGAGGTTCTGGGAAAAATATGTTTTTTCATGTGTTTTCCCACATCCCTGGAAGAAGCTACCCATATCCATTGGCTCTTGGCCTCCTACCATATTTAAAGCCAGCATCTGCCAGTTGAATTTTTCACACTCTGTATCACTGTGTGTCTATCATCGCCTCCCCTGCCGAATCTCCTGACTCCTTTTACTTATAAGGACTCTTGTGGTTATACTGGGCCCACTCAGATAATCCAGTATAATCTCTCCACCTCAAAATCCCTAACTTAATCACATGCACAAAGTCTTGTTTGCTATGCTAGGCAACATATTCACAGGTTCTGAACATGAGGACATGGATGTCTTTGGGAAGGGGCATTTTTATTCCTACCACAGTGCTTTTCATTTTTAGAATGAAACATGATGCCCTAGCATGGAATAGTCTGCCATGGCACAACAAGTACAAGTGAAAGACCATCCCCAAATGCAAACTCTAACACTATCTGGCTACTGGACACTTATTAGTAGATGCATATCTCAGTGACACAGTGAACTCTCAGTTGGTTAAGCATTCTTATTTGAATTTTCTTTTCTTGCAGCTATCCACAGTAAGAAATACATTTTCATGTTATAATCTACTATGCTCATAGCACTTATTTTGAAAAAACACTGCCCTAAGAATAAACATCATTTTTTAAATTTTGTATAATTTTCTGTTGTCTTCACATTATACCATACTTCATTTGAACTATGTAAAAAAAGCAGCATTCACAATGAAACCACTTGTTAAAAGCTCCTCTTTCAGTACTGAACTCCAGAAAGCTCTTAGCAGCACCTGATAATGTCAATTGATTCCTACTTCATGACATTCCTGATCTTTGCATTGAAGATGCTGTTTTTTTCTTTTTTGAATTTTATTTTATTTATTTTCTTATACAGCAGGTTCTAATTAGTTATCCATTTTATACACATTAGTGTATATATGTCAATCCCAATCTCCCAATTCATCTCACCAACACCATCCCCCCGCCACTTTCCCCCCTTGGTGTCCATACGTTTGTTCTCTACATCTGTGTCTCAATTTCTGCCCTGCAAAAGGGATCATGTGTACCATTTTTCTGGGTTCCACATATATACATTAATATACAATATTTGTTTTTCCCTTTCTGACTTACTTCACTCTATTTGACAGTCTCTAGATCCAACCACATCTCTACAAATGACCCAATTTCATTCCTTTTTATGGCTGAATAATATTCCACTGTATACATATACCACATCTTCTTTATCCATTCATCTGTCGATGGGCATTTAAGTTGCTTCCATGACGTGGCTATTGTAAATAGTGCTGCAATGAACATTGGGGTGTATGTGGCATTTTGAATTATGGTTTTCTCTGGGTATATGCCCAGTAGTGGGACTGCTGGGTCATAAGGTAGTTTTATCTTTAGTTTTTATGTTTTATGTTTTTTATGTTTTTAGTTTTTATGAAGAACCTCCATACTGTTCTCCATAGTGGCTGTATCAATTTACATTCCCAATAGTGCAAGAGGTTTCCCTTTTCTCTACATCCTCTCCAGCATCTGTTGTTTGTAGATTTTCTGATGATGCCCATTCTAACTGGAGGGAGCTAATACCTCATTGTAGCTTTGATTTGCATTTCTCTAAATATTAGTGATTTGGATAAAATTTTCTTGTGCTTCTTGGCCATCTGTAAGTCTTCTTTGGAGAAATATCTATTTAGGTCTTCTGCCCATCTTTTGATTGGGTTTTTTGTTTCTTTAATGTTGAGCTGCATGAGCAGTTTATATATTTTGGAGATTAATCCTTTGTCTGTTGATTTGTTTGCAAATATTTTCTCCCACTCTGAGAGTTGTATTTTCGTCTTGTTTGTAGTTTCCTTTGCTTTGCAAAAGCTTTTAAGTTTCATTTTGTTCCATTTGTTTATTTTTGGTTTTATTTCCATTACTCTAGGAGGTGGATCAAAAAAGATCTTGCTGTGATTTACGTCAAAGAATGTTCTTCCTATATTTTCCTTTAAGGGTTTAATAGTGTCTGGTCTTACACTTAGGTCTCTAATCCATTTTGAGTTTATTTTTGTGTATGGTGTTAGGGAGTATTCTAATTTCATTCTTTTACATGTAGCTATCCAGTTTTCCCAGTACCACTTAATGAAGAGGCTGTCTTTTCTCCATTGTATATCCTTGCCTCTTTTGTCATACATTAGTTGACCATAGGCGCGTGGGTTTATCTCTGGGCTTTCTATCCTGTTCCATTGATCTATATTTTTGTTTTTGTGCCAGTACCATATTGTCTTGATTACTGTAGCTTTGTAGAAGAGTCTGAAGTCAGGGAGTCTGATTCTCCCAGCTCCATTTTTTTCCCTCAAGACTGCTTTGGCTATTTGGGGTCTTCTGTGTCTCCATACAATTTTTAAGATTTTTTGTTCTAGTTCTGTTAAAAAAAAAAAAAGTCATTGCTAGTTTGATAGGGATTGCATTGACTCTAGATTGCTTTGGGTAGTATAGTCATTTTCACAATATTGATTCTTCCAATCCAAGAACAGGGAATGTCTCTCTATCTGTTTGTATCATTTTTAATTTCTTTCATCAGTGTCTTATAGTTTTCTGCATACAGGTGTTTGGTCTCCCTAGGTAGGTTTATTCCTAGGTATTTTATTCTTTTTATTGCAGTGGTAAATAGGAGTGTTTCCTTAATTTCTCTTTCAGATTTTTTGTTGTTAGTGTATATGAATGTAAGAGATTTCTGTGCATTAACTTTGTATCCTGCTACTTTACCAAATTCATTGATTAGCTCTAGTAGTTTCCTGGTAGCATTTTCAGGATTCTGTATGTATACTATTATGCCATCTGCAAACACTGAGAGTTTTACTTCTTCTTTTCCAGTTTGTTTTCCTTTTATTTCTTTTTCTTCTCTGATTGCCGTGGCTAGAACTTCCAAAACTATGTTGAATAATAGTGGTGAGAGTGGGCAACCTTGTCTTCTTCCTGATCTTAGAGGAAATGCTTTCAGGTTTTAACCTTTGAGATTGATGTTTACTGTGGGTTTGTCATATATTGCCTTTATTATGTTGAGGTAGGTTCCCTCTATGCCCCACACTCTGGAGAGTTTTTTATCATAAATGGGTGTTGAATTTTGTCAAAAGCTTTTTCTGCATCTATTGAGATGATCATAGGATTTTATTCATTCTTCAGTTTGTTAATATGGTGGGCCACATTGTTTTATTTGCGTATATTGAAGAATACTTGCAATCCTTAAGTATATTGAAGAATCCTTTGCATATACTAAAGAATCCTTTATCCCTCAGTGATAAATACCACTTGGTCATGGTGTATGATCCTTTTAATGTGCTGTTAGATTCTGTTTGCTAGTATTTTGTTGAGGATTTTTGCATCTATATTCATCAGTGATATTGGTCTGTAATTTTCTGTTTTTGTAGTATCTTTGTCTAGTTTTACTATCAGGGTGAAGGTGGCCTCATAGAATGAGTTTGGGAGTGTCCTTCCTCTGCAATATTTTGGAAGAGTTTGAGAAGGATGGGTGTTAGCTCTTCTCTAAATGTTTGATAGAATTCACCTGTGAAGCCATCTGGTCCTAGATTTTTGTTTGTCAGAAGATCTTTAATCACAGTTCCAATTTCATTACTTGTGATTGGTCTATTCATATTTTCTATCTCTTCCTGGTTCAGTCTTGGAAGGTATACCTTTCTAAGTATTTGTCCATTTCTTCCAGGTTGTCCATTTTATTGGCATAGAGTTGCTTGTAGTTGTCTCTTAGGATGCTTTCTATGTCTGTGGTGTCTGTTTTAACTTCTCCTTTTTCATTTCTAATTTTATTGATTTGATTCCTCTCCCTCTTTTTCCTGATAAGTCTGGCTAAAGGTTTATCAATTTTTTTTATCTTCTCAAAGAAGTAGCTTTTAGTTTTATTGTTTACTACTGTTTTCTTTGTTTCTATTTCATTTATTTCTGCTCTGATCTTTATGATTTCTTTCCTTCTGCTAACTTTGGGTTTTGTTTGTTCTTCTTTCTCTAGTTCCTTTAGGTGTAAGGTTAGATTGTTTATTTGATATTTTTCTTGTTTCTTGAGGTAGGATTGTATTGCTATAAACTTCCCTCTTAGAACTGCTTTTGCTGCATCCCATAGGTTTAGGATCATCGTGTTTTCATTATAATTTGTCTCTATGTATTTTTTGATTTCCTGTTTGATTTCTTCAGTGATCTTTTTGTTATTTAGTAACGTATTGCTTAGCTTCCGTATGTTTGTGTTCTTTACATTTTTCCCCCTGTAATTGATTGCTAATCTCATTGCACTGTGGTCAGAAAAGATGCTTGATGTGATTTCAATTTTCTTAAATTTACTGAAGCCTGATTTGTAACACAAGATGTTATCTATCCTGGAGAATGTTCTGTGTGCACTTGAGTAGAAACTGTAATGTGCTGTTTTCAGATGGAATATCCTATAAACATAAATATCAATAAATCTATCTGGTCTATTGTGTCATTTAAAGTTTGTGTTTCCTTATTAATTTTCTGTTTGGATGATCTCTCCATTGGCGTAAGTGAGGTGTTAAAATCCCCCACTATTAATGTGTTACTGTTGATTTCCCCTTTTATAGCTGTTAGCAGTTGTCTTATGTATTGAGTGGCTCCTATGTTGGGTGCATATACATTTGTAATTGTTACATCTTCTTCTTGGATTGATCCCTTGATCATTAGGTAGTGTCCTTCTTTGTCTCTTGTAACATTCTTTATTTTAAAGTCTATTTTGTCTGATATGAGAATTGCTACTCCAGCTTTCTTTTGATTTCCATGTGCATGGAATAACTCTTTCCATCTCCTCACTTTCAGTCTGTATGTGTCCCTTGGTCTGAAGTGGGTCTCTTTTAGAGAGCATATATATGTGTTTTGTTTTTGTATCCATTCTGTGAGTCTGTGTCTTTTGGTTGGAATATTTAATCCATTCATGTTTAAGGTAATTATCGATATGTATGTTCCTAAGGCCATTTTAATAATTGTTATGGGTTTGTTTTTGTAAGTCCTTTTCTTCTCTTGTGTTTCCCACTTAGGGAAGTTCCTTTAGCATTTGTTGTAGAACTGGTTTTGTGGTGCTGAATTCTCTTAGATTTTGCTTGTCTGTAAAGCTTTTGATTTCTCTGTCAAATATGAATGACATCCTTGCTGGGTAGAGTAATCTTGGTTGTAGGTTCTTCCCTTTCATGACTTTAAATATGTCATGCCACTCCCTTCTGCCTTGTAGAATTTCTGCTGAGAAACCAGCTGTTAACCTTATGGGAGTTCCCTTTTATGTTGTCATTTTTCCCTTGCTGCTTTCAATAATTTTTCTTTGTCTTTAATTTTTATCTATTTGATTACTATGTGTCTCAGCCTGTTTCTCCTTGGGTTTATCCTGCCTGGGACTCTGCACTTCCTGGACTTTGGTGGCTATTTCCTTTCCTATGTTAGGGAAGTTTTCGACTATAACCCCTTCAAATATTTTCTTGGGTCCTTTCTCTCTCTCTTCTCCTTCTGGGACCCTAATATTGTGAATATTGTTGTGTTTAATGTTGTCCCAGAGGTCTCCTAGGCTTTCTTCATTTGTTTTCATTCTTTTTTCTTTATTCTGTTCCCTGGCAGTGAATTCCACCATTCTGTCTTCCAGGTCACTTATCCATTCTTCTGCTTCAGTAATTCTGCTACTGATTCCTTCTAGTGTATTTTTCATTTCAGTTATTATATCCTTCATCTGTTTGTTTGTTCTTTGATTCTTCTAGGTCTTTGTTAAATATTTCTTGTATCTTCTTGATCTTTGCCTCCATTCTTTTCCCAAGGTCCTGGATCATCTTCACTATAATTATTCTGAATTCTTTTTTGGAAGGTTTCCTATCTCCACTTCATTTAATTGTTTTTCTGGGGTTTTATCTTGTTCCTTCATCTGGTGCATAGCCCTCTGCCTTTTCATCTTGTTTATCTTTCTGTGAATGTGGTTTTTGTTCCACAGGCTGCAGGATTGTAGCTCTTCTTGCTTCTGCTGTGTGCCCTCTGGTGGATGAGGCTATCTAAGAGGCTTGTGCAAGCTTCCTGATGGGAGGGACTGGTGTTGGGTAGAGCTGGGTGTTGTTCTGGTGGGCAGAGCTAAGTAAAACTTTAATCCACTTGTTTGCTGATGGGTGGGGCTGTGTTCCTTCCCTATTGTTTGTTTGGCCTTAGGAGACCCAAAACTGGAGCCTACCCAGCTCTTTGGTGGGGCTAATGGTGGACTCTGGGAGGGCTCACGCCAAGGGGTACTTACCAGAACTTCTGCTGCCAGTATCTTTGTTCTCACGGTGAGACAGAGCCAACCCTGCCTCTGCAGGAGACCCTCCAACACTAGCAGGTAGGTCTGGTTCAGTTTCCTATGGGGTCACTGCTCCGTCCCCTGGGTCCCGATGTGCACATTACTTTGTGTGTGCCCTCGAAGAATGGAGTCTCTGTTTCCCCCAGTCCTGTCAAAGTTCTGCAATCAAATCCCTCTAGCCTTCAAAGTCTGATGCTCTCGGAATCCTTCCTCCCATTGCCCGACCCCCAGGTTGGGAAACCTGATGTTGGGCTCAGAACCTTCAGTCCACTGGGTGGACTTCTGTGGTATAAGTGTTCTCCAGTCTGTGAGTCACCCACCCAGCAGTTATGGGATTTGATTTTATTGTGATTGCACCCCTCCTACCATCTCACTGTGGCTTCTCCTATGTCTTTGGATGTGGGGCATCTTTTTTGGTGAGTTGCAGTGTCTTCCTGTTGATGATTGTTCAACAGTGACTCTGGTGCTTTCGCAAGAGGGAGTGAGTGCACGTCCTTTTACTCTGCCACCTTGAACCGGTAATTCAAAGATGCTGTTTCAATGTACTCTTTCCACTTTATATTCTTTTATATATATATTTATATTTATATTTATATTTATATATAATTGTCCTTCATCCTTCTGTCCTCTAGCTGTAGTTCCCTGATGGAATTTTACTTTTAAATATTTTGACCAAGATCTGTAAAGAGAACTGCATTTTACATCACAACCTCCTACACACACATACACAGTTTGTTCTCAGCTATAACTTTCTCAATTAAATTTAAGAAAAATAAATATTATGTGGATGAAGGGACTCCTTTCCTATCAGCTGCCAACACCTCTGTGTGCCAGGGCCCATGGTCTTGCATCTGCTGAGGATTTATCTTGGACAACTATCTAATTTCTTTCCTGCATCATTGATTTTTTTTCTTTCTACTGTACTATGCCCAAAAAATGTGTTCTATTACAATGGTCAAAAAAAGAAAAAGACCAAGAGGATTAATTTCCTTAATTACAAATCTCCCTCCAGCTCTGCTCCAGTTTTCTTCTGCCACCCTTACGAGTAAAAGAGCTACCAATAATCACATTCTCCACTTCATCACCTCCGTTCTCTATTTACTCTACTCTGATTGCACTTTCATTGTCACAAGCCCACTTTTGTCAAGCTGCAAGCAGCTAAGTCCAATGGCAGCTCTTCTACTCTTGTCCATAACGTTTTAGATGCTTTCAGCACAGTTTATTACCCTCTTCTATGCTAAATGCTTTCTTCTCATGGCTTCAGGAACCCCATGCTCTCCTTATTTTTCTCCTAGTCATTGACACATCTCTCATTTGCTGGCTCCTCACCCCAATCTCAGCAGGGTCCTAGACCCTTCCTGGATCTTTTACTCTCTTCCATGTACAAATATAGACTCTTGACTCAATCTAATTCCTGGGTTTTAACCAGCATTTATAGCAACAGGACTGTCAAGTCTAAATCTCCCATTTTGAACTTTCTGGAACTATGACTTTATAATCAGCTACAGAGTTGTCATCTGTGCATATATAATATAGAATTTTAGAGGTGCATATAGCCTAAAGATGACCTTCTCAGTCCTCTTTATTTCCTAAATGGCAAAACTAACATTGTGAAAAAAATAACTGACCCAAGGCTGTCAGGCACAGATTACAGATGCCTACAATACAGCACCATCAGCTATGCATTATTAGAACCAAAAGAACATGTGAATCAAGAGTGTAAGATTCCTTTTCTGTTTGCTGGCGAAGTCCAACATTGGCCAAAGCCCCACTTGCTGGACTCCTGGAGATACAAGCCCTGTGGTGGAGTGCATTCTATTCCAAGCTGAATATCACAGCAGAGGCAAAACTACATTTCTCTTCGACTTTCCCAAATAATTCAATCTTATGTTGCCACTTTCTTCTTTTCTCTCCCTGCTGACAGGTTTTAATGCACTGATGCAGCCTTACATGTTCTCCAACCTGATTATATTTCAGTTTATTGATTAAAAATTACCAGTGGGATATTAAGTTCATGCAAAGTTAGGCATAATCACTTAGTAAATGATCACTTTTGTAGAGAATCATCACTCCAGTGGCTGGCTCTTTAAATTATCCCATCAAATAGTTACTGTTCATTCAGAGCTTGCTGAGATTCAGATCATTTATGCAAATTTTTAAATCCTCAAGACTCAAAGCAGATTTCCAAAAATATAGCTTCTTCAACTGAACTGTCTTCATTGATGAGTCTTTTAAAGATCAAAGAGATATTGCAGCCTTTGACAACCAACATCTGAAGGTTTACATTAACTATTAAAGAATAAATTTTCCACATAATATTTTTTCTCTGTTGAGTCTTCATACATTGATGTTAATCATCAGGATAAACAGTTCAAAATGAGATTACAGCTGAAAACTGAAATGGCTAAACAAATTCTCCATGATCATGAGGATGACTCAATTAAAGCAAATTGCAGATAAATGGATGGAAGCAATAAGGGAAACAGGGAAATAACAAGAGAAATTATCTGTATCAAAAACAAAGTTCTAATGCCAAGATATTTAAGAGTAGTGCAAAATGGTCTGGCTTGAAAAAATAAACCAAATGTCAAGAGTTTACAGTTAACAGTGATCACAAATGCCAGGTATTTTGAATAGGTAGCATTTTGCCTGCCAGATAGTTTACTAGGGAGAAGCAATGACATGAATGTAGGCTGTGTAGTGAACAAGTATTGCTATTATTTTCCCCATAGCAATATCCAGCTGTAACTCTGTAGGCTCTTCCACACCTACAAGCTCTAAAGAGCCTTTGTTACAAGGTGTCAGAGTAGTGAAAGGACAGGATTTCTGGGACTTAAACTTCATTAAGTTTCCAGAAGAAACGTACCACTACTTTGATTTTTGGTTGGTATTCTTTTAAACAGGACAGGATTTGGCTATAGAGTTATTTTTATTATAAAAGGTAGAACTTTCAGGGAAAAAACCCTAATGCCTTCATTTCATGCTATCAAATTCAGACAGAAATGACAATTAAGCATCAGCCAATTCCAACCACTAGGGATAGGGGACCAAAGGCATGGCCCCCATCCTCCAGTTCCAGCTGCTGGCAGGTGGGGGAGGGAGGACATAATTGTGCAGGCGGCAAGCTTGTTGACGTCCCACACATCTATGCCTGGGTTCCTCTGGGAAATACCTTCACTTATTCTCAGAAACTGACGTCAGGACAGGACAGGTGGGACATGGCATTCTAAACAATTTTTGCTTAAAATGAAATAAGGGTCTGTGAAATTGTCAAAGAAAAACCAGAGCCTGAAGTGGTTAAATCGGCAAAACCATTAAAGAAAGCCAGAACTGGACAGTAGTTAAATGGTAAAAATATTTATTCTGGAACTGTTGCAATAAGAGAAAAGAGATCTCAATATAGAACTGAGCTCAATTCTGAATACAGCATGGACAAACGGAGGTTCCTACCCGAGTAGTAGGGTGGAAGTCTGAGGAAAGGACATTACCAAGAGGAAACATCAGAGGCAAAGGGGGAATTCTGGTTAAACAGATTTGACTGGAACACTGAGGGAAGGTCAGGGTGATCACCTGTCACCTGGGAGATGAAGAATGTCATCACATACAGAGCTTGATCAGATATTGAGGGTAAGGGATTCTAACTAGACTGATTGAGCAATGTTCCTGCTATAATTGGGTGATTCAAGCCCAAGAAAACTGGATGCCAAGTTCAAGGCCTAGAGGTCTTAAAGCAGCTTGAATTAAGTTTAGTCAAGGAGAGAGTCTTTGTCGGAACCGTTTTTAAAAAAGGAGGACAAGAAGTTGCCTCTCACTCCCGAACCCTTTCCCTCTTTCTTTTTGAGCTATAAAACCATGATTTCCCAACATGATTGAATATTTTCATATTTGTACCTAAACATAGAGCACAAAAGGAGTTTGCTCATTATTCACTGTGTCAGATTAATTTTACCTTCAACTGTTTTTAGCACCAAATTTGTTTGCATGTCCTTAGTCTCCATAGTTTGTGAATACACTTTACAGTTACAATTAATGACATAAAAATAATGGAGGAAGAACTATTTCCTATTTCTAGTATGACTAGGAAGACAACACACTGGTTTCCCTCACACTCAAAAATAAAACTGGTTTTATGACTCTGTGGCAAGGCTTGAACCAAGAATGTAACTTTTCCATAATCACTCTGTGTTAGGCTCCTAACCTCCACAGTGGAGAATTCTGCCTGAATATATCTGAATAATTCCCCACACTCTTCATATCTTCTTCACTTCTTCCAAACAGTTCAAGCCCAAGTGACTTTGGGTTGTTCACTCGTTACAACAGGAAGCCTTGACTTGGGATTAGGTTACTCTGAAATATTGTCTAGACTAACTCAATTTTACAGGATCAGAGTGCACTTGAAGTTCACTTTATAGCTATGCAGAATATGTATTTCTAATTTCTACTTGATGGTTTTATTTTTCCCCATCATAACTGAGAATTTTAATTCTGTGTCTGAAGAATTATACCATACAAAGTTCCCTCAAAGCCATTTGGCATGAAGTACTGCCCATTAGAAGTAAGCTGAGCATTCTGAATATATATTATTCATCTCTCAAGGGGACAGCCTTTCTCAGTAGATCATAATTTGAAGACCTACTACTACTGTGATTAATATGGCTCCTCCCAATCAGTATCTGAAATAAATGCAAATAGCCACAGTCAAACAATTACTTAAAGTTTTCATTTAAAAACCTTTCTAGTAAGAAAACAAATATACAGTAAAGGTTACACAGCTCTGGCTGACAGACCCTCAGATGGATGGACCTATTACAGTCTATCCAAACAGGAAGGCCAGGTCACTCATTAAACCATTGTCAATAAAAATGATGAGATGGGCTTTGTCCCAAGGACTGATGGCTAGATAATTTGACAAAAGGACAGAGAAGAATTGTGAAAAACCAGGAGATCAATGGCTATTAATTTAAAGGTAACACATATCCTAGAATGAAACAGTTTAGGTGGCTATGTAGGATAATTACCATTTTCAATTAGCTGACATTTCACATAGCTTTGGGACTATAGCAAGACAATAACACTCAGCATCTAATCTCAGCTCTGCCTTTTGTCACTGATCTCCTGGTATTACTTCAAAGGCAAAGCCAATACTTTGTGAGCAATGGCTTTCTTTGTCATAAACAGCAAGAAATACAGAGAGTTCAAAGGAAGTTCAAGTGATATACACCCTTAAACAAACTATCTCATGTTAATACTTCCCTGAGTGATTACTTTTTCCTGGCCATTTCACTAATAAGTAAGTGCTTTTAATGCAATAGGCAGTAATTTTATTTTATTATGATGATATCATAAAAATAGTAGGGAAATAGAAATTCCAATATGTAGATTTCTATCCCATCAGTATGTATATAATTTACATAATCAGTTTCCCCCCACTATATTGTAAAACTTAAATATTCACTTCCATTTACCTGAGATGTTTTAAATTTGAAAATGTAATAAAATATTACTTGTAGTTTAAAACGAATCAGCTATTTCCTATTTGAAATAATATTCTCTAATTTGTTTAAGAGAATATATAATAATATTGATGTGGGTCATTTGTTTTAGAAAGCTCAGTCAGCCAGAGCACCAGGCCATTAGTCCAGAGACATAGGTTTGACTTTGTTTTGTGGCTCGTATGATGTGTACTTAGTCCTCTACCAAATACAAGACATAAATCACAAAGCTGGAGAGAAACAGGGTACGAAAATGTAAACACAGCATTATACCCGTTACTACTGAAACACAAAACTCAAAGTCCATATCTTACTTATGGTCATTGGTCAGCACATCATGTCTGTGTTTGAGACACCAGTAATAACTGAAAATAGAAATGTGCAAAAATATCTTAAAAGTTACAGCTATGATAAAGATCCAGACAACTAAAGAAATCAGATGGTATATGCTTTCCAGACCACAATCCTTGGAATGTAGATGGGACATACTACTCTATTTTACTTTGTAATTTTTATTAGAAACATCGTGTCTATTTTTGACAGTTTTTCTTAACCAGGCAAACGGTCAATGCTTTAGGTCAATCTTTTCTTTCGGTATTGATACTACTATGGTCTGAATGTTTGTGTCCCCCCAAAATTCATGTTATGAAACTCTAACCCCCAAAGTGAAAGTAGCACATGAGAGTGGACCCCTCATGAATGGGACGAGCGCTTATACAAGATCCCCAAACACAACCTTCCCCCTTTTGCCATGTGAGGGCATAGTAAAAAGACGACTGTCTAGGAAGTAGGCCCCCACCAGACATTGACTATACACCAGCACCTTGACCTTTCGAGTCTTCAGAACTATGAGAAATATATTTCTGCTGTTTATAAGCCACACAATTTATGTTATATTTTCTAGCAGCTTGAAAGGACTAAGATATCAAGTGCAACTGTCTAAGTATGAAGAGTCAATCATAAATAAGGTACTTACCAACTGCATTGCTTTGTTCACACAAAATTTCTGAACTGCAGTATAATTTTATATGCTTCTTAACATTTTAATTTCACACCCTTCCGAGCCATGATGATATTGTCAATTAAGTAAGCCATTAACGAAATTGGAGAATCCTCAGACATAACATTGCAGTACAAGTTACAATTAATTCTGACTTGATAATGTCTGACATGCTTCCACTCACAAAATTTATCTTACTATAGCCCAAGCAGTCTATGTCACTTTTTGTTCCCTTTATATCCACCTACAAAAAACAAAGTAAAATCATTTAAAATCTAAGAATTAAATGTATGTCAAACCTTTTATGTACTGAAAAGTGTTATTCCATGGACCCTAACTTCCTAGCCTCTGAACAAGTCGCATGATTTGGGGCAAAAGGCAAGAGGTATTGGATCTTTTATATAAAACTGCCTAAGAAAATCTGAGGGCCTTTTATAAAAAAGAAGGGCCCCATACTTATTGAGAAACTTTAGGTGAACTAATCCACATTCAACCTTCACAACAACCTCACTATCTTGAAATCTCCAACAGGCCAGAGACAGGGTCAGTTTTGCTCAAAATTCTATTTCTAAGCATCCAGAAAAGGGCCTAAAAAGAGACCAAACTTTCAGTAAATACTCTCACAAAGGGAAGAGGAGGTACATAAAAGGAAAATTGAACTTGGTATTATTATACTCATCTTGATGAAAAAGCCGAAATAAAGAGAGAATAAATCTCAAGATCACACTGTGAAGAAGTAACGGGCCAAGAATTCAAATTCTGATGTGTCAGCATCTAAAACCCATCCTTTCTACACTAAAATATTCCCCCTTTATATATGGATCATGTTACTTTCCATTTGCAAAACCCTGACCATGACTTCATTCATGCTAGCCACCAACTAAGAGGGTGACAATTACCTAGAAGCTAAGTCAGAAGAGAAAAATGATTGAACAGATATTCTGTCAATATATTTCTGCATCTATTATTTTCTATAGTAACAGAAGCACCTATTCTGGTGAGGCTGGAACAGGTGGGCACTTAGTTCAACCCCCAGCTGCACATTCAGTGTCTCATGGTGGATCAAGTATATAAATGCCTCTGCTTCTTCACTGTGATCTGACACACACACATTCACACACATCTTCACGAATGTCATTTTTTAGATAATCAAGTATTCATAAAATTGTTTTAACATCTCAGCAAAAGAACCCACTAACACCTGCAACTCCTTGCAATCTCCCCAATTACTCAGTATTTTTTTAAATAAATAACTCTCTGCCAGTCAATTAACTAGTTTTCATGCTCTGGCTGAATACAGTGTTCACCCCTTATTATCCATGCAAACTAAGGTCTCCACGTTTCCAGCCCTGGCTGGTGTACCTATAAAGAGGGAGAGACAAGTAACCAAATAAGCCCAGCGTGCTCCCCTGGAGCATCCCTTTCTATTCTGATGCCCGGAAAGTAATGATCACTTCCACCTGCATGCTGTTCCTGAAATTTCACCTCCAGGTTGGACAAAAATGCCTTCACTCCTTCTTTTTAGTAGAGCTCAGAGAATCTGGTATATTCAAAGATGTGTTAAAAAAATACTATCAAAGAAAATAAAATAAAAATAAATAAGGAAATATAAGCAAATTAATAAATGAGCTTAGTTTACCTGTTTCTAATCCTCCCTTTATAACTAATTCTAGATCTCATTTTCATACCATTTTCTACACTCCGGCTCAGAGCAATGCTCACACTTTAGCCCAAGAGGGCTTGGCCACCACTGAGGACAGTGTGTCAGTCTGGCTGCAAGGAGAGGGCTCTTTGTTCTCCCCACCATGTGACCATCTCCAATCCTTAACATTTCCAAGGCAAAGTTAGGAAAACGCCTCTTCTTCACCAACCTGTCTCCCTCCATTTTAATCTCTCATCAGAGGAACTAGTTTCTTCTCCCACATGATCAGTAGATCTTTAATAGTTAATAAAAATGGAAGTTCTTTGTCAAGTTTCTAACATCTAAAGTGCCAAATAAGCTTCTCAACATCCTTTAAGTACATAAGGACACTAATACTTACACATACATGTTAATAGAATGTCCTTGTGTCACTGTGAAGGTTAAAGCTGCATAATCAGAGGCTTTCAAACCTACCCACAATAACCAAAATGATTTTTTTCTTTTTTTCTTTTTTTAAGTGGTATAAGAATGATTGGAATGAGAAAGCTACTGCTTAGCAGTGGTCAAGGGACGAAGATGCTGAATAGAAAGGTCAGTGTGAGGCCAAGGACATTATCCTCCATATCATGTTTTTCTCACTATTGTTGGTCTCTCTTTTCGTCTCAGAATTTTCTCTCTCCACTTCTCAGATGTTTTAGGGCCATAGGCAATCATGTGTCAGGTAAAGGAAGGAATAGGAAATAAAATATGATTGAAAATCAGTATAATGTTCATCTACTTCACAAAATACAAGTTTGAATTCCATGCAATCTGCTGTGAAATACAAATTGATTTACTGTATACATATTAATTTCCTATCTATTGTACAAGAGACCTCTTTTTATAGGACCAGTTCATATATATCCATCTCTATTTCCTGTAATTAAAAGTAATCCTTAAACTTGCCCTACTGTTGACTAAAAAATAAATAGGCTGAATGATTTAGTTCAAGCTCAGGGAAAATGACTATCTAAAAATTATTAAGAGCTCAAAAGCTCTTCCAGTTCTGCAGTATCAACCTTTGTTTTATTTAGTACCTCAATTCATTTCTGATAGTTCTCAAATATTCACTGGACTATGTTATGAATTCAGTTTTAATATTCTTAAGATCCTCTCATGATAAATATTGAAATTCTATTTCTTGTCTAAGTATGGGCTGTGAATTGAAGCATCTATATCACTGGTCCTGTGTGATATGAATTATTACAAGAAGACAGCAATGAAATTTGAATTTGGACACCATTACTTTTAAATTATCTCTTTAACCCCTAAGTGACCCCCATTGCTATTGATTACAAATTCAGGGCTTTCCAAGAGATGCAGGAAATATGGTCTTAAACATGGAAGCTATGAGTAATTTAATTCAACAAATATTTACTCAGTGTCTACCATTATTACGACACTGCACAAAAGCATGAATGCACAGTCATAAGTTAAACTCTAAAAGGACTTAAAACTCTGTACTATAAGTCAGAAATTATACAACGTGGAACAGACAGAAAGAGCCCCATAAAGGAAATTAGGAGATAAGGATTCCACTCTCAGTCATAATACTCACTATCTGAGAGGTCCTGGATAAATGATTTAACCTTTCCACTATATATTTTACAGATGAGAAAACAAAGGTTTGAACTAGTCAACCTCCAAATCCCCTTTCAACTTCCACATCCTGTGATTAGGTAATACTATAAAAATGGCATTAAACGTGGTATAGAAGTTTAGGGAGGACAGAAACCTTATGATAACCTATTTGATGTTTAAATAATGTAAGAATTTCTTTAACAAAATTCGCAACATCTGTTCATTCACTGAGACTCTAAATGTATGTTGCCAAGTCCTATGCATCTTGCCCTGTGTCAAGCACTAGAAAATCAAAAATAAATAAGACATCAAGAAACAGTTAAACAGGGCTTCCCTGGTGGCGCAGTGGTTGAGAGTCCGCCTGCTGATGCAGGGGACACAGGTTCGTGCCCCAGTATGGGAGGATCCCACATGCCACGGAGCGGCTGGGCCCGTGAGCCATGGCCGCTGAGCCTGCGCGTCCGGAGCCTGTGCTCCACAACAGGAGAGGCCACAAGAGTGAGAAGCCCGCGTACCGCAAAAAAAACAAACAGTTAAACAGACAATTTCAAGGCAGAGTATTGAGTCATGTAATAGAGACAGGACGCTATGAGCATGCTCCTAAACCACAAGGTGAAGCCACAAAAATGGTTCTCTGGAGGAAGTGAGGCTGAAGCAAAACTGAAGGAACAGCAAGGCAGGTGAAGGCTGAAGGTGGCTTTTCTAGGTGGACAGGATGTGGATACAGAATGATACCTGGTGCTTTTCAGGGCACCATGAGGAGTTCTGAATGTCTGGAGCATGACTGCAAACATAGTGAGGGGCAGATTGGTTCAAGACAGCAGAGTAGAAGTATGTGCACTCACTCCCTCTTGCAAGAGCACCAGAATCACAAGTAACAGCTGAATAATCATCGACAGGAAGACAGTGGAACTCACCAAAAAAGATACCCCACAACCAAAGACAAAGGAGAAGCTGCAAAGAGATGGTAGGAAGGGCACAATCACAGTAAAATTAAACCCCATAACCTTTGGGTGGGTGACTCACAAACTGAAGAACAATTATACCACAGAAGTCCACCCCCTGGAGTGCAGGTTCTGAGCCCTACGTCAGGCTTCCCAACCTGGGGATTCTGCAATGTGAGGAGGAATTCCCAGAGAATCAGATTTTGAAGGCTAGAGGGATTTGACTGCAGGACTTTGAAAGGTCTGGGGGAAACAGAGACTTCACTCTTGGAGGGCACACACAAAGCAGTGTGCACATCAGGACCAAGGGTGAAGGAGCAGTGACCCCATAGGAGACTGAACCAGACGTACCTGCTTGTGTTGGAGGGTGTCCTGCAGAGGTGGGAGGCAGCAGTGGCTCATGGTGGGGAGAAGGGCAATGGCAGCAGAAGTTTTGGGAAGTACTCCTTATTGTGAGCCCTCCCAAAGCGAACCGTTAGCCCCACCAAAGGGTCTGTAGGCTCCAGTGCTAGGTCGCCTCAGGCTAAACAACCAACAGGTAGGGAACTCAGCCTCACCCATCAGCAGAAAAGTGGATTAAAGTTTTACTGAGCTCTACCCACCAGAGCAACACCCAGCTTTACCCACCACCAGTCCCTCCCATCAGGAAGCTTGCACAAGGCGCTTAGATAGTCTCATCCACCAGAGGGCAGACAGTAGAAGAAGAACTACAACACTGTAGCCTGTGGAATGAAAACCACAGTCACAGAAATGAAAAGGCAGAGGACTGTGTACCAAATGAAGGAACAAGATAAAACTCAAGAAAAACAACTAAATGAGTGGAGCTAGGCAACCTTCCATAAAAGAATTCAGAAAAATGATAGTGAAGATGATCCAGGACCTTGGAAAAAGAATGGAGGCAAATATCGAGAAGAAGCAAGAAATGATTAACAAAGACCTAGAAGAATTAAAGAACAGGGCTTCCCTGGTGGCGCAGTGGTTGAGAGTCCACCTGCTGATGCAGGGGATGTGGTTTCGTACCCTGGTCTGGGAAGATCCCACATGCCACTGAGCGGCTGGGCCTGTGAGCCATGGCCACCGAGCCTGTGCATCTGGAGCTTGTGCTCCGCAACGGGAGAGGCCAACGCACTGAGAGGCCTGTGTACCGCAAAAAAATAAATAAATAAAGAATTAAACAACAAATACCTAGAAGAATTAAAGAACAAACAAAGATGAACAATACAATAACTGAAATGAAAAATACACTACAAGGATTCAATAGCAGAATAACTGAAGCAGAACAGATAAGTGACCTGGAAGACAGAATGGTGGAATTCACTGCTGCGGAACAGAATAAAGAAAAAACAATTAAAAGAAATGAAGACAGCCTAAGAGACCTCTGGGACAACACTGGCATTGTAGGGGTCCCAGAAGAAGAGAAAGAGAAAGGACCCAAGAAAATATTTGAAGAGATTATAGGTGAAAACATCCTTAACATGGGAAAAGAAATAGCCACCCAAGTGCAGCAAGTGCAGAGTCCCAGGGGGGATAAATGCAAGGAGAAATACTCCAAGACACATAGCAACGAAACGACAAAAATTAAAGACAAACAAAAATTATTAAAAGCAACAAGGGATAAACAACAAATAACATAAACAGGAATTCCTGTAAGGTTAACAGCTGATTTCTCAGCAGAAACTCTACAAGCCAGAAGGGAGTGGCACCGTATATTTAAAGTGATGAAAGGGAAGAACCTACAACCAACATTACTCTACCCGGCAAGGATCTCATTCAGATTCGATGGGAAAAAAAGCTTAACAGACAAGCCAAAGCTAAGAGAATTCAGCACCACCAAACCAGCTCTACAACAAATGCTAAAGGAACTTCTCTAAGTGGGAAACACAAGAGAAGAAAAGGACCTACAAAAACAAACCCAAAACAATTAAGAAAATGGTCATAGGAACATACATATCAATAATTACCTTAAATGTAAATGGATTAAATGCTCTGAACAAAAGACACAGGCTCGCTGAATGGATACAAAAACAAGACCCATATATATGCTGTTTACAAGAGACCCACTTCAGACCTAGGGACACATAGAGACCGCAAGTGAGGGGATGGAAAAAGATTACATGCAAACAGAAATCAAAAGAAAGCTGGAGTAGCAATACTCATATCAGATAAAAAAGACTTTAAAGAATGTTACAAGAGACAAGGAAAGACACTACATAATGATCAAGGGATCAATCCAAGAAGAAGACATAACAATTATAAATATATATGCACCCCACATAGGAGCAACTCAATACATAAGGTGAATGCTAACAGCTATAAAAGAGGAAATCAACAGTAACACAATAATAGTGGAGACTTTAACACCTCACTTACAACAATGGACAGATCATCCAGACAGAAAATTAATAAGGAAACACAAGCTTTAAATGACACAATAGACCAGATAGATTTAATTGATATTTATAAGACACTCCAACTGAAAACAGCAGATTACACTTTCTTCTCAAGTGCACATGGAACATTCTCCAGGATAGATCACATCTTGCATCACAAATCAAGCCTTGGTAAATTTAATAAAAACTGAAGTCATACCAAGCATCTTTTCAGACCACAATGCTATGAGATTAGAAATCAGTTACAGTGAAAAAAAAGGAAAAAACCCCACAAACACAAGGAGGCTAAACAATACATTACTAAATAACCAAGAGATCACTAAAGAAATCAAAGAGGAAACCAGAAAATACCTAGAGACAAATGCCAATGAAAACACGATGACCCAAAACCTACACGATGCAGCAAAAGCAGTTCTAAGAGGGAAGTTTATAGCAATACAATCCTACCTCAAGAAACAAGAAAAATCTCAAATAAACAATCTCACCTTACACCTAAAGGAAGGAGAGAAAGAACAAACAAAACCCAAAGTTAGTATAAGGAAAGAAATCATAAAGATCAGAGCAGAAATAAATGAAATAGAAACAAAGAAAACAGTAGCAAAGATCAATAAAACTAAAAGGTGGTTCTTTGAGAAGATAAAAAAATTGATAAACCTTTAGCCAGACTCATCAAGAAAAAGAGGGAGAAGACTCAAATCAATAAAATTAGAAATGAAAAAGGAGAAGATACGATGGAAACTACAGAAATACAAAGCATCCTAACAGACTACTACAAGCAACTCTATGCCAATAAAATGGACAAGCTGGAAAAAAAAGGACAAATTCTTAGAAAGGTGTAACCTTCCAAGACTACCTGGAAGAAACAGAAAATAAGAACAGACAAATCATAAGTAATGGAATTAAAACTGTGATTAAAAATCTTCCAACAAACACAAGTCCAGGAGCAGATGGGTCACAGGTGAATTCCATCAAACATTTAGTGAAGAGCTAACACCCATCCTTCTCAAACTCTTCAAAAAAATTGCAGAGGAGGGAACACTCCCAAACTCATTCTATAAGGCCACCTTCACCCTGATAGCAAAACTAGACAAAGATACTACAAAAAAAGAAAATTACAGATCAGTATCACTGATGAATATAGATGCAAAAATTCTCAACAAAATACTAGCAAACAGAATCCAGCAACACATTAAAAGGATCATACACCATGATCAAGTGGGGTTTATCCCAGGGATGTAAGGATTCTTCAATATACACAAATCAATGTGATCCAAAGTGAAGAATAACAAAGTGAAGAATAAAAACAACAAAGTGAATAAAATAATAAAAATAACAAAGTGAAGAATAAAAACCATATGATCATCTCAATAGACGCAGAAAAAGCTTTTGACAAAATTCAACAGCAATGTATGATAAAAATTCTCCAGAGTGTGGGCAAAAAGGGAACCCACCTCAACAAAATAAAGACAATATATGACAAACCCACAGCAAACATCATTCTCAATGGTGAAAAACTGGAACCATTTCCACTAAGATCAGGAACAAGACAAGGATGTCCATTCTCACCACTGTTATTCAACATAGTTTTGAAAGTCCTAGCCACGGCAATTGGAGAATAAAAAGAAATAAAAGGAATACAAATTGGAAAAGAAGAAGTAAAACTGTCACTGTTTGCACATGACACAATACTATACATAGAGAATCCTAAAGATGCTACCAGAAAACTACTAGAGCTAATCAATGAATTTGGTACAGTAGCAGGATACAAAGTTAATGCACAGAAATCTCTTGCATTCCTATACACTAATGATGAAAAGTCTTAAAGGGAAATTAAAGAAAAACTCCCATTTACCACTGCAACAAAAAGAATAAAATACCTAGGAATAAACCTACCTAAAGAGACAAAAGATCTGTATGCAGAAACTATAAGACACTGATGAAAAATTAAAGATGAAACAAACAGATGGAGAGATATTTCATGTTCTTGGATTGGAAGAATCAACATTGTGAAAATCACTATACTACCCACAGCAATCTATAGATTTAATGCAATCGCTATCAAACTACCAACTGCATTTTTCACAGGACTAGAACAAAAAAATCTTAAAATTTGTATGGAGACACAAGAGATCCCGAACTGCCAAAGCCATCTTGAGGGAAGAAAACGGAACTGGAGGAACCAGTCCCTGACTTCAGATTACACTACAAAGCTACAGTAATCAAGACAATATGGTACTAGCACAAAAACAAAAATATAGATCAATGGAACAGGATAGAAAGCCCAGACATAAACCCACGCACCTATGGTCAACTAATCTGACAAAGCAGGCAAGGATACACAATGGAGAAATGACAGTTTCATCAATAAGTGGTGCTGGGAAAACTTGACAGCTACATGTAAAAGAATGAAATTAGAATACTCCCTAACACCATACACAAAAATAAACTCAAAATGGATTCAAGACCTAAATGTAAGGTTGGACATTATAAAACTCTTAGAGGATTACATAGGAAGAACAATCTTTGACATAAATCACAGCAAGATGTTTTTTGACCCACCTCCTAGAGAAATGGAAATTAAAAAAATAAACAAATGGGACCTAATGAAACTTAAAAGCTTTTGCACAGCAAAGGGAACCATAAACAAGATGAAAAGACAATCCTCAGAATGGGAGAAAGTATTTGCCAACGAATGAAAGGACAAAGGATTAATCTCCAAAATATATAAATTGCTCATGCAGCTCAATATTAAAAAGACAAACAACCCAATCAAAAAATGGGCAGAATGGGCTTCCCTGGTGGCGCAGTGGTTGACAATCTGCCTGCCAATGCAGGGGACATGGGTTCGAGCCCTGGTCTGGGAGGATCCCGCATGCTGCGGAGCAACTGGGCCTGTGAGCCACAATTACTGAGCCTGCGCGTCTGGAGCCTGTGCTCCGCAACAAGAGAGACCGCGATAGTGAGAGGCTCGCGCACCGCGATGAAGAGTGGCCCCCACTTGCCGCAACTGGAGAAAGCCCGCACGCAGAAACGAAGACCCAACACAGCCATAAATAAATAAATAAATAAAATTTAAAGAAAAAAAGGGCAGAAGACCTAAATATATGTTTCTCCAAAGAAAACACACAGATGGCCAAGAAGCACATGAAAAGCTGCTCAAAATCACTAATTATTAGAGAAATGCAAATCAAAAGTACAATGAGGTATCACCTCACACTAGTCAGAATGGCCATCATCAGAAAATCTACAAACAATAAATGCTGGAGAGGGTGTGGAGAAAAGGGAACCCTCTTGCACTGTTGGTGGGAATGTAAATTGGTGCAGCCACTACGGAGAACAGTATGGAGGTTCCTTAAAAAACTAAAAATAGAACTACCATATGACCCAGCAATCCCACTACTGGGCATATACTCTGAGAAAACCATAATTCAGAAAGAGTCATGTACCACAATTTTCATTGCAGCACTATTTACAATAGCCAGGACATCTAATCAACCTAAGTGTCCATTGACAGATGAATGGATAAAGAAGATGTGGCACATATATATATAATGGAATATTACTCAGCCATAAAAAGAAATGAAATTGAGTTATTTGTAGTGAGGTGGATGGACCTAGAGACTGTCACACAGAGTGAAGTAAGTCAGAAAGAGAAAAACAAACACCGTGTGTGTGTATATATATATATATATATATATATATATATAATCTAAAAAAAAATGCTTCTGAAGAACCTAGGGGCAGGACAGGAATAAAGACGCAGATGTCGAAAATGGACTTGAGGACAGAGGGATGGGGTAGGGTAAGCTGGGATGAAGTGAGAGAGTGACATTGACCTATGGACACTACCAAATGTAAAATAGATAGTGGGAAGCAGCTGCATAGCACAGGCAGATCAGCTCTGTGCTTTGTGACTACCTAGAGGGGTGGGATAGGGAGGGTGGGAGGGGTACAGAAGAGGGAAGAGATATGGGCATATATGTATACATATAGCTGATTCACTTTGTTATACAGCAGAAATTAACAACACTGTAAAGCAATTATACTCCAATAAAGATGTAAAAAAAATATCACAACAGATTCAGGGTCCTGTACTTTCCACACACTTCTACTCTTGGGACATTGAGCAAGTTATTTTACTTCTCTGGATTTCAGTTCCCTCACCTATGAAATGGGAAGTAATAATAGAATCTATATCATATATTTATTTTGAGTATATATGAGAATTAAATAGAAGAATGCACAATGTCTGTAGAACAGCAAGCTATACTTAATAAATGCTCACCCTTTACATCTATTGGGATAGCCTTTTCTCTACTATCTTGTACTTAGCAATAAGCATATGGAACTAAAAAGGAAAAAAAAATCTAGCCAGACTCACCTGTAAACATAAACTTATATTGTTATATTCCTATGTGCTTAGATTTCCAATGCAATTATTCTGGAGTCATTCTGGGCTTCCTTTCTTAAGGTAAAGATGAGTTTCTGTCTGTTATCCCTTCCCACTCTTTGTCTGCAAATAACACTGAGCATGCCTGAAAAGCTCAGAAGATAAAGGTGAAATGAATGGTTCAAGGTCCTCATTAGCTCTCTAAGCAGTTTGATGATGTTCAAACAAACTTCTAAGAGTTTCTTCAAAAGCCACTTAAGAAAGGCTGGGCCACATATCACATCATGAAGTATTACTGACAGATGGAAACTGGAATTGCAGTCCTACCGTTGGGAAATGGAGGCCTCTTCCTTCAGCTTTTATTAGAAAGGACAGCCCAAGTGGCTTGAAGCCTACTTAGTATGGTGGACACCAAACCTTCAATGAACACCTCATACTTGGTACCCTCTTGCAGCCTCTCAATTGAATCAAAGTGTAATCTGCCTCATTTTCAGAAGGAACAATACTCTACTCACTGATGAATCTTTGCTCAATGGTGTTTATGCCAGCTTTATTTAGTTTTTTAAACTTTAACTCAATATCCCACATCAGGAACCACAGAATTTCCAGTGACCACCATTCTGCTCTTCACCACTGTTTAAACCTTCAAGGAGAGATTGAGCAAGAGAAAAATAAAACTTTATCACTTATTTATTACTGCATCATTGGCTTTTGTTTAGAAGAGAAATCAGCTATGGTCAAAAGCCCTGGTTGTTATTGCTTCTATAAACTGTACATTTTACAGCCACGGTAAGATGGAGATGTAGCAAGAATAGTATACTGAAAGATCAAAATCTCAAGTGATATATCGTAAATCATTGTTTTAATCCTACTTTCTTTAATTCACACCATAATGGTCTGAGACTATTTAGAGATGAACTGAATGCATAAACTTCTCTGAAAGTAAATGGGGAGATCAGTCTTTATTACTTGATGGGGTGATTTTATATACAAAAACTAGGACAGACTCATGGTTGAGTTATCAATCTAAGGCTTATTTTTGCTATCATTAAAACCACTGTTTTCCAAAGCATTCTAAGTAAGTTTGCCCAGATATGCAAGGTTATTTCACTGCTGAAATTATCCTAGTGGCCACATAGGGTGACTTTACTGTTTAAGATGAATGGGTTTTTTTTTTTTGTTTTGCGGTACGCGGACCTCTCACTGCTGTGGCCTCTCCCGCTGCGGAGCACAGGCTCCGGACGCGCAGGCTCAGCGGCCATGGCTCACGGGCCCAGCCGCTCCGCGGCATGTGGGATCTTCCCGGACCGGGGCACGAACCCGTATCCCCTGCATCAGCAGGCGGACTCTCAACCACTGCAGCACCAGGGAAGCCCAAGATGAATGTTTTTTAAGGATCATCTTTGGGCTAAAGTTTTGTGATAAAATCCCCTCTGCCGTAGGTGTGGAACTCGGGTTTTTTGTTTTTTTTTTTTTTTATCAGCTCTTTTTCAAATGCTGAAATGAAATGAAAATGACTTTTTGAGGAAAAAAAACAGCAGAGTTTTGCCTGAAGAAATCTCAGTGATTCAATCCATGTAGAAATGATGTAGCCATCCACTTCAGGAATAATAGATAAATAAATCATGGTTAGGTTTCAAGTCTCAAAACAGTATTGACTCTATAGGAACTCATCTAATTTGTAAAGTATATAGAATATCTCTCCCTGAGTATGATAAAATATAAACACTAGGTCAAGTGAAATCACACTGTCGAATTGTTTGACATCCAACTAAAAATTCATGTTGAAATAAATTTCATGTAGCCTAATTCAAAGAAAAAAATCTACTCATCTTTTTCTTTAGAGTCTGTATTCCACCCATATGTGAGATTATTTCATCAGAAGCAATATTCCATTAGAACTGCTTGAATGTTAGAAAAGTTTCATAAAAATGTCTTCCATAACTGTTATAGAAATTGTTGTTAATAGCATATGCACTTGTACAGTGTTTGTGTTCCATGTCTCAAAGGTTCATGTGAGAATTTTATTTCAGAATTGACTGCATATTAAATTATGTTTGACCCTCAAAAACCTGATAGTACTTCTACTTTTTTGGAGGAGAATAAATTTGCAAATTCTGGTTTCTCTCCTTACACTGGCTGCTGGGTAACACAGGAGTGAATATGCCACCTGTTACAGTCACTTTACTAGTCATTGTTATCAGCATATTTGCCTCATTCCATTATGTTTATTCTGAACACATGTAACATTTAAATATATATGTTTATATATAAAGATTATAGGTTTAGATATATAAATATATATGTAAATCTATATATATCTACATAATTATAATTTTGGGTAAGGGATAGAGTACCAACAAACAAATATATATTGGTTGTAATTCTAATTGTCATGATATACTATATAATTAAATGCTTTAATATGACTTTCAGAAATTGTTTCTATTATTAATGACATGCATAATCAATATCAATATTATGCAATACATAACTTCAAATTTCTCTGCCGTGCTAAGTGGAATACATTTTATACCACACAGGTTGTAGTGTAGAGTTGTGGAGGCCATGCACTGCTTAACTCCACAGGTTCCACTAATCTCATAGTCTAAAATAGCACCACTTGGGCTTGTCCCATGCATAAGCAATGTGACTGAATGTTGGTCACATTATGTGTAAGTGCACAGCTCTCCAAAGAAACTCAGTAAGGTTGTAATGTATTAAGGCATTCTTGACTCTGAATCCATCTCTGAACTAATCATGGTGAAATTGAGGGGAAATAAATGCAGACAATTTCCATTTATTAAAACTTCTCTGACTTCCTTTCTTTAGGACTGATGGATGAAAGTAAAGCAGCACAAAGATGACAGATTCTTACTAAAAATTTATGGATTTTGTGATTTATTTACCCATAAATTTATTCCTGACTCTATAAACATGTTTCTGCAAGATCTATCTCTAACTGTTTGGTGTAAAAATATGGAAATTTTCACAGCAGACATAAAAGATAGACTCGTTAATAAAAATTTAAGTAGGCATCATTTGATACAATTGGTTCACATGGATAGAGTGGGCCTTAAGCAATGCATAAAAATCAGTATTTGAAGTAAAATAGGATAGCTGCGCTAAAGTATGAGGCGTTATGGAAATATCCTGTTCTCTCTAGTCAGACATGAGTGATACATTATGCAACTTTGACCAAGTTATTCAACCTTCTTGAATCTCATTGCCTCCTTAGAACACTGACTGATGACACCAATACTGTCCTCATCCTGCAGTTGTTAACTAGAATGATGCCTGCAAAGTAGTCAGCACTACCTAGCATTTACTAGTTATTCCCACTCCTCCTTTGAATTCAAAATGCAACAAAATATAACAGACAAGAAAATGACAATTGAGTGTGCAAAGGGCAAAGATTCCTTCTTCCTGAGAAAACCCTAAGTCCAATAAATTCAAAACAATTTAAAATTTTATTTTAATACTACACCTTAAAGGAATCAAAACTTTGGAATTAAAAAATGTGACATTTCAGAGCTAAAAAAGCTTTATGTCTTATAATTAGTAAATATTGCTTATGGAAACTTATCTGGAAAAATTAACTCTAAACTAGGGGAAATGTAAATAAAGGTTACTGAACATTATTTTGTGTATCTGTGTTAGAAGATGAACAGCACAGTATCCTATAACCGAGGAGCTCTTAAAATTAACAAGTGTCCTCTAAACGGAGATCATTTAACATGCAAATATAGTTTGAAGATCACAGTAGCTTTATCCTAAAGCAATAAAATTCCACTCATTGTGCAGTTAAAGCAGATGCTAGTGAGTGATGAGGGGGCAGTGGTAATAGGCTCTCAGAGATGGGAGCAATGTGGCAACGCTTTCCCTTTGCTATGAGGAAGATGAGACAAAGAGGTTAAGCGTCTTGTCCAAGAATCGAGTTAGGTCTTAACAGACCAGGGAGCCCATCTACTTTCTGGATATAAGGAGCAACCCAGGCAGCTGACGCTCATCGAGTGTGTAGCAGAGAACTGCAACAGGCCCAGCTCAAAGAAAACAAAATTAACATCTTCTATTGAAAACCTGATGCTCTGTTTATAACTCTATTTGTCATAAACTTTAATGAATGGTGACCTAAATCTTGGGATAATTTTGATGTTTTGCTCATGCAAATCTGGCTCATCTGAGATTCCCAGTAAAGCTCTATCCCTGCTCCTCTATTCTCTGAACCAAAACAGGTCCTGAACGGCCCTGGCACAGGTCCTTTTCACTCTGGTACTGCATATTCAAAAAATAGATACATTGTCCAGTATGCGCTCATCTTTGCCATGCTTCTTAAGAGATGCTTTGTACTTTTTTTTTTAAAAAAAACTACAACAAAAAACATTCTTTTGGGTACCTCACCCAATCATGTGGTTTTAAATACCGTCTATATTGGAACGACTCTCAGATTTATTTTTCCAGCACAGATCTCTCCCCTGAACTCTAGACTCATAGACCTAGATGGTCTACACATCTCTACATGGATGTGCAACAGGCATCTCAAATTTAACATTTTTAAAACCAAATTACTGCTCTTTTCTCCAAAAAACTGCATCTGCAGTCTGTCCTGTTTGAGTTAATCTCAACTCCATCCTTCCAATTACTCAACCCAAAGATCTGAGAGTTACCTGGACCCTTCTTTCATACTCTACACTTCATTCATCGCAAAATCCTCCACCTTCATCACGGATCTGATTCCTACCATTTTCACCACCTCTACTGACACCACGTTGGCTCACTTCACCGTCATCTCTCACCTCATATGTTACAAAGCCTCATACTTTGTGCCTTGGTTTCCACCTTGAACCCTGTGTCTAGACTCAGTGAGGAAGCCAAACAAAACGGTCCTGTGAAAATGTAAATCAGACCACATGAGTCTTCTGGCTCAAAACCCTCCAATGGCTTCCTCTGTCACTCTGATGAAATGTCCAACACTCACTCTCATTTGCAAGGCCCCACACAGTTTGGCATCCTGGTCTTTCTCTTGACTGCACTTCTGATAGTTGCCTGGTCCTTCTCTCAGGTCTAGCCACATGGGCATCCCAGCTGACCCTCAGACATTCTGGGCCTTCAGGCCTTTCCATTTGCTGTTTCCTTTACCTCTCTCTCTCAGGTCTTTCCTCAAATATCACCTAATCAGAGAGAACTTCTCTCTTAGTCTATTTGGGATGCTATAAGAAATGACCATAGCCTGAGTGGCTTAAGGAACAAATATTTATTTCTCTCAGTTCTGGAGGCTAAGAAGTCCAAGATTAAGCCACCAGCATATCTGGGGGCTGGTGAGGACCCTCTTCCTGGTGTGCAGATGGCCATCTTCTCACTGTTTCCTCATATGGTGGAGAATAGAGAGAGAGTGAATGAGCTCTATTATTTTCTCTTCTTCTAAAGGCACTAATTCCACCAATGAGGACCTCACCCTCATGATCGACTCACCTCCAAAGGCCCCCATCCACAAGTATCCTCACAGTGGAGATTAAGGTTTCCACACATGAATTTTGGGAAGACAGAGACATTCAGTCTACAGAAACTTCCCTTACCAGTCTAGTTAAAATTAAACTTCCCCTTTGGCACACTCTCTATTCCCTTTTCCTGCTTCATTTGGCTTCATAGCACTTATCATCCTTCATCACACCATGTATTTCAATTATTCTGTTATTGTCTGTCCACCTCAACCATATTATAAGCTCTATGAGGGCAGGAATTTTTGTCCATTTTATTAATTTTTACCCTTACACCTAAATCATGGCCTGAAACACAGGAAAAGCTCAATACATATTTATTGAATCAATTAATACGTTTTTCTGCTCCAAACAAATCCTCTTATTATTTTCCAATTTTCTTTCCTGTACTTTTATCTGAGCATTTTTCCTGTATATTTTGAGTCTACAGAGAATGCATTTTACTTAGTTTCACCAAGTATAAAGCTTACAGGATTTATTTCTCATTCTCCATGATGTTTCTGATTGAATTCCAGAAGAAGAAGAAAATGCTGACTTATACAGTCATGTGCATGGAGAAAATCTTACCAGTCTGTTTTTAAAACCAATTGTCTCTTCCTTTGCAATGTTTCTAAGTTTCAGTCATATTTCATAGCCTCCCAGCTAGTCTCCCTAACTCTAATACTTTTCCTGTAATACATCTTGTACCTCCTACTGGGAAAACACAACTTTTACTTATGAGACCCTGGGAATCTAGAATTCTCTATTGCATTTTTAGATTCTTCTATCTAGGATCCAAGGTCCCTGAGGTTTGTGTTCTTAGCTCTTACACATATTAAAATTTTACTTTCAGACACACTCTAATATTCTTCTTCTACTTCAATTAAGACTTTCAGTCTCTTCTTGCCCCTCTCTGTTTCCTCTAATCAGTCTTCAAAACCTAGTTCAGCTGGACCTTCTCCTTACAGCACTTGCCAGTTATTCCAGGGAACATTGATCTGTTCCTCATTGGAATAACTACTGAACTACTGTATTTTTAGTGTGAGACATAATTGAGCATTCAGTTGTTCCCTAGGACTACTTTATAAGCTCCTTAAACACTATGTAAGGATACAAATTTCTTCATTATTTTCCGGGACATGTTATCTTAAAAGCTAGTGTTTTTTGTTTTTTTTCCATCTGACAGAGAAAAGTGCCTAGCTTACATTGACCGCTTAATTTTTCCTTGATGAATGAAAGAGAAAGGTAAGGGTGGGGGGGGGAAGGAAAGAAAAAGAAAGGAAAGTAGAGGAGGGAAGGTAGCCAGTAGTGATCTTATTTTTTTGAGTTCTATGTATTTTGTTTAATTGCCTTGTGTAATCCACACTTTTTTCTTCTTAAAATACATTGACTTTAGTGAAGAGACATAAAATTAAATGTTTATTAACTTTTAAGGACAATGCAATAAAAACATGATACAAATCATGACTTTTACGTCCAAAAAAGTAATTGGTATTATATAAATACAACTGAAAAGAAAGGATTTTATTGTACAGTTGTGTTATTATTATGGCATGTTCAGATAGATTATATGATAAACCAAATTAAGATTGTTTATACTCCTTCCGATTTCCACATTATGGTTTTTCATTTATAAACAAGCTATAGTTCACTAAAGGTTTTAAATTAGGGAAAAAGAAAAAAAAGCGGAATTTCAATTTTAAATATTAATAAAAGAAGCCTGTAAACACAGGTTATATACCAAAATCTGTCAGAGATAAGATGTATGCATTTCACAGGATTAACAGAGAATAAAGGTAGAATATTATTAGACAAAGCAAAGGAAATTTTGAAAGTAATATATGAATTCAAAAGAACACTTTAGAATGATAAAATATTTGGTGCATCCAGGCTATTGATTCCCTGCAACAGATTGCTCATTTGGCCCCAGTGAACAATCATCCAGCTGTCTTGAACCAACTTCCTCTGTGCCAAGAACAAGGTCAGAAGTAAAGGAAAGGAATATCCTGTCACTTATTGGATTTGATAGTCAATTACTCTTTGATGAACAGATGGACTTGAAGTGATTTAAATTCATAACCAAAGTGTAATCATGAGGAACAGTGATTTGGAATCCTCTGGCAACACGTGAGTGAAGGACATATCTTGAACACTAGTCACCAAACCCTGTCTTGCTCCCTGAGAGCTGGTCCACCATCAAAGGAAGTGTATCGACATGCTACCAAAATGATATGGACAGGTCCGGAGGTGTGTGTTTCATTTCTGTAATATCTTTCCTGTACAAAGATACTGTTTATAGATATTGTTTTCAATAGGATGTGGAGACTTTAAAAAGCAAGGCTGTTACTTAATTTTAAAAAAATAAAGACGACATTGTCTTCTTTTGGACAAAGTCGATAAATACATTAGTAAGTATGCGTATATCTGAACACACTAAACTATAAACCTTTTATGACAACGTTAGAGTAGAAGGATTAATAACAATAGCATCATTCAAATCTCCTGGAGTAGGCATCCACGGAGTATGTGGGCCTTTCAAAGGCAGTATGTATCCAGTGTTTAGAAAGAGCTCAGTATACGTTCTTCTCATTGTTTACTATTGTGATGGTGGTGATGACACGAACAATGATGAAGAAGGTTCTGGATATGCATATGCTGAGAGGCAAGGAAAGATTGTCTAAATACAAATCTGCAGCCCATCTATCGAGAGACTCAGAGCTCTTTTTCAAAATACCCTTCTTTCTGTTTTCTCTTCTTCCTTGCATCCCTCCCTTTTTTCTCCCCTTCCCTCCCTCTTTCTCTTTCCCTTCTTTCAACAACTAATAAATAAATTGCTAGCATGTGTTAAGTAATATGCTATATTTCAGAGATATAAATATGTACAATGAGTGTTCCCTACCTTTCAAGAATATGTAATGTAGACCAGTATATTGAGAATTAGGCATGTGGAAAATCAAGTGTAATTTATGAGGGATATAACAGAAGTTTTTCTATTTAGAAACTTTCCCTATATGAACATATGTTCTAAAGTAAATTGGATTCCCTCACTGTAATGTTTCTGAAGATGGAATCATTTTTTTAACTTGTGGAAATGCTTTGAAGGACTGAATTATTTAAACCTCAATTAGTCACGTTAGAGTTAGAAACAGCACATCAGCACCTGGCACAATAGGCATAATAAAGGGCAGGAAGGAGGTAATAGTTCCGTGTGGGATGGCATAAAAATAGCCAAGATTTTATCAAAAGAAGATAATAGTCTAGCTTAATCTTAAAAGGTAATAAACCAAGAATTGGGGATGAGAGGAAAGATCAATGGCAGAAGCATATAATTAGATCGTAGTAAGCATAGTTTCAAAGATAGTAAAAAGCACGTGAATAAGACTAAGCCATTTGGCAAGGATGGACTGTGGAGTTCAAGGGAGAAAAAAGAGCTAAATGTGAGTTAGAGTCGGCGAGATACACAAAGCCAAGTTATGACAACAATTGGCTATTGTGAGGAAGACATGGACTTTATCCTATAGTCTTGGGAGAGTTCTTCCAATGTTATAAGATGGGGGTAGCCTGACTGCCTTCATACTTTGTAAAGAGTCCTCTGGTACAGAAAGCAGTGGTTCACAAAAGGGGACAATTTTGCTCTTCAGAGGACATATGGAAATATCTGCAGATAGTTTTGACTATCACAACCTGTTGTAAGGAAGGGTGCTGCTGGTATTTAACGGGTAGAGATCACAGATGTGGCTCAATGTTTTCAAATGCACAGGACAGCCCTCATAACAAAGAATTATCTAGTCCAATATGCAGCAGTGCTGAGGTTGAAAACCGGGATAAAGAAAACAGACTGTGGTGGTGAAGTGGGAATACAGAAAATGAATTAAGAGAGAGCAGTTTCAAGACTGTAAGGATACCAGTCCCTTGGTATCTGAATAAGATATTTAATAAGAGGTTAGGAATGGAGTGGGAGGTTGCTGTTAGCAAATGTAAGCCTTTATATATAGAATGGATAAACAACAAGGTCCTACTGTACTGCACAGAGAACTATATTCTATATCCTATGATAAACCATAATGAAAAAGAATATTTTAAAAATGTATATATATGTATACCTGAATCACTTTGCTGTACAGCAGAAATTAACACAATATTGTAAATCAACTATACTTCAATAAAAATATTAAGAAAATAAAAAAGGGGTTATGGAAATGCTGGAGGGCGTGTGGTCTGTGCAGTCACACGGCTCCACACTCAGAAGTGCCCACATTTGGTTTAATGTTCTGTTATCACTTTATAGACATTTTTAGTATCTGTGAACAAGGCATCTACATTTTCATTTTGTAACCAGTCCTAGGTGTTGGATTTTTAGAGTTTTTAAGGAGGATGAATGCTGGATGTGGGGTGCTGAAGGAAAGAAAGGAAATTTACTTAATGATGAGTCTCTGAGTAGTAATGTTATTAGCTAGGAGAAACAGGAGGTTCAGCTTTTGGGGACAAGATAATGAACATAGTTTGATATACATTGATTTAGAGACACTTGTTGTATATTCAAGTAAAATTATGCAGTAGTCAGCATGCTGAGGCCCGGAGAATTTTAGGAACAAGGTACCTCTAGATAACATTCATTGGTGTTAAGAATCTAAGCTCTACAGCAGAGAGGAAATGACCTACAGTGATACGGCAGTCAATATCTGGAAAAATTCACTTCTGGCTAACATAAACACTTTATTGTCATGGAATATAGTTAGTAGTTATATACTTAGTCCAAAATACACAGTGATTATCTCACCCTTTTTAAGATATAAAATATATTATTATATTTACATAACTAAAAGAATTTTTAAAATAAATTGTATTTGAATGTTTGTGTTTTCTGTTTTCTGAAAGTATTTTAAATATTTAGAAGTTTGTGTTTTAATAAAAGGACCCAAGAGAAATGTACACTTCTTCCTTAAAAAAACCCCACATTTTTGGTAATCTATAATATGCAGCAAGTATGAGCATTTAGCTGAAATAGTATGTTTAATTTTTCTGAAGGGTCTTGAGACATTGCAATTACAGATGCTAAAATTTATAGCTTAGATTTTAGTAGCTGCTAGCCCTGAAATGGACTGTAAAAATATTTTAACAAAAATATATACAATTTCAGAAGTAAAAAGGCTTTAAAACTTTAAAAAGTTTTTTTTCATATCTCAGCATTTGGGCAGTAATTATAACCTTACTTTAACTAATGGACTAATTTTTTTTTTTCACACCTTTGATCGGTCATTTGGTATCTTTTGTGTCTTACTCCATTAAAATCCATTTGTAGTACGTAATATTTATCATAAAATCAGTACGTTTCTGTGTTCCATGGATACTGCTTACACGAGTTGTTTACAAAACATGTTTCTAGAGGCATGATAGACTGATTACACTTGAAGCTTACCTATTTTTCTGGTATTAGTTGAATTTTTCCAAATAAATCTTAAATGTTTTCAGAGATTACATATGAAATGTGTAGAGTGCATTTCCTTAGGGAAAATTAAAAGTTTTCTTACCTTTAAATATTTCTATTCTGTTCCCTCAGAGCAGAATACTGGGATAAACTGATATATCATAATTGTATCAATATTTATGAATGGTCACAGCTTAAGCTAGTCCTAATGGCCACCCTCAGTGAAACTAATTAAGTCACCAAGTTCCTTCAGTGCTGTTTCCACGATTAAAATTTCTGTCTGACTGTGGAGCCCTGGTATTCACACTGTTTCCAGTATGGGGAAGATGACTACTTCTCCATTCCTTGTTCTGAGTTCATACTTCTTTTTCAACCTGTATTAGATCTATAGCATCTGCAAATTAAGTGAGTGATACTGAGACAAAAGATACAGCTCCTCTCTCTAAGGATATTAGCATTTAGTGGAGCTCTCATTACCAGAGCCTATTTTATTGCTAAATAAAACTAATTGGTACAGCTATTTCTTATAATGTCTTTTTAAGTAGAATGACATTTTTTTTTTCCATTTTATACATGTATACTGGTAAGGGATTAATGTCCAACATACATAAGCAGCTCATACAACTCAATATCAAAAAAGCCAAACAACCCGATTTAAAAATGGGCAGAAGGACTGAATAGACATTTTTCCAAAGAGGAAATACAGATGATCAACAGGCACATGAAAAGGTGCTCAACATCGTTAATCATCAGGGAAATGTGAATCAAAACCACAATGAGATCTCACCTCACACCTGTCAGACGGCTACCATCAAAAAGAACACAAATAACAAATGTTGGCAAGGACATGGAGAACAGGGAACACTTGTACACTGTTGGTGGGAATGTAAATTGATGCAGCCACTGTGGAAGACAGTATGGAGGTTTCTCAAAAAACTAAAAATAGAACTATCACATGACCCAGGATTTCAATTCCTGGGTATACATCCAAAAAAACCAGAAACACTAATTTGAAAAGATACATGCACCCCGATGTTCATAGCAGCCTTATTTACAATTGCCAAGGTATGGAAGCAACCTGAGTGTCCCTGAACAGATGAACGGGTGAAGAAGATGTGGTGTATATCTACAATGGAATACTACTCAGCCATAAAAAAGAAAGAAAATTTGCCACTTGCATCAACATGGATGGACTTGGAGAGCATTATGCTGAGTGAAATAAATCAGACAAAGATAAATACTGGATGATATTCTTATATGTGGCATCTAAAAAATACAACAAACCAGTGAATATAACATAAAAGAAGCAGACTGACAGATATAGAGAACAAACTAGTGGTTACCAGTGGGGATGGAGGGGCAATATAGAGGTGGGAGAGTGTGAGGTACAAACTATTGGGTATAAGATAGGCTCAAGGATGCACTGTACAACATAGGGAATAGAGCCATTATTTTGTAATTATTGTAAATGGAAAGTAACCTTTAAAATTGTACAAAAATAATTTTTTAAAAAAAATCACTGAAAAAGTAAGGAGAAAAGCAATAAACAGCAAAATTCTCTTTTTTTCCTGAGATATTGAGTTTTCTTCATTAGCTGGGATAAAGACTCCATCTTTGGCATGATAATTAGGCCCCAAATATGGGCAAATGTGTACCCTATCAAGACAAATCACAGTAGCATGAAATCTCTTTGAGGGCAGGGACCCTGTCTACCCTGCTCACTGTTTACCATTAGTCCTGTTCCTGTTACATCATGGATACACTATGAGTGTTTATTATGATGAGTAGTTCCAGGTCATGATGCCTGTCATGAATCTGCTAGGACACTGTGCTGAGGAAACGCAAAAGACTGTTTCTGTGCCTTGAATCTAGGCTTATATTCATGAATCCATAAACTGATTCATGAATGGATCCTCAGGGTCCATACTTTCTAGAAAATACTACAGGGAAGCAAACACAAAGATAGTCAAGCCATACTGCTTATGATTAAAAACAAACAAAAATACTAGGAAAGTAATTCAGCTTCTGGTAATGCAATGTCCAAGTCATGCTTACGAAGGAATGCTTGAACTTCGTAAACGGAAAGAAGATGTCCAAGGATAAATAACTTGTTATAAGCATGGAGATAAAATTACCCAAGTATCTGTTTTGATTTGAGCTTGCCAAGGTGGTTTAAACTAAGGGTGGGTATTTTTAACCATGGAAATATACTTAACCTTGGTTTGATCTGGGTATCCTGGGATGTAGTTAGAATTCCTTCTGTGACCTTGAAAATAGTGCTGTTGAAAACTGTAGAGCCAGATGGATCACATGAGACAGATCGCACTTTGTTTACATGACAATGGAGATTTCTATCATTAACAAGGACTGTGTAGCCTAAATAAGGATGTGCTCAGTCCTTGCTGCAGCAAGAAGTAGGTAATTTTAAATGTAAGACACATACAGTCATATTTTCTAACATTTATGTAAAACTGACAGCCCAGATTGACAAAGAAAAAAAATGTGGTGTTACAATTCCACCTTGCCCACCTTTATGATGCCATGTTTCCGTTTCCCTGAAAGACATGCATGCGTTATTTTAAGAAGGATTAGGGACACAAGACAGTATGATTTCCTTTGCACCGCACCTTTGCAATTTCCCTCAGTATTTTAGGAACTTTAAAACGCTTCGATGCCATAGTCAGGAATATGTTTTCCTAAGAAATTACAAAGACTTAAACTTAGTTTGTGTGATTTCACTTTCTCTCTGTTCAGTTGATTTGTTCATCTTCCAGTCTGTACAGGGCTCCTGTTGTTCTGTGAACCAGTGTGATTTGGTCAACCTAGGCTTCCCACTGCTTACTTTCAGTTCGACCTATTTTTCACGTTTATGTTCACACCACAACCTAGAAGTCCTCTGCTTGCTGATTTGGCAAATACTTTATGAGTGTCAAGATTAAGTTAGTAGGAAACACAGTTCGTGGGTAATTTTCTATTAGAAGGCCCATTATTTATATACCCGTTAAGTTGGAACTTGATTTTAAATGTTATATACAAGTTAAACTGGAGAATTACAACAAGCAATATTTGTATTATATTTGTAAGACATTTCACATTTCGGAAGGTGTGCTTTCCTTCACACATTATCCTATAAAATAAGGGATGATCAAAAATAATATTCATATTAATTAAGGATGAAATGCCATTAGAGGATTATATTGGTATTGTCATCACAGTTTCCAATAGCTGAGATATAGTATAGCAGTGTAGCATAGGGTCTGAAGAAGGACATAGGCTCTGGAGCTGGTTTTGCCTCTTGAAATCCAGCCCTGGAATTTCCTTTGTATGTGTCCTTTGGCAAGTAATTAGTAGACCTGGATTTAGCCTTCTGCACCAATTTCCTTACCTATTAGATGAGAGTAAAACAGTCTTTTTTCTAGGTTTACCTTATTTAAAATGTGAGTCAATGCAATGAACAAAGCCAGGCACATATCATGATGTCAAATCGATAGCTATTATTTAAATTCCTTTCTATTTCAATAAAAAATTTAAAAAAGAAATTACCAAAAAATAAAAACATCCTTAGACATTTTAGAAAAATAAATTCCTTTCCAAACTTCAGATATATTTCCACTGAATCTTACTTATTAAGGTATTTTTATTCTACTCCTCCTAAGAACTTTAGCTACTTTTGTTGTTGTTAGTATGGATTTAATGCACATTTCTGTATGTGGGCTTTTGTTCAAAAGCGACTTTACAGATTTCTTTGGTAACTAGGACTTGTTAAAAATAATCATAGTTATTCTATATTTAGATCTATAAGTTAAAGCTCACTGTCTCTTTTTAATATACATTCTGCCATTGTTTCTATATTAACACTTCCTTACACTCCCCTCCTTCAAGGTGTTTCCACCACAATTTTTAAAAGATAAATATCTAAGTAACTGTAATATTTACCTAATAATTAGAAATTTACTAATTTTAACTGTACTGTTACTTGTATTAGGATTGTATCATATTTGTCTGTCTGGCATCATCCCTGTTCTTTTAAGTTCCTGATGCTACAGAATAGGACATATTCTTGTTTGTTTGCAAAACATTTACTACCACATATCAGAAACATTTGTACTAAACCTATGATTTATAAAAACCAAATACTTAGATTCCACTTGAATTTCCAGAATTTGAATCCACTTAAGGCTTATGGATATATATAAATATATATAGGCTTCCCTTCTGATCTTTTGCCAGTTTTGCAGTAACTCCCAATGTTGGTAATTCCATGATGAACATAAAAATAGCTGAAACTCACATCAGCCTTTATTGACACTTGTTAATTTCTCTAAAAACAAGATCATGGTAGAGGCTTTTGTTATAGACTATAATTACATATTTTTAAATACCCAGTGCTCATAGTGGCAAATGCATAATATATATCATTATGCTACCTATTCCTTGTGATAGAAATCTTGACTGCCATATAAATAAGACTAGTCTGAGTCCCATCCTGCATGGCACTAAAATTATTTTGGTTGTTATTGCTCTGTTGAAGTGTCGAGATAGTATACTACCTTCTACCGGTACCATCCTAATGAACGTTTTAGGAGGGGTGATGTGAAGGAAATAGACCAAGTTTCCATAGAAAGCTGGAAACCTAGGCAGATGTCCTGGGTAGGCCTAGCCCCAGTTGCTCATCTCATTTCACCAGGGGAATGAGTCAGGTAACTGATTTGTAATGCACTGCTGAACCCACGGAAATCTATCAGGACACTGGCGTTTGGCACTCAGAAGTAATATGACAGAAATTGATTTGAATCCTGCCTGCCACTAAAGGTACAGTTGTTTTTTTGAGGTAGAAAGAACCAGAAAAAGTATCAACACCTACTGGAGCCATTGAGATAAATGCTAATAGGGGGTATCTTAGTACATGTACACATAATCCATTACATTTTACTGTTATTTATAAACTTGGAATAAAAAGAATAGGTGCCCAAGAGTCAATATTTTCCATATTAAAGATAATAAATAACCTTCAGAGAGGACTTCCTCAGTGCTGGGAACTGGCTAAAAGCTTTACCTTCCTTATCTCATTTTATTTTCCCAAAATAACTTATTAATAGTCCATATTAAGGATGAAAAAAAACTAAGACTTAGAAAAAGAAGAAAGGAAGCCTGCTGACTGTTACAGATAGGTTCTAAAGATACAGAGCCTCTTCTGGGACCTCAGGGCAGGGATTAATCTCTTAAACATGAGGTTTTATGATGTCACCCAACTGTGATACATGGCATATTCCACATGTTGTCCTTGCTTTTAGACTTGGGTGGTCAGTTTTACAAGTTCTTCTCTTTATCACCTTATGAAGTAAACATCAACCAGTCTTCTGCTTCCATTCAGGAGTTTGTCCTTATATGGGTATGCCTAAATAAAATGGTAAACTGAAATACTCCACCTCTGCTTGTGCTGCTGGGGTGCAAGACACAAGCCCCCTCCCAACTTCTCTTCTTCAAAGTTCCCAGTTTTTCAAGATTCATTTTAAATGTAGATTAGGGGAAGAAAATGTTTTACTTCTGCAATTCTCTGAATGATTCACTAGTTCTGTTTAGTTATACTTTCCTTTATTTAAGGTCTGACATACAGATCTTTCTGCTTTTGATTTTAATTTATTAGACTATGATTAATGTATAATAACAAACTATGTTTTGTTTTCTTTTGTTGAAGGGTTGAAATATAGGTCTTTGGGGCCTTGGTTTTTAATTTATTAGACTATGATTAATGTATAATAACATTAAAGTATACCTATGATGTTGTATTAACAGTATGGTCATAAAAACATATGCTAAATAGTTGCTTTTGTTTTATTCAATGCACGTGGAGGAAGGTTATCTTCAAAATGTAATACTCAAGTCAAAATTCCATTGCTTGCGTGATTACTATTCTTGATTTTCAGTATTCGTGAAACTCTATAAACTGACATTATGTCCTACTCAACTGTTTTTTTGAACTCTTTAATAATTATTCCATTTCACTTCTATCTTTAGCTAATCTATTCACTGTGTTACACAATGCTTAATGTCTAAGCAGAAAAAACGAAACCTGTAGATTGTTTCATTCTAATAAAAACACTAGGCACAATGCCATGTATTTCTACTTAACATAGATTAATATTTACACGCATATTTCAACATAAAGTGTAGATAGTAGATAATATGGGTTTTCCATGTTCTATATTTGATCGTGAGTCTCCCTAGGAGCAGAGAGTGGGCTGAAGGACCCACATAAGTCAATGACACAGGAGGGCCACATCTGGGAGCTGGAAACAAGGAGGAGAGGGGTAAAAGAACAGTGGCCTTTCTCAGCCCAGTAGCATCCTAACAAGTGGTTGGGACTGCAAATGCTTTTTAAAAATGATAACCACTATCGTTATTTTTGTTTCATCTTTTGTTTGAGATCTAACTGGCTTTTTCACTTTAACTACAAAGCCTTGAACATCACGTTTTTGGAATATATTTGGACTGATAAGAATCTTGGGACGATTTATTGGTAGAAAAACTGAGCTTCCATACAATTGGTTGTAAAAAGAGTGCAGAGCCTGCATATTATGTGAGAATTACCGGAACTGTCTTAGAATATGTGGATGAAGTTCCACAACACATGATCTGACTTTGCATCTCTCTATTCTTGTAGGTCATCACCCTCCCAGTGGGCACTTCTGCAATAGCCAACAGAATTAGCTTTACTGGGGATATAACTGTATTGGTTCCATCACTCAGCAATGTCTCTCTTTCACATCATTAAGTAACAATCTTCCAAAGTTCTACAGCCAGGATAGATGGAGATTTAATATTGATTAATTCTATATGCTGAATATCAATCTTAAAGAGAATCTCTAAAGGCATTTTGAATGAGCAATTCTTAAACCAAAGTGAAATAATAAAATCAACAAAATCTAATGGTATTTTTCCTTAGTCTCACTTTACCAATTAAGCTGAATCTAATTCTATGTCCACTAAGATCACATTTTTTCTTCTGAAACCATCTAATACATTTTAATATATAGCTAATATGGATATATATCACTGCAGTATTTACTAAGAATTTGCAAAACATTTTAAGAGTTTGAATTTGTTTAGACACCATTTAGTTATCTCATATAACTTCAGATGGCTTTCATTAAGCATTTCATGTATCTGGTTCCTAGCCAGTTTAAAAATCACATATAAGCTGGCTATTTTAAAACAAAGTTAGATTTATTGCTGTACACTTTATAAGCACATTCTATTTGAGGTGTGATCCTAAAATCGTAAATTTTCTATACTCTAACTTCCACATACCCTTCAACAAAAGTTCAGAGAAAATACACATAAGTACTCTCTTCTCTTTAAATAGCAAAATAAATAAAACCAAGATCAATAAAAAATGAAGCTGTTAAAGAATAAGATGTATGAAGTTTTAAAAATCTTAAAATATTTTAAAAGTCTCATTCATTTTTAGTTAATTTAAAAAAGAACTGAAATAAATTATTTGTCTAACTTTTCAAATAATGTTTCCTTTGGGGGAAAAATAAGTAAAGCTGCATGTTCTACAACCACCTCTCTTAACTGCTGTTCAATATATGCTGCATCATGAAAAAGATTTTATGATTTACTCAAAATGAAATTTGTCCACAAATAATGAGCAAATTCACAGTAAAGGATAATTATGAGAAAACTGATAGAAAATAATTCGAACTGTAATACCCTTAGATAAATCATAGTTAATTGTACATAGAAATGCATTAGTTTTATTTGGATACATAGACAACTAATTATGTTGAAAACGCAATGGAACTCTTAAACATATGTTCACTTCCCAAAACCCTGGAAGGTGGTTTTTTTTTTTCTGGAAATCAAAAGACATCCATTAAATTTAAAAGATGTTTACATTTTGTATCATTTTTAAGTTTTTTTTTTGCTGCACCGCCCAGCATGTGGGATCTTATTTCTCCAATCAGCCATCCAGGGATGGAACCCATGCCCCCTGCATTGGAAGCACGGAGTCTTAACAACTGGGCAGCCAGGGAAGTCCCTCCTCTTTAAAATTTGAAGGCAATAATATGTGGAATTACTTGTCCCTGTCAAAATAATCTACTACTGTACTTTCAAAAGCATATAATTTTACTCTGTGGGACACAGATATCATTTGAGGTTTGTGAAGAAATGAATTTAGCTTTAACTAATGAGGGTTTTTTCATTACCTTATGATGAAACGAATGTTTTTAACCATCGTTATTCCTACAAATAATGCACCCCTATCCCTCTCCGCCCCCTGCTCAAGCATCTATTCTTACTGTGTTCAAGTTTCTTCTCTGTTGAGGTTTAGGTTAATTTTTGTACATCTTATGTATACCTTATATTTCTTACTGTACATTTCTCTAGTAAATGTTCACATCTTCCTTTTTACTTAAAAGACCAAAGATACAGCATATATCTTGCAATCATTAGACAGCTCTGAAAGTTACTGGCCGTCATGGATAACACATAATTTCCTAAGTCTTTTATGTATTCCTCCACTGGAGGAATGCCACCCCAATCTGCTGAAATTGCACCTGCTAAGATGATCAACGCTCTTCTATTTGCCAAATCTGTTCAAGCAATTTGGTCTTTCTCCTCGGGATCTCTGACTTACTGGACTATATGGACCATTCTTCTTCTGGAACCCTCTTCTTCATTTTTCTCAAAAGCAATTTTGCCTGGCCTCCTCACAACTCTCTTTCAATGGATCCTTTCTCCCTCCATCTACCCCTCAATCTTGGAGTTCAGGAATCTACCCACCCTCCCTACCTCCACATGCTCTCCAGGGCCATCCTGTATACTCCTCTAGGTCTCTCCTATTCAACACTGACTTCCCTTCATAATTCAGATTTATGTATCTCGCTTGTCTGGTTTATACTGCTACTTGGGTTTTTATATCAGCTACTCAAATGAGTGCTAATTATAATTTTTGATACTGTCTTTTAATACTGTCACTCTGCCATCCACATTGTTTCCTAAGCTGGAAACATCAATCATTCCAGTAGACTGATCTGAGGGCAAGCATTGTGTCTTGGCCATTTTTGTATCTCCAGCAGCTGGTATAATACCTGACTCATAGAGGTTCTTTATTAAATATTTGTTGAATAATTAACTTTCCCCTTTCCCTTGCTTTTCACATCCAACTAACTCTCTTGACCTCTACAGTTTATTCTTGACTACAACAAATATGCCATCTCAAAAATCTATACATCTGAATTATATCCCTCCTCTAGAAAATACCTAGTATGCATTCATTCCTCCTGTATCCATGTATACGTTTGAAAATTCCTGATTCCAATCTCAGTATCCCTCCAACTTTCCTGATTTGTCAGACCTTTGGACCCCATTTCATTTCCTACAAAGTTTGAGTCACAGGGTAGATTAACTGAATTCCATTAGTACCTTCAAGTCTTCCTTTTTATTTTTTGTTCTCCCACCCCACCAAATAGCCACACGTGAGTTCCTACATCCAATAGCTGAGGACCACTGGAAAACAATATGAATCTGTACATGTACAGTTTCTAATCTCACTGGACCCCCTCAGCATTGACCAGCAGTACTTTCCCTTGCAATTGGTCACCTCTCCGTTTTCCTTAGCGACTGTTCAGATCTGCTGCTACTTTTCCCCATATCCTTCCTCCCTCTCTTACCCAGAGATGATTGCCTTTACTAATTATTTTAGAAATCTGAAGCCATGATGGACATGAAAACCACCAACTCCTCCTAACTCCACCACCTACAAGTTGCTACTTGTGGATATTTTCAGGCTGTGTTTCCTCCAGTCTCCCAGGATGAGGTCTGTTCAAGGTCAACCTATGCACAGCACTCTTAACCCTGCTCACTCCTGAATCCTCTTGCCCTTTGCCTTATCAGTTATTTGTCTCTCCTGAGTCTTTAATGACTCCCTTTGCACCGACTTGTTCCCCTTGGATCAGATTATACTCAGCATCCTCGGTCTCTGCCTCTCACTAAGTCAGTTACCGTGCTTGGCCCTGAAGTGCTGAGCATTTCTAGATTTCCCTTCTTTTCTAAACTTTTTTAACCTTAATGCTTAAATTAGGTGATCTCATCTCCCAACTCTAAATTAAAAATTTTCAAATCTCTCTCTCTAGATTTGACAAAATCCATGCATTTCAGGTATGTATACCTAACTGCCTACTGGACAAAATCACCTGAAGTATAACAATATTTATAAGTAAAATGATTTCTGCCCTAATTTCTCACCACTAAAAACTTGCTCATTCCCTTTGTTCCTTCTCTCAAGGACCATCTCCATTCTCCAGCCAATGGCTGAAGCCAGACATTCTGGGACATTGACTGACTGCTACTCTTTCTGTAAAATATTTCTAGAATATTACTTTTTTGCCGAGTACCATCCTTATCTATCATTTTTTGATGACTCCTATTAGGTGTTAGTGCTGAGTAAAGAGTTTTAATATAGGTATGGAAAATATTGATAACTAAAGGTAATTGATTTTTTAAAAACATCCTAATGGTGTTCTGAACATTATGGATCCTAAGATAGATGCTCCTCTGGCTCTAAGATACAGTCTTCCTTTGTATAAATTATTGCAATTTTTCTGAAAGTACCTTGTGTAGTGATTCTACATTATATTCTTATATTTTTCTCAATTTTGCCATTCCATAAACCCCAGGATATCTACTTGAATCTGTTATGTAGCAAGAAAGAGTGAGATAACCCAATGGGGAGAGTTAGACATTATTTTAAATACTTGAGATTTTAGCAAGGGTAATCTTTGATCTTTTGGTAGATAGCTAGTGCTTTGCATATATACAAAGTCTCTACAAATATATTCATTTTTTGATTCCATCAGTGCCTTTAGCAACCATTTGAGACTGGTATTTTAAATTTTCTTTATTTATTTTGAGAATATTTCATTTCACTCAGTACACTCCTACCAACCAAATGTTGTATTTATTTTGTGAGTCAGATATGATTTTTTTTTTTGTCTCTTAAATAATGCATATTAAATTTAAGTACTTTGCAAAGCTACTGAGTATGCGGTCCTGACTCTCTCTACCTTACTTACCTTAACATTTCTTCCAACTTCTTTCCCTTTCCCTCCACTACTGGCTTCACATCTATTAACAGTCATTCCTCTGCTATACAGGACTTCTTATGCAATAAATTTCTGGAGGCCTATGTGCCAGCTCCTTAGAGAAATATGCCTCTTTCTGGAGCTCTCTCAGTTAAGTTAGACTCTATGCAGCTCCTTTCCCATCTAGAGGGATAAGCACTGGCCATCCACCAGAAACCTGAACTCCCTCCAATTCATAGCTGAATCCTGAGAACCCTATTTTCCTTCTAGAAGAAGACTATCACAATATTCTATCTCCTTTATTGATTTATTTTCTTTTCCTATATCTTGTTATTTTGATACCAATTCAGTGCAATCCACTGTATACCATTACATTGTTGGAACTCCCCAGATTCAAACCCAGTTTTCTATCTTCTTCCACATTCTCATTTTAAAAATACGTATTTATTAAAGATATATGCACTCCAATGTTCACAGCATCATTACTTACAATACCCAATATATGGAAGCAACCTAAGTGTCCAGATAAATAGGTAAAGCAGATAAATCGATACACACACACACACACACACACACACACACAATGGAATATTACTCAGCCATAAAAAAGAACAAAATTTTGCCATTTGCAACAACATGGATGGACCTGGAGGGTATTATGCTTAGTGAAATAACTCAGAAAGTCAAATACTTTATATTATCACTTACCTGTGGAATATAAAAATAAAAGAAATGAATGAATATAACAAAACAAAAACAGACTCATAGATACAGAGAACAAACTACTGGTTACCAGTGGAGAGAGGAGTTGGGGGAGGGGCAAGATGGTGTAGGGGGTTAAGAAATACAAACTACTATGTGTAAAATAAATATGTGTAAAAATATATGAGGAGATATATATATACACATACATATATACATACACACATGTGTAAAAAATATATAATGATATATTGTACAGCACAGGGAATATAGCCAATATTTTATAATAACTTTAAATGGAGTATAATCTATAAAAATGTTAAATCACTATGTTATACACCTGAAGCTAATATTGTAAATCAGCTAGAGTTTAATTTTTAAAATGAAACAAAAATGAAAATAAATATATTTAAAATACATGTTTATTTCCCTGATCAAACGATGCAATGTCTCTCCTCTCTTGCTCTCTGAAACCATTCCATTGTGCTCTCTGGTACCCATGGTTCACCGTAATCAAGTTCCCCTCCACCGTCACACTCTTCTCTGAACATTCTTTCAACGCTTAGCCTTAACTGGAAACTGGCTCTCACAGAGAATAGCAATTATGAAAGAAATGTTATTGAAGGAGAAATTCCTCAAGTTTCTTTTAGAACGAAACCCACTTTGGTTTGGATTGCACACATGCTGCACCACCGAATCATACTGTGTCAAAGTCACCCATGAGTCCCTTGTCACTAAGTCCAATCCACGTATCAGTCTTTTTTTAACATGACTTGTATATAGTGCTTGAAAATGTTGCCTACTCTCTTTCAAATTTGGAAATTTTTGATATTCTCATTTGCTGGTCTTACATAACAGCAACTGCCCTAGTTCTTCTTTATCTAGTATCTTTTGTGTATCCTCTTCTTTGAGCCCTTTCTGTTAGTGGACCCGGGTATCACGTCTTATATTCTCTTCTCCTTTCATGCTGTATTCCCTCCCTAGGGATTAGCTTTCAGTATTATGACTCCAATTAACCTTATGTAGTCAGGTTTGTCAGTTGTATAACTCCAATCCAGATCTTTCATCTGAGTTCTATACTAGTACACCTAACTGTGTTACAAACATCTGCATTTGGCTGGCTTGAAAGGGTTTCAAACTTTTCATGTTCCAAACTGGGCTTCCCATCCATTGCTTCCCTATGCTTGCTTTCCCTCCCCATTTCCTTGTTACAAAAAATAGCAAGTCACCCTACCAGTGTGGCTCAAGCCAGAAACCTGAGTATCATCCTTGATTTCCTTTCCCCCTTCACACCTTTATTTATTTAACTTCCAACTCTTTTAGGATCCACCTCCCACGTTCCCTCAGTATATCCACTTACAAACATTCTTTCACGTCACCACCGTAGTCCCAGTAATCATCATCTCCTACTCAGATTATATCTTATGGTCTTATAACTGGTATCACTCCCTGGAATGTTATACCTCTTGGACCTGTTTTGACTACTACAACCAGTATGATATTTCTAAACACACATTTGAAGAGGTAGCACCTTGATTAAAAGCCCGAAATATCTCCCCGTTGCTATCCTCTCTTCCAATTCTAGTCATCCTCTGCAAACACTGAAAACTGTCATCCGTGCTTAACTTGAACTTCTTTCAAGATATGCCATGTTATACTACTCCCTTTGCTTTGAACATCATTCCATCCTCTCACCCTATGACGGTCTTCATTTGAATAAATCCTACTATTTCCTCCAGGACACAGCTTACAAGATTGGTTTGGTTGTTCCATTGACATGCCCATGTACACACAATGCTTCTTACACAGCTCATACTTTATTTTACGTTCCCTTCGCTGAAATTTAAGATTTGTAAAAGTAGGAACTAAGTCTGATTTGCTTATCATTTTACTCCAGCACATAGCCCATGTGGTAGGTAGAATTCTAAAAATGACCACCAGTGACACTTGCCCTTGTATAATCTCCACCCCTTGAGGGTGGGTGTGTGATAAAAGGATTTTTTACATATGTAAGATTAATAATCTGTAACTCAAAGGGGAGATTATCCATATGGCTCCACTCTAATCCCAGAGCACTTTAAAAACATATAGTTTTCTACGTTTTGTAGTATAAGAGAGAGCCATAGAGATTCAAAGAATGAAAAGGATTCCACCCAATCTGCCAGCACCCTGAAGGAACATGGAAGTGGATTTTTCCCCATAACCAGAGCTCTGTTTGGCTGATTCTTGATTTCAGCTTGTGAGACCCTAAGCAGAGAACCCAACTGAGCTCAAAAGGATTTCTGACCTAAAGAACAATGAGATAATAAATGGATGTTGTTTTATGCCACTGAGTTTGTGGTAAGTTGTTATAGCAGCAATAGAAAACTAATACAGCACGCTCTCTGAAACATAGCTGGAGCTCAATAAATGTTTATAGAACAAATGAATTTAATGCAACTTAAGGAATATAATAAAAATGCTAAACTTTTCTGTTCTTTGATGTACAACTATTTTGTGTATTTTTAGTTTTGTTTTTATAATTATTTGTTTCTTTTGAAGGTGATATATATTTTTTTAATTATTTTTTTTAAGTTAATAGTGGATTCATTTTTTAAGTCAATTCATTTGATGTTGCCTGGATAATTTAAACAGCATCTCCAGGCCAAGAGCTTCTCAATGTTAAAGTCCATTTAACAGTCTATTATAAGAGAATATATAATACACCCAACAAAGAACTAAATAAAGACTCAATATCAGCAGTATCATTAGTAATTTAAGGAAAGATCCAGCACTCAGTGCTTGTCATCGGTTTGAAAAGTGTTGGTTCTATTGATGTCACTGTCTCCCACAAATATCCCTGGGTGACTGTCTTAGTTGTTGTTTTGACTTACCATCTTTCCCAGAGGCAACTCTTAAATCTATGTCAGAGTAAGTGGCATGTCTGCTTATTCAAACCAAGTATTCAAACTACCTGCTGTCCTGGGATTGTGGTTTGATGTCTGGCATTTATTTCTCTTTCAGTCTTAGTCTATTGCAAAACATTTCCTATGATGAGAAGGAAACGAAAGCTATGGAATCCTACCCTGGTTTCGGCTGTATTTTCCCTTTAAATAATTACAGTTATTTAGAGAACATTTTAGAAGAAAATCTAGATGAACATTTGAAATATTCATTGTGTTGATTCATTAAGATTTGTATTGTGAACTTTGGGTCAGGCACAATGCGGGCCACTTGGAATAAAAGAATTATCCACAATGAACATCATATATTGAATAATATCATACAAAGCTGATCTTAATGCAAAATAAAGTCACAGATACTGCATTAATCTAACAATATAAACTAAATGTTAAAAAGTCCAAAGTTCTGTTTGATGAGTGGTTTGAGCAGAAAAATATTTCAAAAAGAATGTGGATAAAATTTTCCTGGGTGGAAACGTATGGAAAAGCAATCTATGAATTAAGATACAGAATTGCAAGTTATATTTGAGAAGAGTGAGTAATGCACCTTAAGTGTCCTGCAGACAGGAATACAGGGAGCAGCAAGAAATGAAATTGGAAAAATTGTGTCAAGAACTGTGAAGAGCCTGAGACTTTTATCTATTTCACGCTAACGAGTTAGCTTGCCAGAGCTTCATGGATGTTTGTAGAACATACAAGACTTCTGGGTCAGGTGCAATGAGATTTTTAATCCTAGAAATACAATATGAATGACCAAATCCTGTTATAGCTGCAAGGGCATACATATATACTTATACACACAAAACATACATTCCTATACTGGATTGTGTAAAATCTGAGCTAGACTTTTCTAAATAGATCCAGGAATTTTAGGCGTACAGGGAATGCATACTTCAACTGGTACCACAAACAAAATAAGTCCTTAGCTCATAACTAAAACTTGGGCCACTTTTCCATCAATATTCAGGGATAGTATAGTGACTAGAAACTTATTTGACTGGATGGTATTCCATGGTTGGAAGGCATCACTGTAATATCAAAATAATGACAAAATAGTCATCACAATCAAGTTAATCAATTGGATACTACTACTTTTAGAAAAGATTTAAAAATATAAATATTAAGTTAAATTAATCTCTTAAATTCAACACCGTTGTTGGTTCCAACATGTACGTTTGGCAAATGAAATGCTATATTTAAATGTATCAGATGTGAATCCCAAGTTATTTCATGTTGAATTAAGTGTCTTAAGGGTCCTAGATATACTCTGTCAAGTTCAGCCTGTTTCTAAATTTCATGCTCAGTTATTACTACAATCAATTATGCATAATCTTCTGATTTACTTGTGTCATGATACACACTCCCACACATTTAGTCATAAATATGGTTGGTTGACCAAAATAATGATGTTTCAGTCTTTGTTCTTTTTCCTTCCTTTATAATCGATACCCAGGCATGACCTTTTCTCCTTTCACACACATGTCTATATCCCTTCCCCAGAGTTTGCTCATGACTCAGTTCTCTTTTTCAGACATTTCTAACTTTGTCTTTATAAAGCCTTTCTTCACATCGTATTTCCGATAGGATGTCCTTTTAAAATTCTCCAATAAGTGCATTTTGTTTTTACCCAGAACAGAATCGCCTTTTCTCTTTGACAAAAAGTTTCTGTTTCTTTCTGATATTTTAGATCCTTTTTTAGACTTCCCATAGGTTTTGGAAACCTTCCACAGAAGTTGTATCCTTTTAATCCTCCACCCCCCAGGACTGCCCAAATAAGTCACAGTAAAAATACTTGGGAGACTTTAATATGTATTCTTTGCTTTTCTCCAAATTTTAATTGGATAAATTTAGTTTAATGCTAATACTGATAGCCAAACACATTGCATCTGCTGTGTACAGTTAATAAGATGTCCTTGAAGGATAACGCAATGGTTCCCTCTGTGCAGTCCCAGCTCAGGTACTGACTCAGATTAATCAGATGTAACTGGAATAAGTTATTTAATATCTCTGAATCAGAGTTTTATCATTTCTAAATGATGGACTTTATATGCCTAGAGATTTCTCTTAACTTTAATTTTTTATCATACTACAAAGGTATAAAGGTTTTCACTTTCAATGTTTTTCAGCCTCTACAGTAGCAAGTTTAGGCTATAATGGTATTATTTAAAGTACCATTCTGTCTTCAAATCACCAGATGTAATAAATTAATAGGACCTTGGGAGAAAAGGTCATCCTGAAGGTAGGCCATTTTCCCAGCATTTTTCTATTATGGCTCCAGAAAAATCTTGGTCATCTTAGTATACTGAGAATATTTCTTCTGACTTTCAAAATCTAATCAAAATTCAATGTCTCCTAAAATATTCTCACAAAGTTTCCTTTGTGAAGGATTTATACTGGACAGCACTCATCTTACAAAAATGTTTACCATAGTAAAATTTATCCAACGATGACATATTCATGATAATAATACCAAGTAAATAACTGGCCTCTAAAACCAGGAACATCATCTGTTCCCCACTCAGAACATTATCCAAAATATCTTCCTCTTGTAACTCATTCTAAGAGCTAGCCTTTACAGTGAAGATGATATTAAAGCTGTAATAGTAAACAACTAAATAAATATCAAGGAAGATACAGAAGTCAGGAATAGATCCCAGAAACAGATGTTCAATAAAATTGATAGCAGTTGTTCCCATATTAAGCAGATTGTATTTTTTTCTTAAGTGGCCACGTGCACTTCTTAGAATGGGATATAAACATTCCTTCTAATGAGAATGGGGTCCATGTTTCCTCCTTTTGAATCTGGCCTAGCCTGAGACTACTTTGTGATTTCTGGGGCAAGGTCATAAAAGTTGATTCTGCTTCAGCCTGGAGCTCGGGATATGCTTATCTTGGAAGCCAGGCACTAAGCTGTGAGGAAGAACAGAGGTTACCTGGAGAGGTCAGATGGCCCTGTTTCAGCTGGCAGCCTTATTCAAAGCTAGTAATCAACTTCCAGGATTGTGAGTGAGTGTGTTTTCAAATGATTCCAATCCTCATCTATCAGCTCACTTTCAGCCTTTGAGTTTTCCCAGCTGAGGTCCCAGACATCATAGGACATCATTGTTTCCTGGGCTCTGTCTGAATTTTAACTCACAGAATCCATGAGGATAATAAAATGTTCATGTTTTATGCCACTACGTTTGGGACATTTTGTTATGCACCATAGATTAACCAACACACACTATGTTAGCCCAATTATTTTCCTTTGACTACCAAGTGGGATATGGATCTGTGGTCCCCTACTCCAGAGGATTAGTCATAAACAGCTTTATCTCTCATGTTAAAGGAAGGTGAAGTTATACTGATCACTTTACAACATGATTAATGCTTTTCTGCCTATTCACTGAAATACAAATTATACTCATTAAAACACCCTTTTACATAAATTATTCATTATACTTCAAAACTCCTAATAGATTGAAAATAGTACACTTATTTGGTTTCTCAAACTTAATCCTGTTATCTACCAAAGGCTGCATCAGCAATACACAATAAAGATTCCTTCACACTTGCCTTGCTTTTAACTTTGTTTATTTATAATCCATTTAAAATGCTACTGCCCCTCAAAACTCTCCGGGAAAAAATACTTTGTTTTAAGTTGTTAGGTCACGACCCTGGTATGTCTCTTTCTGCCTCATCTTGAAATTTCAGTCCCTAAATTCTCCTAAGTCTATTTGACATGATGGAACCAACTCCTCTTTATCCTTGTGTAGGACAAATTGAGCCTCTGTGCATCTTACTGCTCTACTGCCCCATTTACGATTCTTTCTTCTCCGCTATGAGCTGAAAATTTGTGGTTCATTGAGAGGAAGCTTCTATAGCTTCACAGATATCAAAATATTATTAACAATGGCTCTGTGACCATGAAGAGTAGAAATGAATCAGCAAAATGCAAACTATTTTCTTTCTCAGTTGAAATACTAAAGAATAACGTGTAGATGAAATAGAGTTATACAAGCGCCAACAGAATTTATTTCAGAAGTAGAATCCAACCTGCTAATATCATTTAGATAGGTTAGAATAACACAACAGCCAGATCGCTCATGATAAAAATAGAGATTTTAGCTTCGGCATTCAAGTGTTTGTTTATGTAACTTCTGCCTGTATCAGAAAATAGCAGAAAGCCATCAACAGCCATTATTTATTAGGACTTTCAACGTTGTAGATATTTGATTAAGGTACTATCTCTTCATTGCTTTTAATGTTTACAAAAATGCTACAGAGTAGATAGCAAAATCTTAATTTTCCAGATAAGAAAACTGAGGCCTAAAAATGTTAGGTAGAAATCTAAGATCAAAAGACTGGTTACATTCATTCACATGGAACTCAGAGTTACTGTTTCTGTCACTTCAATTAAGATCCCCTTCAACAGCTAGTATAGACACAGAAATGTTCCCATTTCTTTCTTCAACATCATAGCCATTTTTAAAGCCACTGTTCTTCCACTTTGTCAAGATATAATTCCTAGGAGATTTATCAAGAAATGCTATAAACCTAACCAAAGATGTAAGAATAACAGCAATCTGATTTTATTGATAATACAGTAATGATACGGTATGCTATTGTTTGATATGATACTTAATTTCTTATTTAAGCATGTGTGAGTGTTTGAAAGAGAGAGGAGAGTGTGTGTTTTATCAGTGCCTAGTATACATTTAGCCACTCACCTATAGTGCTTTCTATCTAGACAGTATTTAGACAATATATTGTCAGTTGAAGGTAATTCCAAGATGCGTTTAAAATACCCTATTCAATATCTTCATCCCAGTTCTTGAAGATCCCTGGACAAAATATTACAACTGCATTGACTATTCATTTTAATTTTTTAATCACAGTTTTCAGAATTGTTCCCATAATTACTAGAGAGACTACACACCCAATTTTATTTTTACTCTCCAATTTTCCAAGATGTGTACTTTGTAATTTCACCTCTCAAAGGTATACTTGGCTGATCGTTGAGAACATTGTTCATGTGTGGCTTTATTTTGGGGTGCACAGCTCATGTTTATTACTACCCAGAGGTAGATGTCATTCTTCGCTGCTTCTGAACCATTGGTTTCCCTTACTCTTTCCAAACTCCCTGATCCTTTCAAAATACATGACTTCGGGCACTTTCTCCTCTTTGGTACGATCTATTAACCTCTCATTTATTTATAATCCATTTATTGATTGCATCTGGTTTTCTGCTTTAACTCTGTATTAATTACTGAAGACATTAGCATTCATATAGAGAATCCATCTGGCACCTTGATCTCTCAGTTCTTGATTCCCCCCCCAGCTTCAACTACCTTCTCCTCCATACCTCATCATTCACCAATTGTCATCCTCCAAAATGCCACTAGTTCTGCCATCATGATCTCAAGCACTCCACCCTCAGTTGAATATTTCCTAGTTTTGCATTTCACTTACTATAGTATTCCCACCCATCCAGCTCTATCTCATGAGACCCTTCAATCAACTAACACTACTTTCTGTTCCACTCCCAGATGATAACCTTACCCCCTAACTCATAGGGAAAATCGATGTAATCACATAAAACAGCCTCTTATTTTACCCACCAAACTCATCAATCTGGTGGCCCTTATATCTACCATCTCTTACCTTCTCAGTGTCTCCACTTTTGTGAGTATTCTATTTTTCTCCTGCATCATACATTCTTCCCATTCTGTGGTTCATTATTATCAACACACAAACATGTCTTGGTATTAACCACCTTAAAACATTATCCTTTGATTTATTCTTCTCCAGCTATCACCTAATTTGTCTGACATAGGACAATTCTCAAAATAACAGTCCTTGACATTCTTTTCTAATCTAGTCCAAAATTCTGGATTTTTTTTTTTTTTTTTTTGCAGTACGTGGGCCTCTCACTGTTGTGGCCTCTCCCGTTGCGGAGCACAGGCTCTGGACACGCAGGCTCAGTGGCCATGGCTCACAGGCCCAGCCACTCCATGGCATGTGGGATCTTCCCAGACCGGGGCACGAACCCTTGTCCCCTGCATTGGCAGGTGGACTCTCAACCACTGCGCCACCAGGGAAGCCCTAAAATTTTAGATATTTTTATACCGATAACTACTAAATATTTATGTTTATTTAGAGCATCTTCCTAAGCCATGGACTAAAAAAAAAAAAAAAAATCCAACTCCTCATTTACCTACTTTACTTGGAGGTTAATTGGCATCTTTTATTTAACCAAACTCTTGATTTTTCCTCATACCTAACCTTCTCCAAGTCTTATCTTACTTTGCAGAAAGTACCACCTGGTTTCTCCAGCTCAAAAAATTAACGTATTAATCAGCTCAGGATGCCAAAACAAAAATACCTATAGACTGGGTGGTTTAAACAACAGAAATTGCTTTTCTGTCACAAAGAGCCACTTTCTTACTGTGTCCTCAACATGGCAGTTGGAGAGAGAGAGACTTCTCCCATTTCTTCTTATAAGGACACTAACCCTATTGTGAAGACTCCATCCTCACAATCACATCTAAACCCAATTACCATCCAAAAGTTCCATCTCCAAATACCACTGGAATGGGCTCTAGGACCTCAACATATGAATATTGAGGGATACACCTCAGTTCACAGCATCACAGTATATACCCTTGATTCCTCCTTTCTGATTCTTCCTATCAATCTACCTACAAAATCCAATCACGTGTCCCCATCTATTATCTCAAGACCAGTTCAAGCAACGTGATTTATCTAGGACACAACAGCTTTCTAAATAGCTTCCCTTCCTATCCTAGTTGGGCTATAGTTATTGCAATACTTTGAAAACTCAAAGGTGAATGTCTAAGTCGGTTTGGGTTGCTATAACAAACTACCATAGATTGGGTTGCTTATAAATGACGCTAATTTATTTCTCATAGTTCTGGAGGCTGGAAATCCAAGATCAGGGTACCAGCATGGTCAGACTCTGGCGAGAACCCTCTTCTAGGTTGCAAACTGCCAACTTCTCATTGTATCGTCACATGGCAGAGAGCGGAGAACTCTCTGGGTTCCCTTTGATAAGGGTACTAATTCATTCATGAGGATTCCACCTGTGACCTAATAACCCCCCCACAGGCTCCAAATCCTAACCTTCAAATCAGAGGTTAGGATTTCAACATACGAATTTGGGTGGGATATAAACATTCAATCCACTGCAGTCAGAGTGATCATTTTAGATCCAGTCATGCGATCGTGTTTTCCTCTGCTTATTAAAGTCTTCCAGTATCTGTCTCAGTAGCTCTCCTTACGATGGCCTCACTTACCTTTGCTCAGACGATCAATTTAACTTAGTCTCCATCTTCTCTACACTGGCCTTGCTTCCAAACTTTGACTTTGTTCCTATATTAGAGCCTCTCCATTTGTTATTTAATCTTCTTCAGGCGCTTTTGCTACAGACCCTTGTATGGTTGCCTCAAGCTTTAGCCCAAATGTCACCTCTCCACCGAAGCTTCTCTGATGACAACCTTAGCTAAAGAAGATGCATCTTAGAGGGCCCACACTCTACTATGTTGTTCTGAGTTATTTTCTTCATTGCAGTCATTATCTCTTCTTTTTATACTTACGTTCACGTGTTTACTGTTTGTGCTCAGCCATTAGGATAGAACCTCCTTGAGGCAGGAATGTTGTCTTTCTCACCATTTCATAAATAACACCTAGAACTGTGCCTACACACAGGGAGTAGTTAATAAATATTTGCTGACTGGTTGATGCTTTTTGGCATATATATATATATATATATATTAGAATATATATATATATTAGAATCAACTAAAATGCAGAGTCTCAGAATATCAGTAGAGTTTAATTGGTTTGGGAAAGAGAGTTAAAAAAATGTCTAAATTACAAGTATACCAGACACCTATTGCCTAATACTAGTCAGCATCAAAGACTACTAACTTAAAAATATTTTATATAGTGTCTATCACTGATGCTTTGGCTTTTCATGTTAGGAAAAGTCACCATTTACTGTAAGAACTAATTTGTGCATTCATATGTTTGCAAAAACAAATCCCAAGCCATATATTTTATCTAAAATGATTTTTCTCTATAAATTCAATGCTGTCTAGTGCTGATGATTCCTTTATTCTTATTACTTAGGGTTCCATTATCCTGCATACAGTCATAGCCTCTCTCATAAAGTTTCTTACACCAATTTACCAGCCATTTTCAGCAGGCTTTTACTAAACTCTTCTAAAAAGCCACCATTCCTGCTGTTTAGATTTTGCTGAATTTTAATCATCTTCCTAATTCAGTGATTCTCTTGCTTTAATGTGGTGGAGAACCATATGGGTAAACAAGGGAAGGGGCACAAAAATGTGATTAAAATGTAGATTCTGTTCCGCCCCCCAACCAAACTCAGAAATGTACATTTTATGTAAATACCCCAGATGATTCCAATGCAGATGATGCTACATTGAATTCTCAAAGTATTTCATTAAGACAGATTTCTTGAAAACTTATCCTTTCTTAGTGGATAGCTGCAGAACAACAATGTGTTGGTAGCTGGGAGCTTTAAAAATAAACTGTCCCCTATAATACAAGAAAGGCATGTTTTCTTAGAATATTTGGAAAGTGTCGAATAATAAGTAGCTGACGAATATCAGGCATAATCCTATGGTAACAGGTAATCATTGTTAACTTGAGAATATAATAAACTTAATAATAATGTTTTTTCTATTTTTCTAAGCATATACTACATGCCAGGCATTCTACAGGTGACATGTGAGCTAGATGGAAAATGTCCCTGTCTACATAGAGCTATGTAAATACTTTTTAAAAATTAGTGCTATGCTATCAATACTTCTTAATGGTTATAAATTATTTCATTGTATAGCTAGACCATAACTTTTAAAACTATCCATCTAGTGTTCAAAATTTAGGTCACATAATAGACATCTTTGCGAATAAATATTCATCCATATTCTGGATTATTTTCCTGATACCTTCTTAAAAGTTCAATTTCCGGAGTATTGGATAAGAAATACACAACAATTGGTCTGTAAAAAAAAAATGTCCTGCCAGTTTTCATTCTCAGAGGCAATAATCATGCAGGTCTCTATTTCCCTCTGGGGAAAAGTGAGTATTTTAATTTTTAAAAACATGTTTTACTATAAAATTTAGATTTCATAAAAATCTAAGTTATTATGAAAAATGTTTTGTTTCTTTTAAAATTATTTTATTAATTTTAAGCATTAGTATCTAATATGTATGTATTATTATTATTACATTATTATTACCATTATTACAAAAAATGGTTGTCATATAATTATGTGAATGGCATGCTTTGGAACTGTGCAACTTGTCTGCTCTGATACACCTGGTTTTTTGTCTTAACGATTCTCCTAATAACGTGAAAATATTTAATTTTAAATGACTTTCATTACAGATATTTGCATATGTACTATGTTAATCTTATCATTTTAATTTTATCCCATTGTTATTATGGACAAAAAGCATTTTCTTTTATAGAGAAAACTGTATACTTTTGTTCTCCTTTGTCTTTAATTTTTTCAACTCTTAACTTTTAATCTACAAAGGATTTATTTGTTGTAATGAATGAAGTTTAGATTTAAAATACCCCCCCCCCACAAAGCTAGCCAAATGTCCTTAAAGCATCTATTGTTCTCGATTTAGTCTTCCCTCGGGATTTATTATATAGTAAGCTTTAACACATACAAGGAAATTGTTTTCTCAGAATTTTTTGAAGTCAAGGTTTGCCAGAATTCTTTTCTAGCTGTACATACATTTTTGTTTGTTTAATAGCATGATTTCACATTCAAAACCAAGGATCAGCAGGACTGATTACTAATGATTAGCTGTACAGGAGCATTCTTAAATTCCACCCTGGAGGTTGAAATGAATAAAGTAGATGTCAAGCCTTGTGTATGAATTTTTCTACGAAAAATGTCAGGCCTTTGGGTACATGGTATAAAATATAATGTGAACCAAAGGTAACTCTAAGCTGTCACTACCAACTTATTATTGGAGTATTTTGATGTTTCTTTTTTTCGAACTCAGTTTTGGTGATATATTTGAGCCAATGATAATCAGAGACCCACTCTTCTGACTGAATATTTGCAGGAAATAAGCCAGTAAGAGAACTAACTCCTATTGTAATAGTCCTGGGAAATAAAAACCAATCAGAGGCAAGCTGGCACCATGGGAACTAGGCTTTGTGGGTGGACTCTATAAAGGGCCAAGGCTCTGGGAGGGAGTGGGGATGATTCAGGGTACATCTTTGTTGTTCAAGTGATGCTTTGAGAGTTGACTTAATTAGAATGATTTTCCTAGTCAAAGCAGAATAAACAAATAAGAATGTGGCTCAACTCAGCCAAGACATTGTCCAAGACAGGACATCCTTATCTTTAGATCATCAGCACTTATCCATTCTGACAGAGGCCCTGAGACTATCATTAGTTTGGGCCAGGAATGAGGACACCAGGAGAAGACATTTGGAATCAACTCTATGTATTCTTTTTTCTGTTTTGCTTTGTTTTGTTTTTACTATGACAGTAATATGACCATTTCCCTTTTTTGATGACTAGTACTCAATAAAACATGCAGGTGGGAAACAAAAAACAGATACAGACTGTCTACAAACTAGTCAATATTCTACTTTGGTAATTAAACTTTTCTATCTGTGTTTTTCTGAGACAATAAAATTATATTCCAATACTTTTGGCAAACATATTTTTTTTTTACTTAATTTATTATGAGTAGCATTTGTTAGCATCTAAGGAGGAGGAGCAAAGAGAATTTTTATCATTAATTGAGATTTTTGGTTCTATTTCACACAAGCTTCTAAAAGCAGTTGGACTAGGCTTAGATTTCCAGGTTAATCAGCTTCAAGGATGTGTCTTGCAAGATTACTTGACCCTAATGGAATCACTAAAAAAAAAAAATACTCCTAGTGACATCTAGCATTGATTTTCTTAATGAATACCTCCTAAGTCTTCACTAGGCTTACTTAGAGTAGACTGCTATATTTAATTGTTTTCCTCCCATCACTGTCAAAGTTACCTGGTAGACATTCACATATAAAGTTGTTAAACATTTTGTTCATGCTCTCACTCACTGCTCTCTCAACACAGAGCCATTCACAGATTTATATCAGAGCTAAATTCCAAGAAATACTTTGCTCCCCCTGAGGAATTTGTAGATGTTCTTTTATTGGACAATAAGAATCATATAATGAATCAGGTGCTGTTTTCTAGGGGAGGTAGTTATCTCATATGCTATTTACCAGGCAACTGCAATGCAACAGAGACTTATATAGGAGTTAGGTCTTTAAGTTAGCAAAGAAGGCAAAAAAAAAAATATATAGTCGAAGTTCCTTAAAAATCTTCTAGCTGGGTTCTGCCTTAAGAAACCAACCTTCCACGTTTCAAAACACAAAGACAAAAAAAAAAAAAAAAAAAAAACACAAAGACAACCAGCATCTTATCCAATATTGAAAATGATTGTTATTCCTTAGATAAGTACTATGTGAAATTGTGTTATATTTATATCCAGACTCCAAATTCACACACTGTTCAATAAGATGCTCCCACTATGATAGGCATCCTGAAATGGATGCGTGTAAGGTAATGATCAGAAGAGCAAGTTCAGATCTCCCATCACAAATTCATTATGGCCATTGGTGGCTCAATCTCCAGCATAGTTTAACTAGTTCTCTTTCTTGCTTCTTTTCACTGCTCCCCTATTGTTAATTCACCATAGTTAACTAGACAGATGAGTCAAGTGCACTGCAACTTGTATAACCTACAGTCTATTTATATACCCATGTTCCAGTTTTCTAGTCTTTGAGCCTCTACGTTGCATTTACAGTTACTGAATTTCTAATCTTCATTACTTTTGCTTTCTGGATTGTATATAATATCATGTGATTGAAGATGGGGTAAAAAATAGGCAGAGAAACACATACAGAGTAAAGTCAAACATGCAAACAAATACATAACACTAACGCAGAGGAATCCTGAGAAGGGGGAGGTGCTCGTTATTTTCCAATGCACACTGTGATAGAACGTTTTAAGAATAAATCTAATTTTCCATTATCAAACTTACGAAATATTTTTATCTAGTCTTCCATCTAAGAATAAATGGAACTAACAGAGATTGAGAAAGACTGTCATTCTATGAAAACTATAAACATTTTTTTTTAATATAAAAAGTAGATTGAACCTTTTGAGGAAAACACAGCAGAGGCAGTCATTGTGGTGGCAATACAGCTGACCTCTTTTGGAGGAACCACAGAGAACAGGCTCAGAGTTGGCGTTGGCTTGTGTGGAAGGTGGGAGGAAAAATTGGGGCTAAGCAGGGGTATTCACTGAGGGTCATAATACTAAGTGACATGCTGCACTCTGCCTTCCCCCTGCCCCCCTCCTGCTTTATTCACAGGACGGAAGGCCTGGCTTGTACTCCATGTCTGGGGAGAAGATAGGGAAGAGGCTCTTCACTAAATAAACTGAACAAACTTCCCGTAGAACTGAAGCATCCATTTTGAGTCTGGGTCCCTCAAAGAAAAGCATTCCTAAATCTGGAATCACAGAAGTGTTCCTTATGCAGTGCTGTACTGCTTGAAATAGAAAGTACCCATGCCTAAATACCCATTAAGATGGGGACTAATTGAATGAATGTAGATATACTACAATGTAGTGTAGGGTTTCAGACAGCCATTAAAAATAGTAGCACACGGTATTTGTTTTTCTCTTTCTGACTTACTTCACTCTGTGTGACAGACTCTAGGTCCATCCACCTCACTACAAATAACTCAATTTCGTTTCTTTTGATGGCTGAGTAATATTCCATTGTATATATGTGCCACATCTTCTTTATCCATTCATCTGTCGATGGACACTTAGGTTGCTGGATAGGGAGGGTGGGAGTGAGGGAGATGCAAAAGGGAAGAGATATTGGAACATATGTATAACTGATTCACTTTGTTATAAAGCAGAAACTAACACACCATTGTAAAACAATTATACTCCAATAAAGATGTTTTAAAAAAATAAACATTCTTAAAAATATAGCACAATTGTAACTGTGTAGAGATAATATTAGCAAGATGTTTTTAGGTGAAAAAGCACAAAGCATGGTATAGGATAATATTAAATAATATGCTGTTTGAGAAACAACTTAAAATGAAGATATGTAATAAACTACAAATTATCTAAAAATATTTATGTATTTGGAAGGGAAAAGCATTGGAAATAGGTCTGAGGAAAATGAACTGAACCCTTTTCTTTCCTAGTGGGGAGCCAACAGACATTGTCTACTGTTGATAAAAATAAAACAGGCATGTTGTTTAGAATTATGGGTATAACTACCAGAAGGAAAGCAAGGATAATTTACTCTCATAGAGACTATAGGAGATAAATTAAGAAAACAGGCTTTGAAATCTGACCTCCTGGTTTTAAACCTGGATAGCCATTCCCTAGTTTTATGACTTTAATTAGGTCACTTGTTTTCTCACTGCTAAACAGGTGATAAAAATAGAATCTTTGTCATAAGGCTGTTCTGGTCACTTTTCTTGGTGGGAGGATGGAGAGCGGGGATAAAGAATGGAAAGACCTCGACCCAGTACCTGACATACAGAAACTATCCAATAAATTTTGGAAATGTCACCTAATACTATTATTTGAGAGGTGTGTCTATGAGTGGGTAGAGGTGGAAGACACTGTAAATATTTAACTTAAATGTTTGTCCCGTCATGATTTACCAAAATAAAAATTTAAAATCTCATAAATAAGGATGTTTGGGAAACCAAGTGTCCCTGATATGAAGTAACAGAGAACGTAAGGCAGCAGTGAAGATTTATTGGGTGGGCATCATGGGGAGGGGAGGGGAGGTTCAGTAAATTTAACCTAAGAGACTGGAAACTTGAAATAACCATGAACAGAAATAGATAATGTTGGCTGGAGATACAATTTGAGACAAGCAAAGGCTTAATTTTAGATGTTGAACGTGAGGGGTTGTCAGCCTATATAGATAGAAATATCCAGCATTTATTTATCCCTCGAATCAGGGGCTGTGTCTTAATGATCTTTGAATTCTCACCACCTGGTTCACATATCTGGAATACAGTAGCACTCAATACATGTTGAATGAATGAATGTCTGGGTGAATGGATGGCCGGATGGCTGGATGAATACTGATGTAAGTATCAACTATATAAATGTGACAATGAAACCACACAGTGTGTAAGCAAAAGATAGGAAGTAAGTCATAGGGAATATCTATATTTAAAGAAAAGTAAGCAAAGAAAGAGACCAGCGGGAGAGGCACCACATGATTAAAAGAAAACCAGAGAATATTGCATGAAGTCATGGAAGAAGAATTAACTTACTAACAGTATTTAAGCATTTTTGTTTGTTTTCTTCTCTTAGGAAAAAATGAATGTCCCCTGCCTTTGATAGAGAAATTGAACAGAAAATACTTCTGTACTGCAAAATATAAAAGCATAATATTTCTATAATAAAGATAAGTCTACTTAAAATTCTGTTTTCATAATTTAAAAATTAATAGTGCCTGTCGTACTGAGTGCTTGTGCTAATTATAAACAATTGAAAAATACATAAAATTGGAAGAAAGAATAAATAATTGGTTTAACTATAATGTTTTGATTACTTTTGAGTTTCAATAGTTGTTATATTAAACTGATTTCTTAAGAAGTCATTACCCAAGACAGATATTCATATCATCAAAGTCATTTACGTTTGTTAAAGGCATAATTATTTCTAGGTTATATTAAGAAGTATTCATGCATTTCTTATGAGGCAAGAACATTTGATACATTTTAGATTTTCATATTTCAAATTGTGATCTCGATATATGCATTCATTACACAATAATACATAGATATTTATATTTGGCAACGTAACACACATGGAAATGATTCCTTTAATATTCTGAATTCATGGTGGATAAATTTTTATCCTTTTATTGTGGCTCTGTTGCTGGGTCCTGTGCAGTCAATGCATGCTGTCTGAGCCACTGTCTCAGTGCAGCTGGTGATAGATCTTCGGGATGTAACCTTAACTCTTCTCTGGCTATGCAATTTTACTACTAATGATGCTCCTTAGGCTACAGGGATATGAAATGGGTATTTTCAAAGTGAAGTTGCTAAGTAACATTAAGAAAATTGCTATGAAAGCAAAGTTAATGATCTCAGTTGGTACCATTTAGCTAAGGCATTTAAACTAATAGCGGCATCAGGTTGAATTTACTGGAACTCGCCATGTCCTTTGCTTTGCTTTGTTGGAGACAAGTTCATTCTCCAAACAACCATAACAGTTAGTGCTTTTGGTCTCAATTGCTCAGCAAAATCAACAAATTAATATACCACGCAATTATAGGATGGTTATTATTCCCATTTCACTATTAACAAAATAATAAGCAAGTAATGTGATTTGATGGGAAAGTAAGAAATTAAATGAATTAAGAGAAAGGAAAAACACTGAAATTTGTTGATATTAGCAAGGCAACATTCCTAGCTCTGTCTTATATACTGAAAATGTGTTTGATGCAAATACCTAATACTTGAGAAATTCTTAAAATATTTTATCTTCCTGGATTTTAGGTTTCAGCCAGTGGTAACACAAATACACAATTCACAAATTAGAAGTAGGTGGTTCAAATTGGCTCACTGGATTTGCTAATGAAACTCTTATACTATTGCTGTGTGAGAAATTTTGAGATACAAGTAGTCAAATGGCTTACAGAATATGTCCTTGGGCCTGGAAATTGTGAAAAATGGCCACACTCTTTGTCATACAGCCTCCAAAAGATGGAACCATCACTTTTTTGCAGGGTTCACTGAGAGCCTATTGGTCAGAACCAGTCTTATGTACAGCTCACTCTCATCTAATACAAGAAGAAAGAAGAGAATAAAGGCAGGGTAAGAGACTAGCTTCACTTTTCCCAAGGGGAGAATGGAAGGAAATTCTTACATTTCCAGGAAGCCAAGTGTCTGTAATGGTGGTGGTGGTGGTGCAGGGTGCTTAAAGGAATCTCTCCTGAAGTTTGGAGGTGCAAGTACCTACAGGAAATTGGCCTCTTGATTTGGGCTGGATGCCTGCTCAACAGTGGAACCCACCGATTCATCCCAGTGTAGAGTTCTTGGAAGAACATTCTGGGAACTTGTGTCTAAAGTGCGTTGTCCTTGTTTAGACCTCATCTTCTATTATGAGGGGAAGAAGGAAACAATTCAGATGTATCCCCTGAAGTTTAGGGAGATCTTTCAAACTAAGTCCAGAGCTCTCTTCAGTTCTAGAGAATTCGAAGACAGGAGGCTCTGGAGTGATATAAGCAGGGCTTGAAAAAAATGCTGGTAAGTTTTGGTTGGGAAGAATATGGAGCAACCTCCAGTTCACATCCTATTTCTACACAGTCCTTGGAAAATTAAACCTTCCTCGCATGGTTTTACAGTTCTAGTGATGGAGTGTGGAGGACCATTGGGTTAGTAGAGAGGCAGGAATTGTGAGACTTCAGAATGTTAAACCCTAAGAAGGAGCTGGGGTGTGTATTCCTGGCAGGGCCACTTCCTGCAGTAGGAAGGTGAGGTATTCAGTCATGTCGTACTTGGGGTGAAGGTGATATTCACACCACCAGTAGAGAGACTATCTCAACATTAGCAGAAACAGACAGAACCCCAGTGCAACAAAGAATAGCTCCCACCCACCACTGGCATAAATATCTCGATTTCCCTCTCCCTCCTGCCTGACCCCAAACACAGAGGGAGCCAGTAGCTGACGGAGGTGGCGTAGAGACCACTCTCCCTTTCCTCTGATCCAAGCAATCAGCACCACAGCTCAGGAGGAACAAGGAGTACAATTTGAATTAAGCTTGCTTGGAAGTCTTTAACATTAACAGGATTTTGTCTTATATTTAGAAAAGAAAACGTACTCTAAGCCAAACATCAAAGGGTATTTATGGGACTTGGCAAAGACGTCATCAAGGTACTACTACATACAGTGAGAGACATGACAACATACAGATGAAAGGAAGGATTGAGAAAAACTATCAAGTGAATTCATGTTCATACTACATTTGGGAACTTCTCACTAAACTGGTTCCATTCTACGTGTGGCTAGTTACCATAATTTAGCAATAAGGAAATGAAAACTATGTCAATCTGTGAATCAAAATTTTCCAACAAAATACTGTTAGGAGATTTCACTTAGAAGAATAATTGAAATACTACTACCTATGTTTAGGTTGGCTATTGAGGATATTTTGGCTTGAAATGAACGAATCCAAAATAATTTTGTGCTACACAATGAAGCCTTCACCAGAAAACAATGTTTCGATGTGTAATGTGTTCTTGTAGAGCATCTCTCTAGAAAATGGTACAAGAGTTCAGCCAATAGAAATGTGACCCCTATACCTTTGACTGGCTTGGAAGAAATATGTTAATTTTAAAGCTTACAGCTTTGTGGACTATGGGAAAATTGCAGATGATCTTGAACTGATAGAAGGGAACTGAGTGGAAGAAGGTGGGGTGAGGAGGACTATTAAAAGGTTTGAGCTTTGGCAGTAGGTCAAATACAGGGCTTAATCCTGATCCATCCATCCTAGTCAGATAGCCGTCTAAGAACCAAAATTCTTTAGAAGAGCCATGTCCTTCCTGAAGGGGAGAATATCCAGACCGTCCCAAGATACAAGAATAGGAGATGAAGACGATGATCAACCAGGGGACACTTTGGTCTTTTCTGAAGAAACAGAGTAAATTAATCTTGCCCTTCAAATTCTCGGTGTAAACAATGTTTATAAATGCTAAACCATGCTGGTGGACTAGGGAGAAATTTCAGTTTGCTAGTCCAGAAACCACTTCCAATAATTGTCAAACAGTGCCAAAGAATCAAATGACTATTTTTTGAATGCAGGGTAGTGTAAATGTATCAATTAAATAAAGGGACAGAATCTAACAGTATTATATACAGCACCTGTAGGTCAAAAAGTCTATGTGCCTAATCTGACATTTCAAGACAAACATGAGTTTGACAGTATTAAGTTCATTCTTCATTGAGGAAACTGAGGTTTAGCATTGGCATTTAATAATATTTAACGTTGGCCATTTCCCTTAGATTCTGACAGTAGAAACAGGATTCAATCTGAAATTCTTGTTCTAGCAATTCATCTCTTTGCAGTGTACAAAGTATTTCAGCAAGGAGTCACTGTTTCAGAGAGAGTGATGTGTTATGAAAGGAAGAAAAAGTCACTTATTACCACCAGAATAGCCAATAACAAAGCTTATCAGTTTCTCAGCTGAAAAAAAGAATACAGCTTGGTCTTGCCTGTGGCCTGATGAAGGATGCGACTTGTGTCTCATTGTTATGAAAGCTCAGATTTCTTTCCCTGCAGTGGCAATGTTCCCTTGATGACCCAGGTTACAAGCTTATTGATTTTTATGACTCAATGAATTGCTGCAGCTTACATGCATAACTAGCCTTCAGTGCTTCCCTGAGTGAAACTGACAGTTCATGTGATTTGGTTTGCATAGTCTTGACCACTGCTGTACACATTTTATAAGCAATGTGAGAAAAAAGCTAATTCTCTGCTGTTTACATGAGGCAGGCAGTGTTTACTCTCCAGGGCCGGGGACGGGCTCCACTGAAGGTGTGGGAAAGTGGGTTAGTATTTCCCTAGCAATAATCTTACGCTTTCTTCCAGTAAGAGCCCTATGGATAAAATGCTTTCCTTCCTGTGTATCTCTACCCCATTTCACTAAATATTTCTGGCAACTTGCCTTTCATCCTGTTCAACAAAAGTTGACAATGAAGCAAAATGGTTGAAAGCTTCAGTTTGATCTGTCCGATTCCCATGGGCGGACATTAATTTCTGAGAAACCCAGACTGAAGTATAATTTGTTGCTCTAACCTAAATTCTAGCATTATGCCATCAGACTAAATGTAATACTGTGATGAAACATTGTTCATTACACACATATTTTCCAAGATACATTCCAGTACCTTTCATCATCAAGTGGAGGGATTACTTAAATTACTGTATCACTGCTATCAATACCTAATACATACATAATATGTAAGATCATTGCTATCAAAGTTCCTTTCCCTCATACAGACACATTTCTTTAAAGACTTGTCTATATCTGCTTTCTCTATGTCTTTCATATGTAATTTATGGCTAAATATGTCTTCAACCTGCCCCTTTCCACAGATATGTGTCTTGCAAGTTCACCAACAACCTCCATGGTATTATACCCAAAAGGTCTTTTTCAGTACTTGTCTTACTTGAGCTCTCATCAGCATCCAATATTGGCTCATCTTCCTTGATATGACCCAGAGCCCCTCAGGGTGTGCTTCTACATGTCTTCTCATCATTCAGTCCCTTCTGCATAGCCCACTACCATGGCTTCAATGACCAGGCCTCTTATTTTTTTCAACTTCTTTTTTCCTGTTGGGAACTTCCACTCAGCATCAGATTTATATCTAATTAAATCCTCAACATCTTGACTTGGATATCACACAGACACTTCAAACTCAGTATCTCAAACCAAACTTACGACATTGCCCACTAAAACTCTGGTCCTGGGTCTGTGCACTCTCTCAGTCAATAGTATGTTCATTCAACCAATCATACAAAGCTAGAATTATTCTGAAACTTCTTATTCCTTACATCCCACATCCAATTAATCACTAGAAATATGTAATTCAACTTTCCAAATATGTCTCACACCTATGGGCTTTTTCCTGTCTTATACCACTGTCTTCTTTATCTTTAGCCTCCACTTGGATGGTGTTAATTATTTTCTAACTTATCTTTCACATTTATTCGGAACTTCCTCCAATTCACTCCACCCTCTGGAGAGTTCCTCTAAAAATCCTTCTTCTGTTTAAAATCACTTCAAATTGTTGGTAGGATAACACTTTTAAAATCATGAACATGTTATTACAGTGCATGCATGACCTCACCCCTGCCCCCCGTCTGGCTTCTCAGCTTTACCTTCTCCCTCTCACCCTTCATTCTCTGCAGTACAGATTCCCTCCTTTCATTTCTCTCTGTTCTTTAAATAGATGCACCCCTCCTCTCCCAGCTTCAGGGCTCGTGCAAATATTCTTTCTTCTGCCACATTCCAGCCTCACTTAGAGGAACCCCTACTCATCTTTCATATCTGAGCCTAAAAATTCTGTCTTCAAAAATCTAATCCTAATTCAGTTCTTCCATAAGCTTTCAAAGTATCCTATACTTCCCCTTCATAATGTTTCTAATACTTTTAACTGGATAATAAATTATGTAATAAGTAGTTTACTATCTGTCCCTGCAATAAAAATGTGAACTTAAAGGGGAAAGAGACCATGGTGGTCTATGTTAGTAGATTCTCAGAACTAGCATGGTATTTGGCCTGAGAAAGGGAACTCAGGAAGTATTTTGAATTAATGAGTCACTGACCCTCTAATTCACTTCCTGATAATTTGATTTAGCTTCTACATACAATATATAAAACAGGGAAAATTAGAAACAGAGTTAGACCAAGAAAAGTTGAAAAATGGAGAAATCTTGGTAGATTATGATCCCATCTTTAGTTAGAACCCACACATGATGGGAAACATACTTAGTATTTTGTAAAAATGAGGAGCCCAGCACCCCCCTCCTACTATTTAAACTCTCAAATAAACCTCACCTCGGCCTCCCGTCTGTTTCTGCCCTTGTACAGGTGAACCCTGATGGTCTAGGTAAGTTTACTTCATACTTTTTACACAGCCTGTTTATCTGAATTCTCTGCTTTTACCTGAGCCGGTAGCTCACTGTGAACTATGGTTAGCACTGCTGCAGTCCGTGAAAAAATCAGTCCTGTTCCGTCTACCCTTGATCTTTCCTCTTGGTCCATCTTATAAGCTCTCATCTGCCCCACCAGTCCATCAGTCATCCCACCAACACATGTACAAATTTAGTTCTCACAAAAGAATAGAAAGTAACTGATACTTCTGAGTCAGTAAAAGCATAGAAAAAGCCAAGACAGGGTTTGGGCTTTATCAAGTATCCACATTGTTTCTGTGATAAAAGCAGAGCTGAAATCATTAAGTAGGAACCATGCCTGTTTACTGTGTCTGGCCAATAAAATAAACTTGACTGACTCACTTTATTCTAGACTTAGATGGCAATCCGAACTGCTTCAACCCAAACTGCTGATAATATTTAAATGTCAGTGTTGCTTGATTGCTAAGCAGAGTTAAGGAGCTGTAAAGCCAATACTGTATATAATGCAGGAAACTTATAGGGAACTCCAGGGTAGAGGGAACAATACTAGACGTAGAGTCAGGAGATTAGGATTTCATCAAGGTTCAACACCCCCTACTGCCTCCCGGTCCAATCTGACTTTGGAGAAGTTGCTCAAATTTCCTGTGTCTCAGTTACCTTTGTCTGTAAAATGGAAATAGAAAAATGTATTTCAGTTGATAGCTTTGAGAACTTAATAATGCAGCTAAAGCATGTGGCACATATCAAGTTCTCCATGATTGTTAGTTTAATGTAAATCATACTTTGAATGCCACATTTATCTGACAATAATAGATCTACTACTGGAGACATCTGGTAGACCTGACAGAACCTCTTTATATTTCTTACTAGAAAACACATCAATGTTTGAGTTTTAATCTGAAGACTTTAGCAAAGTAATGTATTCACAAACTGAAATTTATGTATCAGTGTATCTATCTACAAATATACTTATTAACTGTGAATTTTGGTAAGGAAGTAAAATATTATTATTTAATACAAGGTTCGGTAAACTTTTTCTGTAAAGGACTAGATAGTAAATATTTTGGGCTTTGCAGACCATGTGGTCTGTGTCTCAGTTACTCAACTCATAGTGCAAAAGCAGCTGTAATAATTCTTAAACGAATGAGTATGGATATACTTCATTAAAACTTAGTATAATATTATATCACTATACTTAAATTTAAAAAAACTAAGAACACAGGAATTTTAAGTTTACGTGTCATGAAATGTTCACTTGTGAAGTTTTTCAACCATTTAAAAATGTTAAAAAAAAAAATCCCTAGCTCACAGGCCATGTAAACACAGGTGGCAGGCCTGATTCAACCCACAGGTGCTGAGTTCCCACTGGGTACACTGTACCATTTACTGAATTATGATGTTCATTTTCCATTCACCCTCTGTTCTTCATAAAAGTTCCATAAGCACAAGGTTCTCTGTTTTATTTTCTCACGTATTCCAAATGCCTTGAGCAGTGACTAGCATAAGGTAGATAATTATTTGTTAAATTAATAAATGTTTTTTCCTCTCCTAAACTTTTTATGACAGGAGTTTCCAGCAAAACAAGAGTTTTTACTTGCTCTTTGGCATGTCCTCACAGACACAGAGGATAGAAGATTTCAAAAGGTGAATTTTGACTTAGTGATTGTTACTACAAAATAATAAAATAAACCATGGTGTTAAGAGACGTATATGCTAAAGTTTAATCACTTGTAGGCATATGTGGTTAGAAAGTACGCACTGATATATATACACACAGAAATATAAACACATATGTATATGTACATACATGTACATATACACATAACTATTTTGTAAACATATACAAGTTCTATGTTGGTGCTTATACTTTGCAAAGTTACTTTTTATGTGGGTTTACAAATTGTTATACAAATTATGTTTTTGAGTATGATACAAACAGATGTTTAACCAGGGCAGTTAAATGGTAATGACACTAATTAATCACAAAGTGAAAACACATTCACCTTAGAAAAACCAACACTATTAAACTCTAAGAGATTAATTGGCTTTAAAAAAAAACACATTGCAACATAATTATCTTAGGACAATGTCAAATGTCCTGTTGAATCTATGTTTGTACTCAATAAACATAATGTCTAGACCATTTACCATAAATTATAATCCCCACTGTTAATGAAAGGGAAAAGAAGAATGCTTTCACATAAAAATGTTTACATAGTAAAATTTCTCAGGAAAAAAATCCTAAAATTTGTGTAATCTTTAAACTTTTATATTTAAGATTATCTGTCAATTTTTTGGAATGGATGTTTTATATTGTAGATAAAAAATTGGCCATATATAATTTACAGAAAACTTGATATAGTGTCACTATTTCAAGTATTTTTGATAGAAAAAGTAGAATATATTCAGCTGTCAGAATTATATCACATTTTTAATAAAATGGGAAGTAGACAAAAACTAAGTAGCTTTTAAAATCATTATATGATGGAGTTACTGCTATGAGATTTATTTAAATGGTATTAGCCTAAATCATAATTTAGAACTTGCAAATTTATTGTCATAGTTGAATGCTTGAGGAGAAAAATTTAATCCACTTTTAAACTCAAGTTAATTAAAAGTTTTTACATTATTTGCAACAAAAGTGTTACTAACATTTGGCACTCCTTGGGCATCACAACAGCTCTCAATCATAGCCTTTTAGTGTTTCTGTTATCACTGCTAGAAAGCCTAGAAAATTCAGTGCTTGTTTCTCCTCTGAACTGGAAAAAGGGCTAAATAAAAGGGCCAATTTGCACAATGCTTTGAACATATTTAAATGCAACATATAGTTCCCCTTCTAGTAGAAATGACATCATCAAATGAGTGAACAGGGCAAGAATGCTTGAGTCATGCTTGGCATAGTGAGTGGCATCTGTATAGTAGGTGACTGATTAAAGGAACACTTGGAGATTAATTATTTTGAGTTTCACATTTTGAATCATAGAATTAAAATGTATCAGCTGTCATATGTTTCTTCGGTTGCTGCCCTCTCCCCCATTTCTTGGCATTGCTGATAGATTGTCATCTGGCCCCACTGTGAACATGGTCAGTGCCAACTGTATACTAAAGAAACCCTTCACATTGTTTCTCTAACTTTTATTCATTGGTGCTTATTTTGGCCTAAGCAGTATACTACAATGCTCTGCAAAAACATCAATTATTAAAGAAAACATGTTTAATCAAGTAATACATGAATAAATCATTATTGAAACATGTTCAAATAATATGCTATTATTCGTAACTTGGGAAAGCCCCTCTGTACATGTACATACACACATACCTTATTTCTACATATATAGGAACATAATTTATGGATTGTCTCGTCTTTTTTTCCTCCTTGACTTCATAGCTTAGAAATTGATCCTTGCCAGTATTTATTTATAATTCTGTGCCATTCACTTTAAAGGCTATCATTTAGATATATCATAATTTATTCAATTATGACCTTATTTCTGGACACTTAGTTTGTTTTCCATTTTATAGTATGATACACAGTTCTGCAGTGGACATTCTGTGCTTACATTCTGGTAGGAATGTGTGACGATTACTCTAGGATAGATTCCTGGTGAGAAAACCCCATGTCAAAGGGGATGCATATATTAAATTTGAAAATAGGGCTAAATTTTCTTTCAAAATGGCTTCACCTATACAATCTATGATTGGTTCAATTTTTTTGTATCCTCATTTGCAGCAGGTATTATCAGTCTTTCTGTTGATAGTCAAGTATATAAATTAAAATAACCATTATTGTTTAAATATATTTCTTAGAATATTGTGAGGTCAAGCACCTGTTCATGTATGAAAATTTTTATAATTCTTGCTCTGTGAATTGTGTGTTCTTAATCTTAGAACATTTATTTTATTGGATATCTTTCTCTCATCATTTCAACGGTGATAATCCTAAACCTATTATATTTGTGAAAAATATTTTCTTCTAATTGTCATTTATATCTCCAGTTATGTAAATATTTGCCTTATGGCATCTGAGGTTTTTTCTTAGTAAGGTCTTTCTCATCAAATATTATAAGATTATTTTCCACTGTTATTTCTTACTCTTTGAACATGTTTAATTTTAGCTTTTGACTTCCTCTGAAATGCATGTGTGAGGCTGTATGGTGTGAAGATGTGTGGTGTAAGGAAGGTGTTTATTTACTTACCAATGAGTAGACAGTACTCAAAACATCATTTACTGAATACACTTCCTGTTTTAAAATGACAACACTATCATAAAGTATTTCTTGATGGAAACTATTTTTTTCTATTCATGTATATATTACTCTGTTTTTTCTATTATAGGTTAATGAACTTTTGGGGCATGTAGCAAGGGAGGACTACAATCATTGCACTTTAAAAAATTTTTTCTTGGTTATTCCTGCACATTTCTTTATCTGTATAAATCATGGAATCAGTTTGTTGTATTTCATAAAAGAAATCTTTTGGGATGTTGATTGGTATCACAGTGAACATGTAGAAAAATACACATTATATATAGAAAGAAAGGCAAGAGAGAACTTGTATATTTATAATGACAAGATCTTAAAGGGTACTTAAGATTTCTACAGAGAAGCAGACACATCTTACAAGATGCCAGTATCTTGCTCACTGGGCCTGAGATGCTACCCTGTACTTACACAGGTGTGGACTGGACTCAGGGAGAATTACTCGCAGGCAAGTGAAATAAATAAAGCATAATGCTAATATTTTAAACTTATAATGTAAAGAAAATTGAATGAGTTAGGCCCTGATTTCCTCTGCATATCATATAGTCTCAATGTAACAAGCTACAGGGTAACACAAATTATAATCAAAAAGTTGATTGAGCATGAAATAAGAACAAAGGAAATTCATTATTTTATTCAAATATTTAATGATGCAATGGATCCAACTATTCAATAGAGATTCACAAACCACTTGGTTTGGACAGATGAATGCCCTGTGTCAAGTTGTACTCTCTCATGGACATTCTTGGAGGCCTCTTGACAATATTTGTCTTTTCCACATTCACATTTCTATAATTCCATTGTATAGCAGACCCATTCCTGGTGGACACAGATTTTGTCATAGGTGTTTTGTATCCATTAAGAACATGATAAGCTGTGAGTAAGTAAAATTCTGATAAACAGTAGTTTACATGACTCAATGGTGAATGACACCAAGGGGGAAAATAATGGTGCCACCTATCCATATAGGTCCATGGTTCATCCAGCTAATAATCTTACCAGTGTGGAGGTCACAATTCTGCTAAGACTGGAAATATCCATGTTATAGTGTTAGATGTTATTATTTTTATAGCTTTAGTAGATATCCAGTTTACATTATTTCCAGGTTCCTGAGAAGCACTTTATTTATTCTCTTAAGGTCTAGATGTACTTCTATTTCATTTTTCAAATTAGACTTCTTTAATTAATTAAAAGTAACTATCCTATCTCTCATGGAATTAATTTAATTTTTTTTGTACTTGTATGTTTTTCAAATATTTTGCTACATGATATGATGCCCATACACCTCTCCATCCCAGTCATCCTGTTCTGTTTGAACTTTAACTACTTAGTGTGCAACAAAAACATGGTGGCCATGGCTGGACACAATAGTCCTGTTGTTAGCTAGCATGTTCTTAACTTTTTTATTTTTTGTATTGTCAGGTGTCAAGCGTAGTATCTTATTACACAATACTTGATCTATATCCTTTCTTGTGTACCCATCTTTCACCAACACAAATATATTTTACTCAGAAATGTCCTTTCAATTCTGCTGACTTAATGTTTAAATTTTTGCTATTAGAGTCACAAAGATGAAAAAGTCACAATCCTTGAAATCACAGCCTAACAGAGGAGCATTACAACTTAGAAATACAACAAATGTCAAAGATAGATGGTCCACTATAGGCCCAGTCCGTTTTCCTTTCACCAGAGCCTCCTCTGAAGGGGTTGGCCTATGTGGTCCCTTCATCCCCTAAATAAGCCCATTCGCTTCGCTGGTCACAGCTGAGTGACAGAGGTGGACACCTGTCTCATGCCCCTTGCTTTATGGAAATTCAATTCATTAGTCCAAGCTTACCGAAATAGACTCTTCCTTTCATAAATTTTAAATTGGAAAACTGAGACAATTAGATTCAACTCAGGTAGAAATGAAAGATCTTATAAAACTAAGTCTAGACAAAGTCATGTACAATTCAAAGCTGTGAAGTACAATGAAGCAAAGGAGGAGAGAAAGCTATTCTGCAGAGAAAAGTTGAAGAGATTTGAGAAAAGCAGAGCTATCTGCCTCTGAGGTCCCATGAGGTAAAGACAGGGTAACCTTGACTCATGACTCTTCATTTGGCCATGGATGAAAAATGTTTGGTGCTTCGGACAAAAAAATGTTGTTTTTTGTCCATTTACACACAGGTAAAATTGTCCATGAGGTGTAAGAAAATTATTTCCATTCTTTTGAATAATAAGTAACAATATCTGAACATAAATTATTTCTCCTTCCATTCCATCTAGCATTTTATTAGTCACCAATTTTGAACAATTAGAAATTCTCATAACACATTATTTAACTTCTCTATGACTTCATCAGTGCTGTTCCTTCACCTAGACAGCTCTTCCAACTTGTCTGCCTAGCGAATTTCTAACCATCTGTAAATTTCACATAGGGTTTTTCTACCTGAATCTTCCCCTCACTTGCTCAGTTAAGTCCAACTTCCCCTGTGTTCCTTAGTTAGTTTTCTATTACAGGTTAACAAGATTTATCTCTCTGACCACGGCCTACAAAGCTTCTCCACTTTTAAGCACTATGTGATTAGACTGGAGATACCAATATAATCCAGTGTAATCTTCCCGTCTCAAGGTCCTTAATCACATCTGCAAAATCTCTTTGCCATACAAAGTAACACATTCACAGTTTCCAAGAATTAGGATGTGGACATCTGTAGAGGCCACTCTTCAGTCTACCACAACATCTAAAGCACAAAGGCATCCACTACAGAAATACCATTGGGTGTGTACAGCTGACCCTTGAATAACCTGGGTTTGAACTGTGTGGGTGCACTTACACGTGGATGTTTTCAATAATAAATACTACAGTACTACCAATGTCATCCACCATTGGAATAATCCATGGATGCGGAACCATGGATACAGAAGAACTTAGTATAGGAAAGGCCAACTATAAATTATATGTGAGTTTTCAATTGTGCAGAGGTTTGGGGCCCCTCCCCCACACACTGTTGAAGGGTCAACTGTAATTATTGATTTGCAGTCTATCTCTCCATGAAAGTGCACTCTTGGACATCAGGCTTGTTTGTTCCACTCACCATATTTAACACACTGCCTAACAGAAAATGCAAAGTAGCTCACTAAATATTTGATGAACACACTTATGAGTTAACAGATACATATTTAAAACTATATAGTATTGTTGAAACAAGGGACTATGAAAAATCAAAGAAGTAGCAAATGTTTATTTTAGATAAGTGTTTACTTATAGAGATCTAGACTATTTAAATATAAGGTTTTGTTTTATACAAGATTTTGGTTACTTATTTTGTATTTGTTTAAAATGAGCAAAATAAAGTATGCTAGATTTTTCAGTACCTTTGGGATATTTTCACATTGTAAATAACTTTATAAAATTAAGAGATAAATTCTGTATTTGTTATATGGATCTTCTGATCACATGGATAATTATTTTTAATGTTTTTTTTTAAATCATTGAAATTGAAGTAATGTTGGGGTTTTTTGGTAGTTATGTTTTACTGTTGTGTGGTACAATAGCTATTAAATATTTAAATTAGATCACTAATTGCCAACATCTGTGGTCATTATGCATAAGGAACTAATATTCTTTCAGAAGTTAGCCAGAAGTGTAGATAGGCTACAATTTTTATTTTCAAATATAACAAGTAAATTAGTACAAGTAAAATTCCTTCACTGTTTTATAAAGATCTTTTTAGAGTTTGGTCATGTGGCTTAGTAACAGAATCTCCATAGATAGTTTTAAGATGAATTTGTTTTTTTAGCAATTTAAATGATAATTAAATTCACGCCTAATATATGTTTCTCTGAAAAGTCATTTGCAGGACAGAATCAAAAACTGAAGGATGTTCTAGTTTATTTAGCCTAGTCTGTTTAATTTTACATTGCAGGAAATGAAGGCCTGTAGAATCAAATGAAATGTTCAACTTTACCATGCCTAACACAGAGGAGAAGCATCTGTGCCTTTGCTAAATAGATTAGAACAGTTCAAGATGTAAAGAAACATTTTTATATCTCAAGGTGTCCATAAAGTAAGCATATTTATAATTCATTCTCTGTGTCAGAATTCTGAGTAGAATTTAAATAAAGGAATTTATAAAAATAAAATTTTGAGTATATTCTTCAACTTGATATGGTGTTACTTAATACTTTGGTTTTCAATATAGGTAACAGTGTTAATATTCAAGACAATAGTTTATTAAATTAATTACAAGCATCATCAAGTGCTTTCTTAATGTATGTTACTTTTGGACCTTCTCTCTTATAGACCAATATTTTACCTCCATAAAGTTAATTGAAGCTATTTTTTCTAATACACTTCTATTGTTTTTCAATATTTATCATCTTTCTCTTATTCATTATAGATTTTTCTTTAAATTTATTATACAATAAAATCAGACTGATCACACAATAATTACCTAGATTTTTTTTAGGTCTTAATATTCTATCAAATTTCTATTTATTCTATTACTTCATAAGTCTTCAAAAGAATTTTTTGTTAACCTACATTTTCCTAGTGCAGGGCAATGCTATGTACCAATTTGCATAACTCTTTTATTTAATTTCTGTAAGCAGAAGAAAAAAAGTTAATTTGAAGCATAGGTCTCAATAAGTAGTACCAAGAGAATAAGCTCAGTTATATATATTTATTTATTTATTTATTTATTTATTTTTATTTATTTATTTATTTTTTTTTTTGCGGTACGCGGGCCTCTCACCACTGTTGCCTCTCCCGTTGCGGAGCACAGGCTCCAGATGCGCAGGCTCAGCGGCCATGGCTCACGGGCCCAGCCGCTCCACGGCATGTGGGATCTTCCCGGACCGGGGCACAAACCCGTGTCCCCTGCATCGGCAGGCGGACTCTCAACCACTGCGCCACCAGGGAAGCCCCAGTAATTTTTTATTACAAACTTGGACTTAGTATTTTAAAAAAATAATAAATAATGTCTATATTTGAAATGGCTTCTTAATTTAATGAAGGAGTAGGTGGTTTAAAATCTCAAATATAAATTTCCATTAAAAAATAGGGATTAGTTTGTAAAGATTACCAATAGATCATTTTATCAATTAGTGGTTAAAAACAACTTTTTTTTTCCTTTAAAGGTGCATAGAACACTTAGAGAATTAAGCCACAAAAACATTGTTTTTAGATAGACCTTCCTTTTTTCCACACATAATTCAGACTGTATCCTTGGAAATAATTTTCCTGCCTCTTCACATTAGTCTAGAAACCAGTGAAAGAAATCTTGATGCATTCAATTTTTCACATTCTCCAATTTAAAGTGAATCAATAAAGAGCTAATTTCTTAGTATTAGAAAAAAAACTCAGAAAAATTTTAATTCAGTTATCATTGAATATTTACAAATAAACTAAAATTTTGTCTTCTGGAGAATTTCAAGATGTTAATTTCGAGCTTCACATTCATGAGTTTAACCTATACACTTGTACATTTATGTTGTGAAGGGATTATTCAAATCATGATTAGAAAAATCATTAGTGAAGGTTAATATTAATCACATTTTAAAATCTGCAAAAAAGTGAATATTGTAATAGACAACAAATTGCCCTTAATGTCCAGTAATTGAGAATTTGTGATATGTTCCTTTAACTTTTTAAAATTGAAGCATAGTTGATTTACAATGTTGTGTTAGTTTCAAGTGTACAGCAAAGTGATTCAGTTATATATATACATATATACATTCCTTTTCAGATTCTTTCCCCTTATAGGTTGTTACAAAATATTGAGTATAGTTCCTTGTGCTATACAGTAGGTCCTTGTTGGTTATCTATTTTATATATAGTATATACTTTCCTTCTTCAAGGACACTTATCAGAAGACAGGAGGGCAAACTTTCCTTTTCCAATGCATGGTTGAATGTTAGATTCAATTATTTATCATGTGGAGTACTTTGTATTTTGTATGAAAATTTATTAAGACTTACTGAGATCTTTGTCTTTAAGTGTATGAGATAGGAAAACACACCTGACTGGGGAAAATATGATTTTGGTTTACTGATACGCTGTAGAGTAAACATCTGACCTGAGTTTAACCTATACACTTGTACATTTATGCTGTGAAGGGGTCTCCATGTGTTGGATTTTCCATCAGAAAGGTCTATAAATGAGTCCACAATGGAGCAGACCATGTGGCTCATAGTAGATAACACCACAAATGTTCATGAACTGTGAGTCCCTCAGTGACTTGGTTTTTTTAATTATAAAACAATTTCCAAATTCCTCCTAGCTCCAAATTATTATAGTGGTAGAATAAGATGCTTCATTGCTTTAACAGATATAAAGAGCATTAAAACAGTGAATTCAGGGGAATAAATGCGTTAGTAATGAATGAATGAGTTACTGTCTTGAAACACATAAAAGTAATGATATCCAGAGTCACATAAAAGTAATGATATCCAGAGTCAGTGCTTCACAAAAAAATAGCACTGAATACAACAAAAGTTAAACTGGAGGTGCCCTTCTCTTGGTTGATTTGATTATAATGACCCTCTTCATCTTAATTATATATATGAAAAAAGATATCTTCATGTTAAATAAAATGTAATTACTGGTAGAAAAATTCACAGTCCAGGTAGTTCTCATTTGGGAAGTGTGTGGTGGATTTGAATGGTATCAGTGCCGTGCACAAAGGATGAAGGGTAGGTTAAACAGATGTAATGAACTGGGTACTCAAAAATTCCCTGAATTAAGAGACCTGGTGTAGTCCTTAATCATAGTCATTGTAAATCTATCACATATCTGTTTTGTGTAGATTCACTTTATTCCACCTGTTCTGACACTTGGAAGGATACCCTAGGAGGGACAGCAAAGATGGATCAACTCTAAAAACATCAGAGGCAGTCAATCATCATCTCTGTAATTTTCAATTAAATGTGAGATCACAGAGGACATGTAAAGGCAGGTATTTTTTCAAAAGTTGAACATATTGGAAAATAGTTGAAAGAGAGATGAGAGTCCAGAGATTTTAAACACTAGTTTCATATTGCTAATTTTCATTTCCCTAATCAGTTGTCATAAATAAAATATCATGTCAATATTAGGAACTTCAAATATTTACACAAGGACAAGGTAGCATTGAAAATAGTTCACTGTTTCTTATTTAAATGTCATTTGTCTGACTTTGCAGACCTAGAGTTCATGACAGAAAAAGAATTTCGAAAATTCTGAATATTAAAAAGGGATTCTATGCTTACATTTAAATGTACATTTAAAGTAAACTGTCTTTGACGGACTTAAAATTACTACCTAAATAAGCAGTTTAAGATGATCATACTTGGAGAAAATATATTTATCCCATTAAATATCTTCTGTGGAATCATCTTGGGGAAATGCTGGCTTAGTGAAAAGAACCCTGGGGTCTGTCAGAAGATTGGCTTCAAGTTCCTGTTCCCCTATGGTGGGACGTCGGGAAAGACATTGAGTTTCGGCCTCAGTTTCTTTCTTCCAATTAGGAGTAATAAAGTCACCTGTTTCCTAGTTCCTGTGAATGATTAGCTATTCATCAAGTACATATTTGTTCAAGGTCTTAACTTCTTACTAGAATAAAAATAACAATTTAATGAATAAAGGAAATATTAAGCACCTACTATTTGCCAGGATTTATGCTAGATGCAAAAGGATACCGAGTTACATTATTTTGCTTTTGCTTAATTTTATTTATGAAAACAAGCTCAAGCTTTGACTCAATGGGCAATTTGTCCCTAAATTTTCTTCCTTCATTCATTTGTTCAAGAAATTGTAATTGAGTAGCTCCCATGTGTTTGGCACTATTTCTAGTGTCTGCTGACACAAGGGTCAACAAGACTAACAGTACTTTGACTTTCAGGAATCCTCTTACCTTCTACTTTTTAAAATTAACACTAAAACAATCAGAAAATAATATGAATCAGAAGGTAACAAAAGTAAGATGACTAACACAGAAGAAAAAGGGGGAAAGTTAGCTATTCTGAAAACGTATTTTCTTAACTCTCTTCTTAGCAATTTCATATAATTAAAATCACTTGCATTTCAAATATAAAGCAATTTATGGATTATTATGAATATTGGATGATCTAATAATAGTTAAGTGAATAAAAGTCTATTTGGAAAAAATGATGTGGAATGTAACACTGCTAACTAATTTGTTTTCTAAAAATAAAATATTTTTAAAGAAGGTGGTAGATTTCAACAGAATAAGTTACTAATATGCTTGTTTCTTTTGCAGAAATCACTAGCTCCATGAATGATCTTGTCATTTAAGAACAACAACAAAAAAATGTAAAAGCAGTAATACTGAGAATGTTTACAATTTCTCAATTAACATCTAGATTATGCCCTTGCAGTTCATTGACAGGAATCTACAACCTCTCTTCTACTCCCCTCATTAAAAAGACACAAATATTGCATAGCCACAGAACAACATCTTTAGAATGTTTCAACTTGCTAGTCTGCTTCCAGTTGCTTTTTATAGTACTTAATGCACAGTTAGGAAAACTATGTATTTCTAAGTTGCTATAAGCTAGGTTATATAGCCATTAAATCCTTAGACCTCAACTATTGACATTTCAGCAGTTTAGTCAAATTTTTTAGGGATCTTGCTTAAAACTTTACAAAATGTCACAGAATAGAAATACATTAGACAAAATTGAGTGTGAGAATATAGCACAGATGTCCTATACTGAAGTAGGGATTTTGAGTTGTAGCTACAGTTGTCTCTTGATCTGAATCTAGTCAGCTACGATTTGACATAAGGAACATTCTCAGGTAATCATAAGGGAGATTAGAGAGGAAGGCTGATTCTATTCACCTAGAGAAGAGCAAACGGAGATATGCTGCTGGACCAATGGAAAGAAATCTTAAAACCTGAGTTTAAAGTTGGGTGGAAAAGAAACATGAAGAGATGAGGAGAGCCTCTGTACACCCTAGGAATCTTCTGTGACATGAGTAAGACACTCCAAAGGAGCACCATTAGCTCAAGGAGGGGGTTTCTAATTGACTTCAAAATCCTTAGATATTTGTCAAGAGCTGACAACTGACTTTCAAGAAGAGTTTTTTGCTTCCGCTTTGATTCAATTCACTTAAGGACAACAAGAAAAGAAGCTACACTCTTAACCAAATAAAAAATACAAAAGCAAACACAGACAAAAGCATTATGCTTCAATATTCTTGGAAATGATACTGGCGATCTCCAAGTACAAAGGTCAAGATCATAGAAATAACATTACTATTATGCTGTAGAAAATTAATGTGGCCCCCAAATATCAAAGAAACCCATAAACTCTGAATCTGAAAAATACTTAGACTCACATATTGATTGCTGTGCTGAAAAGGAAGTTTTATTTAACTGCCTATTTTCAGGTTTGTTATTGTCTTTAGTAAGCCACCCAAATCAAGTATAGACATGATATTTACTATATTTCTTTTGCTTCAACTCTTTGCTGTTTATAAAGTGATGGATGAAGTTAATACTGAAGATGCTGACTACAAAAGGAGTTAGTATTATCTAATCCTAGTTAGTTCAAATTCTGGTTCAAGTCCTACCTGGTTGAATAACTAAGCTCACCCACTTTCTTCCCACTAAACGTATCACCCAGAGGATTACAGGCTTTCCAAGAAACAGGGATCAACCGTTCAACTGATTTCAAAAGGGAGCCTTCTGATGGCTTAGTGAAAGCAATTTCATAGGGTTAAGAACTCTTCCCTTTAGCAAAGAGTATGCAATGAAAGCACGAGAGCAAGAGCTCTGTGCTCTTTATACAGAAAGATGTTAACGGCTTCTTAATGCACATGCTCTCTGACTGAATTTACACTCAGGTAATTAAAGGCAAAATGTTGGGATCTTAAGTAAAATTCACCGTAATGATTTTTAGTCTTAAGTCTTTTGAATTTCTGTAAGAATATTATAATGAAATGACTTTTAGAAACCTTGTAAATATGGATTATATACAATGTTTTCTTGTGCATTCTCATATTCTTCACTTTCTCTTTAGAATTTTAATTTTACTATTTATTCAAGAGCTGAGTAAAGTTTTTTCAAGACACCAGAATAATTTCTATAAATTGAATACATGGCTTTAATCTTTTCTATTTTTATGAATTTCATATAAGTTTACGTGATTTATTAAATAAGTTAAAAATAAAATGATGTCATTTTTTATGTTCCTGGATAAAAGTTCACACTGGTTGAACTGAAGTAAATTAGTCAGTAAAAGGAAGTCCAAACACAATCTGATGCTTTGATCTCTAATAATGTGTAGTCATTTTTATTAACTCTTTATCATTTATTTAATGTATAACTACATAGAACATGTCATAATGCTATGTACCTAGAGGATATAAAGACTTCCATCATATCCTCAAGGAGCTTACAGTACTGTAGAGAAGACCAAGTTATGTAATTTTTTTCCTTCAATTTTCTCAAAAGAATAATTCTTCAGAAGGTTAAGCAAAAGGAATTAGAAAACAAAACAAATAGTAGGAAGTATGTCAATTATTGGCCAATCAAAGAGTCTACTGTGCAAGTCTCTCACTGAAAGTTCCTGTTGGGAACAGAAATACTTCATGATTTTACATTATTTTAATCCATAAATCATTATTGTAAGGGAATTTTGAAATCAAGAAACTGTATCTGCCCCTGAATATGTCTAAGATTTCTCCATGTCCTAGGGGGAAAAAGCCAGTCACCTTATGTCCCATCCCAAGAGCCAAAGGCCTCATTAAAAAAAAAAAAAAAAAAACATATAAGAGAGTTCAGGTAATATTTATTTGTCAAGCATTTATAGGACTGGAATGGAGAAAGGAAACATGATTCAGGCATAATCTCCTTGTTTTGAAAATTTCTTAATTCACCAAATGATGTAAAAAAATTCCTGAACTCTTACTAGCAGAATAAAAAATGACTAATAGAAAACAAAATGAAAACTGTGGTAGGAAATAAATAATTGAGTGCTTTGTAAAGTTTAAGAGGCAGGAAAGAGAACTTCGCATTGCAGGGAAAAGCAAAGGTTCATAGCACCTGTTAGATCTTTAAAAACACTAAAACTTGGGCATATGGAAATAAGAAAGGGGAGTTCCAGGACAATGAAAGAGCAAAAGAATAGAGTTCAGAAAGAAAATGGATTTGCACAGTATGCCATGATTAGTGTTAGATGGCATGAATGTATAGAAATCATGGGATATAATGTTGTCAGGTTAGTAGCTAAATCATTAATGCTATACATATATAAGAAAGAGATTATTCTTTTTATTGTTATTCTTTTTTGTGCTTGTTATTTAATACTCCTAAATGAAAGGAGAGGGCTTTTTAAGTCACAGATGTTTCTAAACACACATTGGAACTTAAACTTTTTTTTTTAATCAAATACATCTTGAAGATGTGACATAAATCGTAAAGCAGCGTGAATGTCAATTTATCTGAGTTCAAAATCTCATCGAAGATGCTAAGAAGATACTTTTAGCACCTAATCTCCCACTCCATTCCTTTTTAAAAATGGACTTTGTATGATAGTAGGAGGCAATTCATGAGGAAACAGTGGTAAGCTACAGCGTATCCCACAGGTCAGGACCAACTGCAAATTTGATTTTTTTTCTAAACTCAACCAATACCTGACCACAAACTGAATTTTGAAAGCCTAGAATCAGTCAGCCACAAATAATTCTGCATTGTCTATTAGAGGTGAGCTGCTGTGTTAGATGCCCTTGGGAGAAAAAGAATGCGAAATTATTATTGCACTGAAATAACTTAATTTCCTTTTGAAGAGATGAGACAGAGGCACACAAAGTCAAATAATAATGAATGATAATGCATACTTAGGTAAATACATAATAGATATGGAAGATAGATAATTCTGACGGGGCAGTACATTTTATTCCGGGACACCCACATACCCTAGGTCACTGTGGGGAATAACCTGCTTGTGATGAAAGTATTTTCAGTATTGTAAAATGCCTAGTGGAAGGGGCATACATTACCTAGGATCACATAAACTCAAATGCTGTTTAAAAAAAATAGGCTACTGGGCTTCCCTGGTGGCGCAGTGGTTGAGAGTCCGCCTGCCGATGCAGGGGACACGGGCTCGTGCCCCAGTCTGGGAAGATCCCACATGCCGCGGAGCGGCTGGACCCGTGAGCCATGGCCGCTGAGCCTGCGCATCCAGAACCTGTGCTCCGCAATGGGAAAGGCCACAGCATTGAGAGGCCCGCGTACCACAAAAAAAAAAAAAAAAAAAAAAAATAGGCTACTGCCGCTGGGTTCCAATTTGTAAGTGTGTGTTGGAGGGTGGAGCGGCTGGGGGTGTTTGAGTAGAGGAAAAAGCAATCGAGATTCAACAAGAGGAATGGCCTGGAAAGAGTATATTGTGTAAAATGAGGCCCAGGGTCTCTTCCAGACTTAATTTCTATGATGGGACTAACAGAGGATAATCCACACGAAGTTACAAAGTCATAACATTGACTGCCCTCCAGTTGCACTTAACAAGGGTTTCTACTAATACTCTCATCATAATTTCCATTTTAATTATTTTTAGGGTCTTTGTTTTATCTTCTTAGACTGATTTTTCAAGTAGGCTCTCTTCATTCATCTCTATAACCCAGGCTCCAGCATAACACTTGACATACATATATTATATACACACATTTACACACATGTATTATATATATACATACATATAACTATCCATATATATACACACACACATATAAAAAACAATAAATGTTTATGAAAGAAATAAATAGAAACCTGGAACCAAATCATGGAGAATACTGAATGTGAATTGGCAGGATCTAATCTGTAGAGAGGTTTTTGTGTGGAGGTTTGGCTTGACCAGAACTTTAGTGTAGGAAGGCAAATCTCATAGTTCCACGAAACACAGATTGGAGAAGGGCATAAAGAAAGGGAGAAGGAAGTTAGGGGTTGTTGGAAGAGTACAGGAGGGGAGTGAGGAGGACCTGGGTTAGGATAGAGATAAGGGGAAGAGAAAGAGAGAGATTTTAGCAGTAGAATAAACTGGATTTAGTAATTATGCAGCTATGTGGACAAGAAGCAAAAGACCCCAAGCTCTTGCGTTTGCGGATCTGCAACTGTGATAGACTATCGACAGAAACAGGAAGAAGCATTTGTATTAGATGAAGTGATAATTTTAGTTTTGGACATATGGAGTGTAAGGAATACGTGATTTATTTCGGTGGGAATATTTAGCAGGTAGTTGACCATTCCAGAGCAATGATACTGGAGTAAAAATTATAGCTGTAATAATGTTCATTATTCTAAACATTTGGGGAAAAGGGAGGAAGTCTGGGAGAAAAAGAATAAACAAATATTCAAAATATCATTGTGTTATTGTTGTTTAAAACAAATTGAGTGGAATTATTTTAGAAAATAAATCATTCCTAGGTTGTAGCTTGTTATAATTTATGCATCAGGCCACCTTTTAGGGCTCTGAAGGAAAACTTGGTGTACCAAAATACGGTGGTAATCTAAAATTCATTATCAGGACCCAGTTTACATTTTGGTATCTCCCATCCTCCTGTCCTCAGCTTTATGCTCCATTCTGAACAGCTAGGGTCAATGGTAATTATACAAACATATAAAATATGTCTAAGATAGTGCACCATATTTTTATCAGATATCTGTTATGGTGCCTTACATATACTGCAGAATAACAGGATAATAACTTTCATACTCGTCTAAGATATATATGCTTTGTAAATAAGTTCACTTGTATAATTTTTTTAGATTCCACATGTAAGTGATATTATATGATATCACAGAAACAGACTCACAGACTTCGAAAACAAACTTCTGGTTACCAAAGGGGAAAGGTTGGGGGAAGGGATAAATTAGGAGTTTAGGATTAACATATACACACTACTATATATTAAATAGATAATCAACAAGGAGCTACCATATAGCAAGGGACCTATACTCAATATTCTGTAATAACCTATATGTGAAAAGAACCTGAAAAAGAATGGATATATGTATAGCTGAATCACTTTGCTGTACACCTGAAACTAACAACATTGTAAATCAACTATACTCCAATATAAAATAAAAATTAAATTAAATTTAAAAATAAAAATATATATGCATACATTGTGAATGAGAGAGATTTTCTGAGGTCTCAATTATAAGAATATGGAGTAATAATTTCCAGTTTCAGCCCCAATGTATAAAAACTTACAAGCCGTCACTCCTGTCCTTACAAGACAAAAGAACCTGAATAAACAGAAAATCAGTGACTTCTCTTGGTTGCATCAGAGAACTGAGTTTGTGGGGAAATCCCCTCCCCACATGCGAAACTGGGAGCAATGGGCAAATCCACAGAGTCACAACTGACCTCTTCAACTGGAGCAGAAGTTGCTGGAACCATAAAATTAGAAGCACTTATAAAGTAATTTTAACAAATTGCTGAAATTGAGTACAGGATAGCATGACAGTGGGAAACTGCTGGGGTCAAATCTTAGGTGGAACCCACTCTTTTGTGAGTTTCACCGCCAGGAAGACCACCCAATTCTCACAATAAAGATTCAACAAATCTCCCCTTTTGGCACTAACAGAAGGAGGCGAAGCATAATCGTTATGAAATATGCCCAGAGCACTCTCCATAAAAAGGGCCTACTCTCCAGGGGAAAAGACTTTATCAGAGTCTTAGCTCCGCAGAGAGAAAGACATTGCTCCCACCAGACAATGCTAGAGCCTTCCTGCTTCGCCAAAGTGAGGGAGCTCTGTAAAGGCCACCTGAAGATGACAGTTCAGAGACACAGGCCCACTGAAAGACTGAGATCCAGTTATAAAACCACAGGATGCTCAGCCTCCCTCAGACCTTGCCTCAACAATAGGACTCCAGTACTAACAGTGAATTACAGCTGCAAGGCACCGACGCTGCAAAATTGAGAAGGGAGACAAAAACAATAACCCTAGATCAATTTCTCCAGGCTGCCATCCTGCCCTATAGATTTTGGAATTGTCAGCCCCCAAAATTGTATGAGACACTTCCTTAAAATCAATAAGTCAATCTCTCTTGCTGTCCCTCTCTCTCTTCTGTGTATATACATACATGCACATATACATACACATATACATACACACACACATATATACACACAGATGTGAGTGTATATATATGTACATATACACACATATACACACATATATGTATCTCTCTCTCCAACTGTGCTTTTTTTTTTTCTGGAGAATCTTGATGAATACACTAGGGACAGAGTATGAATGGTTCCTTCTCTTTAGTTCTATCACAGTAACTCTTCCTGAGTTTTGCTTTAGCATCTAACATTGGTTTTATATAATTGCATACATCCTTAAGTGGATAACACACGTAATTCTTTCCTCTTATGCAATCATTAGGGTAGGTCAGGTAAAACTATTTACAGTCTCTTTGCCTCCAAAATTCAGCCCCTCCTGCCATCATCATGCAGCTTAGCTTGAGGAATCGGACCTACATTTTGTTAGTCATGACCTTCCAGAAAGTCATAATCAACATGCTTTGGCTTCTATATGACTGCCTAAAGGATTTGGTAGTGGCCTCTTCAATGAGGAAGCCAGAAGAAGACTGACCAGTATTCGTAGTGAAAGTCTTTACAAAAAGTCATGAACAAAAACAGTATCAGATATTAAGGTAAAAAATTAGAATATGTACTATTCATGTAAAGAGTAGTAATCCAGAAGATGGATGTCATAATTCCAGCAGCAGATGAATGGATCTATACTGTAACTTTTCAACTACAAAATAGAGCCTTTGGAATATTCTGTTATACTTGGGGATCATAACAAAGTATACGAAGTCCTAAATAATCATATAAAGCATTCAATAATATATACAAAATCTTATTCTGCGTCTAAGATTCCAAGCAAATGAAATACACAAGGCTGTGTTTCCTTTAAATGAAAAGTTTTAAATTATCTGGCATTTTAAACAAATTACTGTGAGAATTTCATTACTGTCGTTCATTATTCGCAATAGAATAATTTGTGTTCACAGTTGGCTGTATCTTAATGGACAATCATGTCTCATTTCTGGTAAAAATTCAAAACTAGTAGAACTGTGATACAGCCGTGGTGCCTGCAAAATTAATGTTTACAGTTGCAAAAACAGCAACTAAAAATATGGATTGGAGAATTAAAGCCATTAATGTAAAATGTGATTTGTTCTCTGTGTTTAATAAATACATCGAGAGTTCTATTAATGAGATCTTTCTGAATGAAATTTGTGATGCCTCTCATTCAATACAAGCAGGCCACTAATCTTGCTTACAGAGAGTAAATAAAAAAGCCAGAAGAGTACACCAGAGAAAGTGAACATTCATTTCTTATATGATTTCATAATTATGCCTATATTTTGAAGCAAAATTACAACCTAAATCCAATTCTAACACTGATTAATAAATAAAATTAATCTATACATTGATAATGTGACTAGTTGAGCCAAAGCCCTGCATATCTGCCAGGATTTTTCTAAAAATCAATATCACTAATACACTAAAGTTAAAATGAAAACTTCCTTGGTGAAAACATATATATATTTGCTGAAACATATTTAGCTTCTGAAAAACTGCCTCTCTCTTCTCGTTGGCCATACACACACATGAAAGATAAAAGTGTATATAAAATGTCAATGAGGATAAGAGAAACATACTGATGTACACAGAGAGTCACAGAGCCAGAAGAAAAAATCTAAGTCAACATCCTGAGTAGGACCATGAACATCAATGTCTGTGGGGACTTGGCGTAGACAGATAAAGGGTGCCAGGTGTGTGCTTCTCTTGACCACAGCCCATAAAAGGCAGCTGCTCTTCCTTTACTCCAGCTGATTATGTCATGCAGAAATACGGGACACACAGACGCTTCCATCATCATCCGGTTGGCTTACTGTTTATCTTTGTAGAGAGCAGCTTACATTTTTTCTCAAAAATCCCTGAGTAGATCAATACCCTGCAGACTAAACAAAACAAGTCTGCAAACTGCATCTTTTCATAGACGGAGTTTGCCACACCTAATCCAGACCATTCAGTGGCTCATATAACTTGCTTTCCTAATATAAATCTCCTGGGACTAATACTAGTTATAAGATCTTCACTAGGTATTTTAAGGTCTAATATAAAATAACCTTCGGTTTATACCAATTTCATCCTGCCTTCAGAACAAACTGTTATATTTGACTTTTTTTTTTGACATTGGGTTCACACTGTAGATTATTATTTTTTAATTCTCCTTCATGACCACATGCAACATTTAACCAAATCCCCCAAATACAAAATTCTAATCAAGTTGTAATATGGTGATAAGATTATTTGGTTCCTATCTTTAATAACACTACCATAAAGCCAGTTTTATCTGATGAAGTAGTAAGAATTCGTAGTAAATTTTCTAGATCACGGCATTTTACCCATTTAGCAACCAACTTGTTGGATTTCATACTTTTCAGTATGCTGTCTTAAATGTACTGCCTCCATAAACAATAAAATTTTCATTTCACTTTTACTGTAAAACTTGGAGTCATCACGATGACTATAGTAATATCAATGTTTTATTATATTCATGCATTAATAGCCTCAGAGAATGAATATCAAAACAAATGGTATGGGCTTCCCTGGTGGCGCAGTGGTTGAGAGTCTGCCTGCCGATGCAGGGGACACGGGTTCGTGCCCCGGTCCGGGAAGATCCCACATGCTGCAGAGCGGCTGGGCCCGTGAGCCATGGCTGCTGAGCCTGCGCTCCGCAACGGGAGAGGCCACAACAGTGAGACGCCCGCGTACAGCAAAAAAAAAAAAAAAAAAAAAAAAAAGGTATAATCTAAGGTCCCAAACTGATTTGGTCTTTGAGATCATGTGTAGGTTAATTAGGATCTTCTGTTGTCAACCAGTAGTTAGCAGTGTGGTTAAAATGCAGAACTCCCCACCTCGCCACCCTGTTCTCATTTTGTTTTGTGTTACAGATTTTCTATGATTTAAGACTACGGGTGGTATGCTTATTAGAGAAACACATAAATTAGAGTTGGGGGATTTTAGAGGAGAGTTAGAATGGTTCTCATAGGAGCCCTTGTTTCCAGAATACATGGTGCAGTTTGAAGAAAACCACCCAAGTTGTTTTGTTTGAATTGGTGCCCTGCTTCCCTCTCTCCAGCAGGCTAACTGAAACACATGCAGGAATTACGCCCTAGTGCCAAGAGGCTGCGTTTTGGAGAGAGTTGTGTGTGATCCAACCTTTAGTACATGTCTGACCTTAGGTAAATCATGTCATCTGAGTCTCATTTTTGTTGGCTGCAAAGAAAGGTAACATTCTTGCTTTATGAAACTAAGACTCTTGTGCAGTATCAATATGGTCATGTATTTGAAGCAACGAGCACAAGTCTCAGCACTTAGCTGCCCTAAAGTAAATATTGGTTTTCTTTGCCAGTATTTACTAACCTCGTATATTGTGACCACGATGAGAAAGTGAGAGGCAGTGCCTGACTTCTTCCTGTTGCTCAGACAGACTGTGGCACTTTCCTCTTGAAATAAAGAATTTCACAGAACTTCAACATCAGACAAGGTCCCTCTGTGACAGCAATGGATCAAGACAAAAAGCAAGACTCCTCGATAATCATTTCTGAGCACAGAGCATAATTTCCAAATCAACACAATTGACCAAACACCTCCCTGTGCTGGTATATAGAACCACTACTTCTTTACCAATTACAGCTGAGTCTCACTGTAGTCCTCCCCCGTTCTACACAGGGTTTACCGAAATACCCAGTCATAAAACTACTTCTGCTTCCTGACAGAACCCAATTCAGAGCAAAGAGCTCTAAACCTTCTCTCAGGTAACCTAAAGTGAGCCCCAATCTTCGGCATCCTCCTACTGAGATGGCCCATGGTTCCCCATGGCGTGTGTTCTTTCCCACTACAGTGAGCAATGCATCCGACTTGTTCAATCACAGGTATATTCCTGATAGTCTCTGGCTGGAGAGAATTCACCAAGGAATACCAGGCAAGTTCCAAAATGGGGCAGCCATTTGTCAGAGATGACATTTATAGCCATGCTGTCCTAGCCACCATATGGGTCAAAATTCCTTCAGAGATGGTGTATTATTCAAGTTAAATATCAAACTCACTTAACAGAGGTTATACAAGTTACTAGCAAGATTATTTTTCTTTAGTCAAAATACTGGAAGTAGGAAATTCATCTCCATTCCCTTATACACTCATAAATGTGTTGAAGATCAAAATAGTTGACTTCCTTTTACATTTTTCACTAACTCAAGGAAAGTATTGGGCTTCCCTGGTGGCGCAGTGGTTGAGAGTCTGCCTGCCAATGCAGGGGACACGGGTTTGTGCCCCGGTCTGGGAAGATCCCACATGCCACGGAGCGGCTGGGCCCGTGAGCCATGGCTGCGGAGCCTGCGCGTCCGGAGCCTGTGCTCCGCAACGGGAGAGGCCACAACAGTGAGAAAAAAAAAAAAAGTATTAATAAAATAGAATGAAGTCAATTACTTTAAACTTCTAAAATGGGAATTTTACAGTAAAAAAAGTTCAGGAGGAGTTTTAAATTCATATTAACTTTATATTTTAAAGTTTAACTTAGGAAACTAAGAGGGAAAGTGTATATAACTTAAATTTTGATTTTAGTAATATTTGATGCACTACAATCTTCAATAGATCTAGAACAGCAGCACCACATGAATTATGAAATAAGGCTGTACTGGGCAAACAACTTATTCCAACCAGTGAAACAGTAATAATGCCTGACATCAATTGCACACTGATCACCAGCTGGGCGCTATTCTACATGCCTCACACCTGTCATCTGAATTAATCTTCAAAATCACCATTTGAACTGGAAGTTAAAACTATCTCCACTTTACTGGTTGGGATACCTGGGCTTCGATAGGGTAAGAAACTTGTTGGAAATTACACAGTTTAATGATACAGGTGAAATTCAAACCCATAAAATCCAATTCTAGAAGTCACATGCTGAACCTTTAAGAATCACTTCCAAACTGCCCAAGGGTTCAGATTTCTCCTAGGAGCATCACACATATCCACACATAATGAACCCTGTATATAATAATCGGACTTTAAAACTTCAGAAGAACATCTGTAGTGAAGCAACTCTAAAACACCTCCAGAAATCAGGAAGTAACTCTTTGTGAAGTCTGAGGACTCAAGGGCTGGTGTCCTCGCTTTTGCATCATTGACTTTAATCTCATTAAAGATGTTTGCAATCAAAATAATAAGTCATGCAGCATACTGTCAATAAAAGATCATGGGAAGGAGATGTCAGAACACATGAGTTCTCATCCTGACTCCATTAAAGGCCTCTTTCAAGTAACGCCCACCTTTTCAGAGATGAACAAACTGGAGGTTAAATTCCGAAAGAGTTAGCAAAATATTTAAGTTCAAATTTGGAGCTAGGCATCAATGTAATGCCCAACTCTGAAAATTTATTTTCAATAATTATGTCATTACAGTGGAGAGTATTTTTTTTTATAATACAGTAAGTTCTGGAACAGGACAATGAATTAAAAGTTTAAAAAGTAAATTCACTAAAGAATAACACTTATTTTAAACACGTGGACTCAACACCTCTTAAACAGTGGGCCATGTTTAAATACGGGAATGGCTATTCGTTACTACAATATTCAGGAGATGTAATTCCACAAACAAACCCTTCAAAAGCAGATAGAAATTGACATTCCCATTTAGTGATTTAAACACATTTATTACAGGCCTTTTAAGACTTGAACACTGTACTAGACACAAGTGGTATATTAAAAATAACTCATCTGGAAAATAGTTTAATATATACGGGTTAAGGTTTACAGAAAGTGAGAGAGAAACTTACGTAACTTGTAGAATCTACTTTTTAATATATAGTTATACCTCATGGTTTGACCAAGTTCAAGTGTCATTCAAAGCCCACTGATCGTGCCCAAGTATTATTATCTCTGTCCTTATGGAACCAGTAAAAGGGATATTGTTACATTCCCTTTGGTTCTCTACACAGAGCTAATAAGTTTAGTTCTGCAGAACGCTTGAGCCAAAATGGCAGAAAATAACTCTGTATTTAAGAAAAGCATACTGCCTGGAGCTCACATTAGCAAATTCTTTATCATGAGTCTAAAAATGATTCTAAAATTCTACACCTTTTCAGCTTTCCTAGGTTTTTCATGGACCATGGCTTTTCTCATATGTTGAACTAAGAATTTAAAAGAAACTATGTCTCACTAGGTCTGTAAAGCTTTCAACAGGCTCAGTTTAATTTCCTGAAGTAGTCAAATGTAGTTACATCGACAGATATTCTATGGTCCATTACATTACCCTAGGTAGAAATGGGCTGGTTTTATAGGCCTCTCCATTGGAAGGACATAGACTATTCTACCTGCTGAAGCTTAAGTGAGTCACTGGGGTATGATTTGAGGTCCCTGAATGGAATAGTTTATGTTTCATTTCTTTTCATGTGAAGTTTATATATACATATATATATCTTCAAATAGCACCTATAGTACATAATGTAAACAGTCCACTTGGGTACATGACAACCAAATTCTAAACTTACTACTTCTGCCGTAATGGTTGAAAAATAGTGAAATATATTTACATAGCATTTTTATTCAGAATTAATTGGCCAGGAGTAGGCTATCAGCAAGATGTTTTGGCACATTGAAATGAAAGACAAATGCTTTGCTCCCATAATGATAATTGGAAAATGAAAGGTCATATCTGGGGAGAGTTTCCCTATCTGCTCTACAGATAAAATGTTTCCTCTAGTCATCCTGTAACACAGGCAGTTACAGCAACTTGGGATCACCGAGTCATCAGCGATACCTTCACAAAGCAGTCAGGGTCATATGAGCAGATCACCCCTCATATGAAGTCTGCCTTGGGTGTGCTTTCAACGTGAAAGGTGGTGATGGGTAAGGGAATTCTGGCAGCACCTACATTCATCTAGCCCTTTAGTGCACATATGTTATGACCACCACCCAATCATAAACATCATTAGTCCACAACTCTGCCTGGATCTCTGTCAGCATAGACTATTGCTCACAGGTGAAAGAAAATAACCGTTTGTATTATATATATATATTTTTTTTTTTTTGCAGTACATGGGCCTCTCACTCTTGTGGCCTCTCCCGTTGTGAAGCACAGGCTCAGTGGCCATGGCTCACGGGCCCAGCCGCTCCGCAGCTCGTGGGATCTTCCCGGACCGGGGCACGAACCCGTGTCCCCTGCATCGGCAGGCGGACTCTCAACCACTGCGCCACCAGGGAAGCCCTGAAAATAACCATTTGAAGCAAAGTTGCTGTTCCCCCTCCAAACCCCTCACACGTAACATGCATTCATCTAGCACCAATTCTGCACTGATTCTGTCTGCCAGATGAGAATAACGCTATTTGTGAAGCTACCTTACTCTTCCTCCGACCTCAAATCTCACATTCTGGAATTGTCTGCCTTTAAGATAATTCTGTGGGGTTTTTTAAGGAGGAGAAATGACACACACTGCCTTGGTATGGCTGAGGTATTTCAGCAGAAACATTTTTTTCAGAAAAATATGATAGGCGAGAACTATAAGTTGATTACATAAATGATGGGGTTGTAATTACGTTTCCTTAAGTCATGCTGAGTCTTAATAGAGCTGACTAAAATCATTTCATTTTTTAAAGGCAAGTTTTTTTCCAACACAGCAGGAAAATAAACAAAAAAATTACAAGAACAAATGACGTCTGAGGTTGTGATATCCCATCCTAGGTCTCCAAGTGCGTTTCAGAGTCCTGCCGCAGGAAGATGGGATGGATTACAAACTGGGCACAAATGCCATGTTTGCATAAGCATCTAGACCTGGATCAACCTCTGCCCCATTTCCTGGGAGACTTGACTGAGCTGCCAGTTAGTTCATCACTTACCCATCAGACAGCAACTGAAAGAAACTGCAGTGAAAGAATAAACTGTAAAAACAGTATATATATGTGTATATGCCTTAATATGGCATTTTGTGAATATATTTAATTGAAAATATTTCTCTCGGCACCATACTGATTCTCTAATTTTTCCACTTCCTAACTTCAGAAAAACTGCTGAACAAATGGCCTTAATTAACTAAATTGTGCTGTAATGGAATAGATGGATACTTAACACTTTTAAACTGAATGCTAAGTATTTAGTTTTGTTCTCTGTGGACAGGGTTTACCTAACAGTTGCATTCTTAGAATTACTACTGGTTTTTCTGCAAAGTAAACTCCTGATCTAAAATTTTATTTCTCAATAACTTTAAATTGACAAAAAAAATTCTAAGTTAAAATAGAACTTATTTTTCATGGGGCCTTAGGTGGTTAATTTACGTATCTTCTAATGCACATAAAGGACAGGCTTTACTAAAATGATTAAATAAAGAGGAATATATGATGACCTGAAATACCTTATTAACAAAAAAACTGACAATTGACTTCAGTGCTTCCTCCTCTCAGTGTTCCCTTCTTTTTAAGCCCCATTATATTTTCAAAGGATGCAAGAAGATTCAATATACCTGTGCATGAAACCAAGATAAGCCTGGTATAACTTTAGTCGTCTGATCTTTTAATCCTGTAGGTATGCAAAATTTAATATCACCAGTTCCTTTGTTTATAAAGTTATTCAGTTACGTGACAATCTGCCCTAGAGGCAAAACAAAAGGATTAGAAACGCTCTTTCCTGTTGATTTTGAAAGGCTAATAGATACTATTCAAACGATAAATGATTTACCATCCAGTTTAAAAACAAGTAGTCATTTTATGAGCATGTGTGGAATATTTCTTCTTTTTCAAGTGAATTTTAGTTGCTTAATATTCCATGATAATTTCTACGTAAGGTATTGGCTTAAACATTCTTTACATTAAAAAATAAACTTTAATGTTTCCTCTGGGAGATGAAATGGCAGGTGAAGAGGATGTGACAGCAACATGCCTCATACATATTGAGATGACACTGTCCTTTTTATGGCCAATGAACTGAATACTCTTGTCTATTGCCTTGCAATTATAAAAGTGCTCTACGTAATGTGAGTTCTTATAATGTGTATTATAATGTGCATGTCCCATTAACTGAAATGAGCTAAGCATGGGCACAAGCTTCTTGTATAAGCACTTTGCCAACACTTTTGCTTAAGTTAAACTTGAACTATATAATGGAGTTTAGTGTGCACAACCTTGACTAAAGAAATTTTAAGAGATTTATATAAATCTATCTGAGAATATGCTCTTGTCATGCTCAGTAGCACTGTAATTAAAGTATAAAATGCAATAATCCTTGTAACCACTCTCCGGACTAGTAAAATAATCTAAATTCCCATTTAAATCATAGATGTGAAACCACGTCTTCCTAATGTTCAACAATTCACTCAACATCACCCTAAGGTAGGTAGGATGGATGTAATTGATGACAGTGCAGGAAAGCAAGGACCAGACAGTACAATTTAGTTTGCAAACTTAGAAGCCACTAGTGTTTTGCAGACACCACATTTTACGCAGCATTCTGTGAAACTTGATTATAATGAATAGGAAATGACATACAAGGTTTGAGGTATAACATTTGGATCAGGAAGATATTGGCATTTTGAATGTTTCCTTACCAGCCCTACTTGGATTTACTCTGGTAGTTTAGTTCTATGTTTACATTATAATAGCCAATTATTTCAGTAAGAATGAGCTAACAGAAGCTAGCATCTAAAGAGGGTTGTCACTCTCTGTAGCACTGTCAAAAGAAAATTTCCCTGTGGTCTTAGAAAAAGGATAGTCTCAAAGGTGAAAACTTTAGGTATGCCCATATTCTAAAGAGGCTTAAGGAGCTTCCAGGTCCATCTCCATGAAATCTGCTAAGTTGGCTGACCTGGCCCAGTTACCACCAGCAGATTACACTCCTACAGTCTACAAAAGCAGAGCTGTGAGAGAAAGGAAATTAGATATGTTCTCAGGAGTGTACTGTTGTTGGTGAGAGATTATTTGGGGATGCAGAGGGTTGCCTCTCTCCCAGAGGCCAACCTAAGTGCGGAGGGCACACCAAGGGAATCACTCCTAGGGAAAGACGCTGCCAGACAAAAGACACAGCAACATCCCATCCATCCAGTGGAAGCTGGCTTATGCAGTGGGCTTGCAGATTTTTGCCCTTTGCCAGGCTGAGGAGAAATGAATTACACTGAGACGGCTGAGAATTTTAGCAGCAAAGCAGCCTGCAGAACAAGCTTTCGACATGGGAAGGGAGAGCGACGTATTGGTGGGTATAATGGACACTGTTGACAGTAACCAGGATTGAGCATCTTTCCAGCATGCAAACCAAGAGAGCTGCTGCTCAGGTGAGGACAGGGAGCAGCGAGCTGAACTACGAAGATTAACAGGACCAGAAAACATCAAGCCGGAGAGGAGCCCTTCTGCCGGAGAAACATGTGTGAGAAAAACACCCCCCTTCCCAATTTCACATGTGTGAGCCATGAGAAAACCAACATTTGAGTAGTGACTCTGCAGAGGACACAGAGAACAACTGACAGTGCTAATTAAGGCTTTTGTCCCTTGGCTCTCACTCCCCCCACCCCGCCTCCTCTTGTCCCAACAGTGGAGGAATCAGACCAGAGGAGAGGAATAGAAGGAGTAAGGAAAAGAGTGTTCTTTCTTGGCACTACAGGACTCAGGCTGGGACCTGGGCGGCACTGGAACGAGGGGAGAACGTGAGCATCGACTTAGAAAGAACACTGACTTGACTAGTGTGAACTTGAGCGGAAAGACATGATGTGCCTCAGATAATATCGATGTAGGAGAAAGGGAGTTTCAACAGAGTATGTTTGAGCCAGTGATTGCAGAAATAAGTCTGAACTCCACTAAAATAATAAACTGGCTTTATGGGTAATCTTCAGACAGTTACTTAATATCGCTAAATATTACTTAATATTGCTGGGCTTCAGTTACCTCATTTAAAAAAGTGAGGTGCTAGTACCCCACTTTTATACATTTATCCCACAAATATCTATTAACTACATAGTGTATGCCTGATATTTTTCTTCAGGCAGAAGGCTAATATATATGATCAGAAGACTGGCCGTTCTGTGTATTTTATGGCATTGCAGAAAGTTAGGGGCCTTAATCAAGTAACAACCTTCAAGAAGTCAAACAAGGTAAGGAATACCCATCATTTATATCTCAAGTCCTATATGCCAGAAACTGTATAATGCACTTGGGGAAAAAAAAATCCCCACCGTAAAGATTCTTACAATCGACAGTAAAAACATACACAGGGATTATTATTTTTAACTGTGGTAAATGTAATGATGAATTTCTGTTTTCCATTTCAAAAGTCACAAAAACTCTGTCAAAGGTCACATTAAACCAAGCTTTATGAGAAAATTAAGTCATGGTGCTAAGAAAAAATATGCTATGGTTTTGAATAAAGGTCTACTTGGCTCCAAAGTCTATACTGTTTTGATTACATCATTCATCATAATCTCAAAGACAAAGCAGTGCTTCAGATATCCAATTTATAACCTCAAGATGAGCTAAAGCCTGGACATATCATGTTAAAACAATGGTTTTCACATCAATAATGAGTTATTAAGAGAATCTAAGGAGGTTTGAAAACAGTAATTCCAACCTTCTTTGAGGGGTGACATGGATAGACATGGTTTTGATGGTGGCTTTACTGGACTGCCATTTTTACGTGTTATCTTTAGTTGGTTTTAATTAAACCTCATCCCTTAGTTTTACATATATGACCAAGAATGGTCATACTCCCAATCCAAAATCTTCTCGGGAATAGCAAGAAAATGGTATTTTCTTTTGGCTGTGTCCCTAGATGTGAGGATGATTAAGCCTAGAGTTCTTTATGGCCAACTGGTAGCCATATTTTCCATCAAGGAGACCTTTTCCAGGGAGACCTGCCAGACAATAAAGGCATTAGAGAGATAAGAGGGAGAGAGGAAGGAGTAAGAAGCGAAGGAGGGAGAGAGAGAGGGAGCTTCTCTAGTTCCTTTTAGCTGGGTCTAGAACTCCAATATGTATGGGGCAAAACAGAAGCTAAGGAGCTCAGCTTCCCTAGCTTAAGAATCATTAAGCAAGGATTTACCAGTGCGTCCCTACTATACGTCAGCCTGCACAAAGTGCTAATGTGTGTTAGCCTAAGTAAAATAACATACTACTGTATTATTCTAACTTAAAGACAATATCCTGCGATTAATGACTCTGCTCAAAAAAAAAAAAAAAAAGAAATTCACTAAACGGTCCAACAAGACCAAGGTTTTGACAACTCCACCGTTTTTTCTCTATGGATCATTTTGTGTTTTTTAAAATTTGACAGTGGAAGATAATATCAATGGGACTTTTTTCTTTTTCTGAATTCAATCTAATATTTTCAATCATATGTCTGTGAAACACATTCTTTCCCTCTCCCTCCCCCGACCCTTCTCCCTTTCCCTGTCCCTCTTCCTTGGTTAATGAATTTAAAAGCTAGGGAAGTTGAACGATTAAAGAGAATAAATTTCTATTGGTCAACTTTTCTCATTCCAATTTCCATATATTAGGATGCCAATAATGTTGCACCCATCTGGCTCTACAAGGATTGAATAATTAGCCACTGCAGTTGCTGACCTTTAACAGACTCTGAAAGGACTTCAGGGTGGAGATCAGGAATGAGGCCCTCTGTGCTGTCGGAAAACTGGCCGAACAGGCTTTCAGATAGGTATTTTCAGGAGAAAATTTTATGAACCCAATTTCTAGCATCTTCCCATACTTAGAAAAGCCCTAACATCATTAGGATATCTGTGCTTGGTAACAAGCAGTATCCTTCTACCAATTCATGGGCTTGATGGCACGTACCCCTTCTCCAAAATCACATACAGGCTGAACTCCCCCCTTACCTATTTGGAGCAGTTCCTCAAAGCTATCTGAGAGGCTGTATCCTGGGCCACAGTCCTCAGTCACTCCCCAAACGCAACAAACTCACAGCTCTCACACCTGTTTTTATTTCAGTCAACATTACAGAGACAATTTGTTCCTCTGATTCCATATCACTTGGTCTTCCAACAATTTTTCCCCATGCATACTGTGAATCTAAGCCTAGCAAACCTAGCCAGCAATCCTTAGACTATTATGCTAGTGCAAATACAATTTAATAAACATTCACTGAACACTATACTAATCTTGTCCTTGTCCTCAAGGAGTTCACAGTATAGTGGGGAACACAGGCAAAATGTAATTAAACTTCACAGTGAGAACTGTAGCAGTGCAAGCATGAGCCACATATGAAGGCAACACAGAGGAGTAATTCATTCTATTTGGAGACATTTAGAAAGGCCTCATGGGAGAGTTGATTCAAAAACTAAGGTTGGAAGGATAAAAAGAAATTTGCCCGGGTAGCCATCACAGTAGAAATCTAGAACAATCAGAACAGTTCTCCCAGCCGCTCCGCGGCATGTGGGATCTTCCCGGGCCGGGGCACGAACCCGTCTCCCCTGCATCGGCAGGCGGACTCTCAACCACTGAACCGCCAGGGAAGCCCATAACAGTTCTTTCTTGATTTTATTTCAGGACATTTTTCTGCGTTAAAAAGTTACTTCAGGGCTTCCCTGGTGGCGCGGTGGCTGGAAGCCCACCTGCCGATGCAGAGGACGGGGGTTTGTGCCCCCGTCTGGGAGGATCCCGCGTGCTGCGGAGCGGCTGGGCCCGTGAACCGTGGGCGCTGAGCCTGCATGTCCGGAGCCTGTGCTCCGCAACGGGAGAGGCCACAGCAGTGAGAGGCCCGCGTACCGCAAAAAAAAAAAAAACAAACAAAAAAAGTTACTTCATTACTGAAAAAAGTTGTGGCAATTTTTTCTAGGCAGAGTCATGCAGTAAATATTTTCAGTTTTAAGAGCTGTGTTGTCTCTGTCACACTATTCACTTCCTAAGCCGTAGCTTGAAAGCTGCCATAGGTAATACACAAAGGAAAGGGTGTGGCTGTGAGCAAATAAAACTTTATTTAAAAAACAGGTGGTGTGTGGATTTAACCCGTGGGCCATGGTTTGCAGTTTTTTGATATACAGTAATTACCAACAGCACAGAATAAAATGATCTTCCATTTTCACCAGAGTTCCTTGTACCAGTGAGAGAATATTCTGACAGGGGATGGGAAGGGAGACATTAAATTACTGAAGACTCCTTATTAATGTCTTCCTTTTCCAACTCAGAATCTAGGTGCACAGTTTATTTTCTTACTAGTTCAATGTGTCTTTTGGGAAGGGACAGAACATTTTGAAGAGATTCTAATTAGCTTTCCAAAAGGGTTTTAATTCCTTCCAAATAATAACAACTTGGGGAATTGAGTAAATTTTGTCACAAAATAAGTTAAGAGCAAGAGATGATATTTAAGGAATACCGGGGACAATTCTTTGAACACAGGACAAAAATTATTACTAAAAGTGTTCTAAAATGCAGTAATCCCAAGCTTCTTTATAACTTAGAACATTCAAGATTCATCAGTTACCACATGGAAGAATAAAACTAAAGAAATATAAAGACAAAACTGAAGGAAATAAAACTTTATTTCAAACAAGGGTAAAGAAAAAAACATGAAATCTTGAAAAATATTACCTCAAAATGGATTATACTTTGTAATATACATACAAATGTTTATTCAAGATAATGCAAATTTAAATTATTAGATATTTTTATTTTCATAAACAAGAAATAAATTGTGGAAATTATAACTCAAAATTAATTCTGACTTATTTTAAGATTTTTTTCCCTAAGCTCTTCTAAGTCATAGTATATTTTGTGACATTTTAGTTGTATTAAGTTGTTAACTTCTGTGTGGTTTTTTTTTTTTTTACATGTATAGATATGTTAGTAATTATAAAACAAAATTTTAAAAACCCTGCTAATCCTGTGCAACCTGCAAAATCTTTGGGGTCAATCACTGCATTTTAAGCTTGAGTCTCTAAAGGCTTTAAAGTTTGGTTCATTAAATGCTCCTACTTGTGAGATTTAGAAATGTGGATTTTTGACAGCCCTCCCTTCAGGTGTTTCTGATGCAAGATACCACACTCTGAAGGGGAGGTAATAAAACTTTCCTAGATCCAAATGACTGAGAAAAAACCAAATCTTGCTCTTTCAACTCTTCTCGTAGAACACATTTTGTATCTACTTGGTCTTGGTGCTGTAACAATGCCACTTGAACACCTGTCTTGTAGGAACTCTCTACCAAAGAACTTCGTATGTGTCAGGCACTGATGAGTTTGGATTAAAATTAGTATTGATTTCCTTTTTAAATATAAATTTGCAAAATTTTCATTTACAACTTATAATTTATTTTACACTGTTAAATCTACATAATTTTCATCACTTAAGTTACATAGTTTGGGGTGAAAGTGTAACAAATGTAGTTTGTGAGGTATAATATATTTACATTTGTCATAGATTCTTAAAAAGGGATTCTAATTCTAATTCATTTTCAGAAGGTGAATTTTGTTTTTTAAATGTTATGTTTTAAATTTTATTGTAAAACTTTAGTGAAAGATTAAATATACCAATGGACAATAGCTAGACATTCTATGACAAATGAATTCTGACCCACAATTTCCGCAGCAACTGGCCTGGGAGGTAAAACATAACCTCTGGAGCAATCAGCTCACAATATGCATGAGTTTTTCAGTGTCTTCCAGCTCTCATCTTTTTGGCCCTCGACTCCAACTAGGACCAACAAATAACGGCACCCCAAACATCTTAAAGACTCGGTTACTTGATCCTTCCCACAGTACTTTTCACCTCTGCAACACCTAAATCCTGCCAATTTTCGGCCCTTACAAGGAGAAAGAAAATAGGAAGTCCATATCTATCAATAATTACTTTAATTATAAATGCGTTGGCGAATTTTAATTTCGTCAATCAAAAAACACAGCGTGGCTGAATGGATTTAAAAACAAATGAGAGCAGCACTGAGGAGCTTCAAGATAGTGGAAGAGTAAGACACAGAGATCACCTTCCTCCCCACAAATACGTCAGAAATACATCTACATGCGGAACAACTCCTACAGAACACCGGCAGAAGACCTCAAACCTCCCAAAGGCAAAACACTCCCCATGTACCTGGTTACGGCAAAAGGAAAAAGAATAAACAGAGACAAAAGAATAGGGACAGGACCTGCACCAGTGGGAGGGAGCTGTGAAGGAGCAAAGGTTTCCACACACTAGGAGCCTCTTCGCAGGCGGAGACTGCGGATGACGGAGGGGGGAAGCTTCGGAGCCGCGGACAAGAGCACAGCAACAGGGGTGCGGAGGGCAAAGTGGAGAGATACCTGCACAGAGGGTCAGTGCCGACCAGTACTCACCAGTCCGAGGCTTGTCTGCTCACCCGCTGGGGCGGGCGGGGGCTGGGAGCTGAGGCTCCGGCTTCGGAGGTCGGATCCCAGGGAGAGGACTGGGGTTGGCTGCATGAACACAGCCTGAAGGGGTTAGTGCGCCACGGCTAGCCGGGAGGGAGTCCAAGAAAGAGTCTGGAGCTGCCAGAGAAGCAAGAGACTTTTTCTTCCCTCTTTATTTCCTGGTGCACGAGGAGACGGGATTAAGAGCGCCGCTTAAAGAAGCTCCAGATATGGGCACGAGCCGCGGCTATCAGCTCGGACCCCAGAGACGGGCATGAGACGCTAAGGCTGCTGCTGCCGCCACCAAGAAGCCTGTGTGTGAGCACAGGTCACTGTCCACACCTCCCCTCCTGGGAGCCTGTGCAGCCCACCACTGCCAGGGTCCTGGGATCCAGGGACAACTTCCCCGGGAGAACGCATGGCGCACCTCAGGCTGGTGCAACGTCACGCCGGCCTCTAACGCCGCAGGCTCGCCCCGCATCCGTGGCCCTCCCTCCCCCCGGCCTGAGTGAGCCAGAGCCCCCGAATCAGCGGCTCCTTTAAGCCCGTCCTGTCTGAGCAAAGAACAGACACCCTCAGATGCCCTACAAGCAGAGGCGGGGCCAAATCCAAAGCTGAACCCCAGGAGCTGTGCGAACAAAGAAGAGAAAGGGAAATTTCTCCCAGCAGCCTCAGGAGCAGAGGATTAAATCTCCACAATCAACTTGATGTACCCTGCATCTGTGGAATACATGAATAGACAATGAATCATCCCAAACTGAGGAGGTGGACTTTGAGAGCAACCATATATATACATGTTTCCCTTTTTCTCTTTTGGTGAGTGTGTATGTGTGTGCTTCCTTGTGTAATTTTGTCTGTATAGCTTTGCTTTTACCATTTGTCCTAGGGTTCAGTCTGTCTTTTTTTTTTTCAGTATAGTTTTAGTGCTTATCATTGGTGGATTTGTTTTTCGGTTTGGTTGCTCCCTTCTTCCTTTCTTTTTTTTATTACTTAATTTTTTAAAATAATTATGTTTTATATGTTATTCTAATACCTTTATTTTATTTTATTTTATCTTCTTTCTTTTTTTCTCCCTTTTATTCTGAGCAGTGTGGATAACAGGCTCTTGGTGCTCCAGCCAGGCATCAGGGCTGTGCCTCTGAGGTGGGAGAGCCAAGTACAAGACATTGACCCACCAGAGACCTCCCAGCTCCACATAATATCAAATGGCAAAAATTGCCCAGGCATCTCCATTAACACCAAGACTCAGCTCCACTCAATGACCAGCAAGCTACAGTGCTGGACATCCTATGCCAAACAACTAGCAAGACAGCCCCAACCATTAGCAGAGAGGTTGCCTAAAATCATAATAAGGTGACAAACATGCAAAAACACAGTACCAGACCTGGACCTTCCTACCAGAAAGACAAGATCCAGCCCCATCCACCAGAACACAGGCACTAGTCCCCTCCACTAGGAAGCCTACACAACGCACTGAACCAAGCTTAGCCACTGGGGGCAGATACCAAAAACAACGGGAACTACAAACCTGCAGCCTCCGAAAAAGGAGACCCCAAACACAGTAAGTTAAGCAAAATGAGAAGACCGAGAAATACACAGATTATCAAGGAGGAAAGTAAAAACCCACCAGACCTAACAAATGAAGAGGAAATAGGCAGTCTACCTGAAAAAGAATTCAGAGAAATGATAGTAAATATGATCCAAAATCTTGGAAATAGAATGGAGAAAATACAAGAAACATTTAACAAGGACCTAGAAGAACTAAAGAGCAAACAGTGAAGAACAACACAATAATTGAAATTAAAAATTCTCTAGATGGGATCAAGAGCAGAATAACTGAGGCAGAAGAACAGATAAGTGACCTGGAAGATAAAACAGTGGAAATAACTACTGCAGAGCAGAATAAAGAAAAAACAATGGAAAAAATGAAAACAGTCTCAGAGACCTCTGGGACAACATTAAACACATCAACATTCAAATTATAGGGGTCCCAGAAGAAGAAGAGAAAAAGAAAGCAACTGAGAAAATATTTGAAGAGATTATAGTTGAAAACTTCCTTAATATGAGAAAGGAAATAGTTAATCAAGTCCAGGAAGCACAGAGAGTCCCATACAGGATAAATCCAAGGAGAAACACGCCATGACACATACTAATCAAACTATCAAAAATTAAATACAAAGAAAATATATTAAAAGCAGCAAGGGAAAAGCAACAAATAACATACAAGCGTATCCCCATAAGGTTAACAGCTGATCTTTCAGCAGAAACTCTGCAAGCCAGAAGGCAGTGACAGGACATATTTAAAGTGATGAAAGGGAAAAACCTACAACCAAGATTACTCTACCCAGCGAGGATCTCATTCAGATTTGACAGAGAAATTAAAACCTTTACAGACAAGCAAAAGCTAAGAGAACTCAGCACCACCAAACCAGCTTTACAACAAATGCTAAAGGAAATTCTCTAGATAGGAAACACAAGACAGGAAAACACCTACAATAACAAACCCAAAACAATTAAGAAAATGGTAACAGGAACATACATATTTAATGTGTTTAGATAATTACCTTAAATGTAAATGGATTAAATGCTCCAAACAAAAGACACAGACTGGCTGAATGGATACAAAAACAAGACCCATACATATGCTGTCTACAACAGACTCACTTTAGACCTAGGACACATACAGACTGAAAGTGAGGGGATGGAAAAAGATATTCCATGCAAATGGAAATCAAAAGAAACCTGGAGTAGCAATTCTCATATCAGACAAAATAGACTTTAAAACAAAGTCTATTACAAGAGACAAAGAAGGACAACACATAATGATTAAGGGATCCATCCAAGAAAAAGCTATAACAATTGTAAATATTTATGCACCCAACATAGTATTTGCCTTATGTACTGAGGTACTCCTAACAGCCATAAAAGGGGAAATTGACAGTAACACCATCATAGTAGGGGACTTTAACACCCCACTTTCACAAATGGACAGATCATCCACAATGAAAATAAAGAAATAAACACAAGCTTTAAATGATACATTAAACAAGATGGACTTAACTGATATTTATGGGACATTCCATTAAAAAACAACAGAATACACTTTCTTCTCAAGTGCTCATGGAACGTTCTCCAGGATAGATCATGTCTTGGGTCACAAATCAAGACTTGGTAAATTTAAGACAACTGAAATCATATCAAGTATCTTTTCTGACCACAATGCTATAAGAGTAGATATCAATTACAGGAAAACTCTGTAAAAGATACAAACACATGGAGGCAAAACAATACACTACTTGATAACCAAGAGATCACTGAAGAAATCAAAGAGGAAGTCAAAAAATACCTAGAAACAAATGACAATGAAAACACGAGGACCCAAACCGATGGTATGCAGCAAAAGCAGTTCTAAGAGGGAAGCTTACAGCAAAACAGTCCCACCTTAGGAAACAAGAAACATCTCAAATCTCAAATAAACAACCTAACCTTACACCTAAAGCAATTAGAGAAAGAACAAAAAAAACCCAAGTTAGCAGAAGGAAAGAAATCATAAAGATCAAATCAGAAATAAATGAAAAATAAATGAAGGAAACAGTAGCAAAGATCAATAAAACTAAAAGTTGGTTCTTTGAGAAGATAAACAAAATTGATTAACCATGAGCCAGACTCATCACCAAAAAAAGGAAGACTCAGAACAACGAATTAGAAATGAAAGAGGAGAAGCAACAACTGACACTGCAGAAATACAAAGGATCATGAGAGATTACTACAAGCAACTATATGCCAATACAATGGACAACCTGGAAGAAACGGACAAATTCTTAGAAAAGCACAACCTTCAGAGACTGAACCAGAAGAAATAGACAATATGAACAGACCAATCACAAGCACTGAAATTGAAACTGTGATTAAAAATCTTCCAACAAACAAAAGCCCAGAACCAGATGGTTTCACAGGCAAACTCTATCAAACATTTAGAGAAGAGCTAAGACCTATCCTTCTCAAACTCTTCCAAAATATAGCAGAGGGAGGAACACTCCCAAACTCATTCTAAGATGCCAGCACTACCCTGATACCAAAACCAGACAAAGATGTCACAATGAAAGAAAACTACAGGCCAATATCACTGATGAACATAGATGCAAAAATCCTCAACAAAATACTAGCAAACAGAATCCATCAGCACATTAAAAGGATCATACACCATGATCAAGTGGGGTTTATCTCACGAATACAAGGATTCTTCAATATATGCAAATCAATCAATGTGATAAGCCATATTAACAAATTGAAGGAGAAAAACCACATGATCATCTCAATAGATGCAGAGAAAGCTTTCAACAAAATTCAACACCCATTTATGATAAAAACTCTCCAGAAAGTAGGCATAGAGGGAACTTACCTCAACATAATAAAGGCCATGTATGACAAACCCACAGCCAACATCATCCTCAATGGTGAAAAACTGAAACCATTTCCACTAAGATCAGGAAGAACACAAGGTTGCCCACTCTCACCACTATTATTCAACATAGTTTTGGAAGTCTGAGCCACAGCAATCAGAGAAGAAAAAGAAATAAAAGGAATCCAAATTGGAAAAGAAGAAGTAAAGCTGTCACTCTTTGCAGATGACATGATACTATACATAGAGAATCTTAAAGATGTCACCGGAAAACCAGTAGAGGTAATTAATGAATTTGTTAAAGTAGCAGGATACAAAAGTAATGCACAGAAATCTCTGGCATTCCTATACATTAATGATGAAAAATCTGAAAGTGAAATCAAGAAAACACTCCCATTTACCATTGCAACAAAAAGAATAAAATACCTTGGAATAAACCTACCTGAGGAAACAAAAGACCTGTATGCAGAAAATTATAAGACACTGATGAAAGAAATTAAAGATTATACAAGTGAATAGAGAGATATACTATGTTCTTGGATTGGAAGAATCAACATTGTGAAAATGACTCTACTACCCAAAGCAATCTACAGATTCAATGCAATCCCTAACAAATTACCAATGGCATTTTTCACAGAACTAGAACAAAAAATTTCACAATTTGTATGAAAACACAAAAGACCCCGAATAGCCAAAGCACTCTTGAGAAAGAAAAACAGAGCTGGAAGAATCAGGTTCCCTGACTTCAGACTATACTATAAAGCTACAGTAATCAAGGCAGTATGGTACTGGCACAAAAACAGAAATATAGATCAATGGGACAGGACAGAAAGCCCAGAGATAAACCCATGAACATATGGTCGCCTTATCTTTGATAAAGGAGGCAAGAATATACAATGGAGAAAAGACAGCCTCTTCAATAAGTGGTGCTGGGAAAACTGGACAGCTACATGTAAAAGAATGAAATTAGAACACTCCCTAACACCATACACAAAAGTAAACTCATAATGGATTAAAGGCCTAAATGTAAGGCCAGACACTATCAAACTCTTAGAGGAAAACATAGGCAGAACACTCTATGACATAAATCACAGCAAGATCCTTTTTGACCCACCTCCTAAAGAAATGGAAATGAAAACAAAAATAAACAAATGGGACCTAATGAAACTTAAAAGCTTTTGCACAGCAAAGGAAACCATAAACAAGACGAAAAGAAAACCCTTAGAATGGAAGAAAATAATTGCAAATGAAGCAACTGACAAAGGATTAATCTCCAAAATTTACAAGCCACTCAATATCTAAAAAACAACAACCCAATCCAAAAATGGGAAGACCAAAATAGACATTTCTCCGAAGAAGATATACAGATTGCCAAAAAGCACATGAAAATATGCTCAACATCACTAATCATTAGATATATGCAAATCAAAACTACAATGAGATATCATCTCACACCAGTCAGAATGGGCATCATCAAACAATCTACAAACCATAAATGCCAGAGAGGGTGTGGAGAAAATGGAACCCCCTCTTGCACTGTTGGTGGGAATGTAAATTGGTACAGCCACTATGGAGAACAGTATGGAGGTTCCTTAAAAAACTAAAAATAGAACTACCATACGACCCAGCAATCCCACTACTGGGCATATACCCTAAGAAAACCATAATTCAACACAAGTCATGTACCACAATGTTCATTGCAGCTCTATTTACAATAGCCAGGACATGGAAGCAACCTAAGTATCCATTGACAGATGAATGGATAAAGAAGATGTGGCACACATATACAATGGAATATTACTCAGCCATAAAAGGAAATGAAATTGAGTTTTTTTTGTAGCGAGGTGGATGGACCTAGAGTCTGTCATACAGAGTGAAGTAAGTCGGAAAGAGAAAAACAAATACTGTATGCTAACACATACATATGGAATCAAAAAAAAAAAAAAAGGTCATGAAGAACTTAGGGGCAAGATGGGAATAAAAACACAGACCTACTAGAGAATGGACTTGAGGACACAGGGATGGGGAAGGGAAGCTTGGACAAAGTGAGAGAGTTCATGGACATATATACACTACCAAATGTAAAATAGATAGCTAGTGGGAAAGCAGCCGCATAGCACAGGGAGATCTGCTCTGTGCTTTGTGACCACCTAGAGGGTGGGAGGGAGGGAAACACAAGAGGGCAGACATATGGGGATATATGTGTATGTATAACTGATTCACTTTGTTATAAAGCAGAAACTAACACACCATTGTAAAGCATTTATTCTCCAATAAAGATGTTAAAAAAACAAAACAAGAACCAACTTTGTGCTGCCTGCAAGAGATTCACTTAAATTTTAAAGACACAAAGACTGAAAATAAAGGGGTGGAAAATGATATTACAGGAAAACGCAAAGTAAAAAAAAAAAGTAGGGGTAGCAAAACTTGTATCAAACAAAATAGACTTTAAGCTAAAGACTGCAATAAAAGACAAGATCATTAATGAAAGAGCCAATTTTTTGGAAGTATAAACAAAATAGACAACTTGTAGCTAAACTTACCAAGAAAAAAAATAGGAATCAAAATTTTAAGTGAGGAGGATACATAGAAAGTAATACCACACAAATACAAAGCATCCTGAGACAACTATGAACAATTTTATCCCACGAAATTGGACAATCTAGAAAAATGGATAAATTTCTAGAAACATACAATCTAATAAGACTGAATCATGAAGACATAGATCCGAATAGACCAATTATTAATAAGGATTTGAATGAGTAGTCAAAAAACTTCCAACAGAGAAAAATCTAGGATCAGATGCTTCACTGGTGAATTCTACCAAACCTTTAGAGAAGAATACATACTAATCTTTCATAAACTCTTCCAAAAAGTAGAGGAGGAGTGACAACTTCCAACTTCATTTTATGAGGCCAGCATTACTGTGATACCAAAACTAGATACGGACACTACAGGAAAAGAAAATTACAGACCAATATTCCTGTAAGTGGGAAAATCTTTAACAATGTGTCAGCAAACTTAATAATATATTGGGAAGAGCATATGCCATATCAAGTGGAATTTACTCCACTGAAGAAAGGATGGTTCAACTTTTACAAGACAATAAATTAAAAATCACATTAACAAAATGAAGAATAAAAATCATATAATCATTTCAATGGATGCGGGAAAACATCTGACAAAATGGCCAAAAATGGCCCATGTGGAAGAATATTGCTAAAATGTCCATACTACCTGAAGAAATCTATAGAGACAATGCAATCCCCATAAATTTCCAATGGAAACTTTCTAAGAAATAGAAAACCCATCCTAAAATTTTATGAAACCACAGAATACCTGGAATAGCCAAAGCAGTCTTGATAAGAACCAAGCTGGAGACATCACACTTCCTGATATCAAACTATATTACAAAGCTATTCAAAACTGTATGGTATTGGCATAGAAAAAGATGCATGGATGAGTGGAATAGAATAGAGAGTCCAGAAATATACTTATGTATATATGGTCAATTAATTTAAGACAAAGGAGCCAAGTATATACAATGGGGAAAGGTCAGGCTCTTCAATAATGGTGTTGAGAAAACTGGATAGCCACATGCAAAGAATAAAACTGGACCGCTTCTTAACACCATACACAAACATCAACTCAAAATGGATTGAAGACCTCAACATAGGACCTGAATCTATAAAACCCCTAGAAAAAAACATAGGGGGTAAGCTCTTTGACATTAGTCCTGGCAACTTTATTATTTTTTTAATTTGACTACAAAAGCAAAAACAAGCAAAAAAAAACCCGAATGGGATTACATCAAAATAAAAAGCCTCTGAATAGCAAAGGAAACCATCCACAAAATAAGAAGGCAAACAATGGAATAAATAAAATGTTCGCAAACTAATTATCTGATAAGGTACCCAAAACATATAAGAAACTAATACAACTCAACAGCAAAAAATGAAATAATGCAATTATAAAATGGCAAAGGATCTTTACAGACATTTTTCCACAGAAGACATACCAATGGCCAATAGGTACATGAAAAAGTGCTCAAAATCACTAATCGTGAGGGAAATGCAAATAAAACTACAATATGATATCACTTCATACCTGTTAAGATGGCTGTTTATCAAAAAGACAGAAGAAAACAAATGCTGGTAAGAATGTGGATAAAAGGGAACCCTTGTACACTGTTGGTTGGAACGTAAATGGGTACAGCCATTATGGAAAACAGTGTGGACGTTTCTCAAGAAATTAAAAATACAACTACCTTATGATTCAGCAATCCCACTTCCGGTTATATACCCAAAGGACAGAAAACCATTATCTTGAAGAAATATGTGTGCTCCTGTGTTCACTGCAGCATTATTCACAATAGCCAAGGTAAGGAAACAACGTAAGTGTCTGTCAATGGATGGATAGATAAACAAAAGGGACTAGTCAGTGTTATTACTGATGTCATAGTGGTCATTTTTCATCATAAAAGGATTAATTCCCTTTAAACAAAGAAATTCTTATAAACCATGCTAACTCAGGGGCACAATAAAAAAACATAACTTGTATATCAATTACTGGCAGAAAATCTAATTCATTATAAAGCCTACACCACTGGGGAGAGGATACTTTTATACAAAAAAAGTACTACACTAATATATAGCACTTTTAATTGGGCATTTAAACATTTTTTGTAACCTCAAAAGGAACTGGAAGGACTACAAAATAAAGGACCAAGAAACTAAAACATAATGGATACAGGAGAAAGTCCTCAAATGAGAAATAACTAAATATTAACAAAGACAAAATATAAGCTTCCTGAATTTCCTAAAATATTGTTATATGTAACAGAAATATTTTTTTAAACACACAGACACATACACAGTGGATTATTATTCAGCCTTGAAAAAGAAGGAAATCCTGCCATTTGTTGACATAATTTATCCCTTATATATAAAATCTTAAAAAAAAAAAGTTGAACTCTTACAAACAAAGTAGAAAAGTGGTTTCTAGGGTCTGGGTGATGGAGGAAATAGAGGTTGGTAAAAGCGTACAGACTTTCAGTTATAAGATGAATAAGGTCTGAGGATCTAATGTTTAACATAATGGTGATTACAGTTGATAGTACTATATTGTATAGTTGAAATTGGCTAAGAGTAGTACTTAAATGTTGTCACACAAAAAAAGGATAAGCATACGAGGTGGTGGATTGTGTTAATTATCTGAATAGAGGGAATCCTTTCACAATGTATACATATATCAAATCATCATGTTGTACACCTTAAATATCTTTTTTTTTTCAATTGCAGCTCAATAAAGCTGAGAAATAAACACATAAAATTGAGTTGTGGATTGTGTTTATGGTCACTAAGTTGTCAAACTGTCACACTTAAGGCTGGGGAATTTTGTGGTATGTAAATTATACCTCAATAAAGTTGTTTCAAAAAATTTAATCACTAACTCTGACAGTTATTTATGATACTCCCTCTGCCCTGGATAGAAAACAGATCAGTTCCAACTCCTTGGCACAAGTAATGATACACAATTACATTGCTCTAGGTTTGTTTTCTTGTGGGTTTTTTGGGCTCATCATGGTGACATCTATGCTACAGTTAGTTCTCCTTGCTGTACTTGGATCAATGAAACAGGTCAAGTAGAACAGGCATTACACTGGCCTAAGTAAAAAGCAAAAAATGTCTCTAGGACTGGTCCTCATAGTCTGTTATTTGTTCTCTTGGTCTGAATGCTTTGGGTTCCAAAGAATCTTATAGGGACTAGTCATTATTATTTTTGTCATAGTGGTCATTATGCTTTTCCATTGCATTCTATCTAGAGTCTAAATGCTTTTGTGCAGCTTCTCTTTCATCAATAATTGCCATGATGCAAAAAGTAAGTCACAAGGATGTAATATACAGTATAGGGAATATAATCAATAATATTGTCATAACTTTTTATAGAGACAGATGGTAACTAGACTTATTGTGGTGAGCATCTTGTGATGTATAAAACATTAAATCACTATACTGTACATCTGAAACTAATATTGTAAGCCAATGATACTTGAATAAAAAAATTACCACAAAAAGGTCAAGAATATCTTGTGTTATAGTTGACTATGCAGACAACTGAACAATCCCTGAGCAGTTAAGATCTGAGTCTCTAGACTGGTCAACCTCTTGCCAGTGAGAGAATGACCAATAGCGTATACTAAGAGGCTAAATATATAAACAGATAATATGACATTATAACTCTGACCCACAATCTCAGCAGCTATCAGCCCAGAATAATAATGAATTGGCCAATCACTTCTAGCGTCCCTACTGTTGCCTCCACTTCCAATTCCGGACCAACCAAAGAAAATCAAATATGTTCCCCAAACCAATCACATGCCCTAATTTTAGTTTCCCCACCTCCAGCTTCCCCATGCCAACGATCTCCAACCAGATCATAGCTGAAGCTTTTCTCTTTTTTATGCTGTAAAATTTCTCATTCCCCTACCTGCCTTTGAGTCTCTGATGGTGACTGATTTCCTAGCTATGAATGAGTAGCTTGTTGATTTTCATTTGGGTGGTTTTCATTCATTTCCACATTAGTAAGTCTCCATTTTACCAAGAAGAAAACCTAATAGATATGTAATTAACAATTTTGATAGCTCTCACCATTATATCAGACTAGAATACCAAGGTCTCACAATTGCCATCTTTTCCTTCTGAAACAATTTGCCTACTGTGGGTCTTATAAATCTTAATGTGAAGATATCTTATGAAACCTTTAAACTGCTAATAGTGGCTTCTCCATTCTAAGCTGCAATCCTCACTGAAAATTTCTCCATCAAATTTTGCATCTTCTTCCTGGGACTCAGAGTTATGAGCCATATTTCCTACATAATGTTGTTAGATATGCCTGGCTGATTTGAACCATACCTCCAACAGAAATTGTCACTTTTCTTAATTATTTCCCTCATCTCCTTGTACTTAACTCTCACATGATCATACTTCAGTGTTGATGAATATTCTGATACATCTTTTATTTTTCTGTCATATTGTTTCTGGCTAGTATCCAATTATAAATTACAAATTCCCAAAGGCAAAAAATATTTAAATTCCACTGTAATTCCCCAACAGAACATAGATAAGCCTATAAACTCTATGGATAGTCATGTCATGTGGGCAATGGTATAATGGGATGAAAAAAAGAACCAACTGATTAATTTGAAACTGTAATTGTCCTCTTTCTAGATACTTAAAAGACAAAAGTTGTTCCGAGTTCTGAGACCTCTCAGTGATTGTGGACTAGTGATTCTCAAGAATGTGGTCCCTGTACCAGCATCACCAGTATCATCTGGGGGCTCGTCAGAAATGAAAATTCTTACCCCCACCCCCATATACTGAATCAGAAGCTCTGAGGGGCAAGAAGTGTGTTTTAACACTGTCACGTGGTGATTCTGATGCATGCTAAAGTTTTGGAACCAGTACTGTATACTCGTACTACTGCAATTGTTGTCTATGGAGCCAGAAGTTTTGACATCATCTGGGGACTTGTTCAAAGTATCTGAGGCCTCATTCCACACCTGCTGAATAAGAATCTGTATTTTAAATAAGAATCTGCTTGGGTGATTTGGTTTTGCATATTAAAGTCTGAGAAAAGTTGGTCTGGAGAATTTCATTGTGCAGAAACTATCATAATTATATCAAGAATATCAACCATCCATTTTATTTTATTTTATTTTTAGTCTGGGAGGAGGCTTTTACTGGCTCTGCTCATAAGAGTCAAATGTGCACATCTCTTATTAACTAGGAGTTCACTGCCATCATGTCAAGAGTGTAAGATCAATCATCATGGAAATATTTACGCCACAGAAATCATCAAATACTACAAATCAGAGCCTCTGTCCTCTGTCCCCAGCTACTTTACCTGCCTACCAACGGCAAGAAGTGTCATTTTATTAAATCTTACTCAATCTAAGGTATGGTTTATCCACCTGACAAGGAATCAGAACTTTTTTGAGGAAAGAATTATTTTATTTCTGAAACCAGCTACTGGCCTTACAGCAGTGTGATTTTAACTGAGGTCTGAATCTATACCATGGTTTCTTTTTGTTAAAAGAAAATTTTCCAAGTTTGATTCTCTAGTTATTGAGAGGGTTAATAAATTCACATCTGAGCACAGGTTTCTATTCTTTTGTAGGAAAATTGCAAGCCAAGGTCAAAGCAACGTGCTATAATATTAATGGAATTGAATAATTCCAAGAGAATATGAATGGCATTTTAGTAACTACATTCAGCAACATTATACCAATCATGTTATTATGAATTATTTATCAGTTCTATGAGACTACCCATTCTCCTTCCTTCACTGTTAATCAGATGAAGGAACATTATTGTGACCTTGGTTAGTTGTGGTGGGATTTGTCCCTTTTGGAAAGAGTAAAAAGAAACTAGCTAGAGCTGATTACTATTTTTCAATATTGGCAATTTTTATTAGAACGGACTTTGTAATGTATAGAATTTCACCTCCATAACCTTCATACTGCGCTTTAAAAGAATCTTTGCAGAAATATAAATGCCTGTTAAGTTAGAAAGACACTTACAATCACAGGACATGAATGAAGCATCTGCTGGAAATCAAAATACAGAGATCAAACTTCCTAAGAAGCTTGGACTTTCAGACCCAAGAGGTTTCCCTGGGCTTCTCATGTGATTGTAGGAAGTGAGAACAGATACAGCTGATAAATGTTTGCAGGAGTTAGTGGTTTCAGTGGTCAGTATTTCTTTCTACAAGGAGAACATGATATGTGACACATGGAGAAGGACTGATGTCAATTACATAAGAATTTCTGACACACTATTAAAAGCAGTGTACATTAGCGTAGTAACAAGGTATACTATGCATTTTTCTATTTTTACTTTAAAACATTTTATTATTTTTCACTTTAAATATATATGTGCTTACTTTAACACATTAAAACTAACATGTTTTCCAGATACTCATGTGTTAACCTAGCTGATGGCATTGTCACCTACGTTTTGTGAAGCATGCAGAAAATTATATTAAGGGATTATTCACACTAAACCTACTGACTTTACAAATAGGAACAAGAGAATATACTTAAACAACTGCCCTAGTTTCTTTACTGTTTACATTGTAAAAATAAACAGTGTAAATATTCTACTTCCAAAATATTTCAGAGTTAAAATTAATATCAGAGACAAATTACAGATTACCAAAAAAAGGAGTAGTTAATGTACCATAATGATGTAGTTATTCCCTTGCTGTATAACATGATGCAGGCACAAAGTCCTGAACAAGTCCATTGAGTTCACCTAGTTCACATAGCTCTTTCCAAAAATAAAGTCATCTTTTTAATGTGCGATTTAGTCAAGACAAAATCATTACTTCAGATCACAGTACTCAAACAATATTTTTCTTTTTAGAGTCTTTGTCTTACAATTGTCCTCATTACAGAAAAATTACCTACTTTTTGGATAGAAAAATAACAAGGTCAAGGACAGTGCTGCATAATTGGCATTAGTGGATTAATTCTCATCTGAAATAGTTTCAGTAAGTGGCATTGTAAGCCAACAAAAACAATACTTTTCTGTTTTTGTTTTGTTTTGTTCAAGTATGCCATAATTTAACAGCAGTTTCACTTGAAAGAATTATATTTAATTTGGAAGGAAATTATTGATATTATAGGAAGATCATTTGAAAAGCTGGGTTAGAATTAATACATTTTTTGGAAGGTAAGGGTTGTTTTTATTTACTTTTTCTTTGATATTCATGGAATATCCCAGTGGTTCACATTTTGAAAATTATAGAAAATACACTTTCAACAGGGACACTTTCAGCTATAAGTTTGCAAGCTAGTGTCTCAAAATATTGAAGATTCAGTGTAATTCTGATCTATTGCTGCTGTAAAACATTATTACAAATTTAGTAGCTTTAAAAAAATTATTTATTGGGCTTCCCTAGTGGCACAGTGGTTGAGTCCACCTGCCAATGCAGGGGACACGGGTTCGTGCCCCGGTCCGGGAAGATCCCACATGCCACACAGCGGCTGGGCCCGTGAGCCATGGCCACTGAGCCTGCACGTCCGGAGCCTGTGCTCCACAACAGGAGAGGCCACAACAGTAAGAGGCCCACGTACCTCAAAAAAAAAAAATTATCTTCTCACAGTTTGAGGGTCAGAAGTCCAGGAAAATCAGTTAGATACCACTCAGACTCTCACAAGGCTATATCATGGTGTCAGCTGGTTCCTGCCTGGAGGCTCTAGAGGAGAATTCCTTTCTTGCTTATTTAAGTTGTTGGCAACATTCAGATCCTTGTGGTTGTAGGAATGAGGTGGTCATTTCCTTGCTGGCTGTCACCTCAGGGCCATTCATAGCTTACAGCAACCGTTCATATTCCTTGGCCCATGGTCCCTCCTCCACATTCAAAGCAAGCAACAGCAGGTTGAGTCTGTCTTATGCTTTGAAACTCTCCTGCCTCTCCTTCCATTGCATCTCTCTGACCTGTACTCCTCCTTTCTTCTACTTTTATGGGCCCATGTAATTATATTAGGCCCACTGGATTATCCAGAACAATAATTTTAAGATGGAAATAACCTTAATTCCATCTGCAAAACCACATTGTCATATAATGTACCATACATAGGCATAACACCAAAGGATGAAGGCTATGAGGACCAAAATTCTACCTACCACATTCACAGTTCATAATTAGTGAAGCAAAACCCAAAAGACAACGAAATAAAATGTCAAATAGCTTTGGGTGCTGAAAATCAACAAGAAAATCTTTATGAAAAAAATGAGTTCTGAAATATAAATTTTGGTGAATAAGCAATATGAATTTCCAAAAAAAAATTATGATCTAATCACATAATGAATATATTGTGAAAAATTAAACTTCTTAGGGAAAACACTGATGATACATATACTTATACTCAATGCACTATGGACAGTAATTGCCTTCTAAAAGAGTAAAACACAACTTCTAAACATTTCAGTAGTAAGTGGATAATGCTTTTTACACGTATTAGGAAGTGACTAAGTTAATTTTCTATCTTATGTTCCATTTAACATGTTAGATAAAGATGATTCACAGGCCAATTTTTTCTTCTTCAATTTGTGTCTTCAAATTTTTAAAGCAAACCACTAATTTCCAGGTTTTAGAGAAAATTAAGTAGGTGGAGTTTCCATCCCATCTTAAGAAATCATCAATGTTGTTGACATAATAGGTGTCCTTATCGAATCTGACAATAACTCTAAGGTAACGATTCCCTGTGTATTTTACAATTCAGAAACTACAAATCTATTGACCCTTTAATGGAAAATAAATTCTTGCTAAGATTAATGAACCTTAGAGAAAACCAGATATTGTATGTCATAAAGGACTAGAAGAAAACAGTTTTAATGGGGTTCCCCAAACCACATGTCCATGGAACATATGTCCATGAAGCATTGGTCTTAGTTATTCCTACACATTAAGTTATTTCATATTCATTTTTTATATAGATTTCCAAGTGTTTTAACCAATCTAATTTTGTAGTGCTCAGCTAAATTCTCTACTTCAGACCTGCATTTATAATTACATAAATATATTCACATTTTAAACAGTGATAGAACTTAAGATTCTTGCTGTCACCTAAGAAAAAATAGTCACCCTTAAATTTGAAATAATGATTTAATGATTCTGGAGCGATGCAGAAGTCTTCTGGAGATGTATTTACTAAAGTAGTCTTAAAGAAGGACCTGCCTGAAAACACTGACAGGACAATGCCTAATGAGCATCGTACTACACAGACTTATTAAACATTTGTTGATTTTCTTTAATAGAATTGTAGAGTTAACATTTCAAAGTATGCCATAAATCTTTTTCTGGCCTTTAGCAGAGTACTTATTTTGGTATCTTGTGAAATTATACTATAAAAATCAATTCTAATTACTACATATAATACAACACAGGCAAAAAATAAGGAAATGAAATGTTGATGGTAGGTGATCGTGCATTAAACTGCAAGGATTTTTATGATGAGAAGTTCTGAGATTTCGTGTTATCACTGCTCTTAATTCATTTTTACTGAGGTTCATTGAGCGAATAGCTTAAGACCCATAAAGTAGTTTTCCTGGAATAGTTTGTAGTACTGATATCCAGAGTTCTAGTCATTCAGGCTTCACTTACTAAGTGAACGTTTGATTCAATATACTATGTTGGATACCAAAGGGAATACAGCAACAATGACTGCATTAGAAACATCTCTGAAGATGCTATAATTGTATGACAGTTATTACATTACAGTCTAATATTCAACTGTCTTATATTTTTACTTATTGCAATCTCTATGAGGGCTGAGATTATATCTTGCTTATCATTCCATCACCCCAGGATCTCCCAATACTTTGCAAATAGTGTTTAGCAAATATTATCTTGATGACTTTGTTTGGTCTATGAATGAGTCCAAATTTTACACAGATCAATCAAAATCAGGGAGACGGTGCACGGGCTAAGAGAAGACAATGCAGAAAGTTCTTGCTTGACTACAAACCTAAACACAGTTTTTCTTCTCACACAGAGCAAGTATTAACAGAAAACCAATAATTACTCTTCTTCCTGGAAAACCAAAGGGAGTTCTTAATTCAGAAATGAGTGTGCCTGGCTTTAGTTAATTAATCTCACTCCAGCTTTTCAAAGGACCATAAAATTAATACCTAGTCTTTTAAAGTAATTTGAATTATAATTCACTCATAATCCATTCAATTCATTACTCTCACAAATTTCATAATTCAGAGCAAAGTATTAAAAGGACACTTCCAAATTTTAACTTTCAGGATTCTGTTTAATTTTTACAAGTTTTGTTTCTGAGGCTAGGAGTAGAGCTTTCAGCTTATTGGTGATAATAAAAGGTCTTTACTTTAGTAACTGAATGCTTTACTGCTGACCATTCCCACAAGTATAACTGATCTATCGACTCCTAAAAACCATCTTGGAACTCCTTTAACACACACTGCCCTCATTTCCAGCACTGAGGAAAATCTGACATTTGCTATTTTCATATTTCATTCCAGGTCAGAAAGACCCTAGAAAACTGTGTTTTTCATAAAATTACCTTACAAGTTAAGAAGGAAACGGAAAAACATGTTTTAAAACCCCCTCTGATTTCTTCATGTCAAATCACTGTATTTACCCAATTACATAAAGATATAAATCTAGAGTTCAGGGGTCTTAAGGTGGAAGCAAAAAATGAAAAAATAACTTTCAAAATGCCATTATCACTAACTTTGTAATATAGTGAGTACAAAGTATCACTTGTCAGCCTCAGATTATGTCACTTCTATTATGAGAAAGGTAAAAAGTGACAAGAGTTTCAACAGACAAGAGGTAAAATAACCAAATGCTTTAGCTGTTGAAGACAGTGATAAGCATATCCATTAGAACGCCATTTTTTTATAGAAATTTTGTGGCAACAGAGTTTCTACCATGTAAATGATCCAATAGCCTTCTGGAACATTACTCTTAATGAATGCATCAGGGTGATTAAAATTAAAGAGGGTTTGTGTGTGATATGAGCAAAACTGTTTATAACAATCACAGGATATAGAATAGGTTAAGACTCATAGCTATGAAATCATCATCCTCTGTTGCTTTAGAAGCAGAGAACTTAATGTTACCAACTCTCTGCTTAGGAGTTTTGATTAATGTGGTTTTCCTTTTTTCCATTTTGTATTTGGTTGTTTCTTTGTGTGCATTACTGGTATAAACTTTAACATATGGCAACAAATCGAACGGATTATTAATATAGCTGTTCTGCCTGAAATGGGTGTAAAATGATGATTCAATACAGAGACGCTCAAACTATGCTTTGAAGTAGAATAAATCTAGAAACAATAATGCTGAAAGTACACCAAGTAAATGTCAAATTAAATATTTTTGCAATATATCAATTCGCAAACCCTCTATCTTACGTTTCAAATAACAAAATTATATTTCTATGATATGTGCACTAGTCTTGAAGTGCTAATGACAATCTCTGAATAATAATGCTATCAGAGTTTCAATCAAAACATGAAATTTGTGTTGATGCTTAAGTGATCTTTTTTCTTAGGTGTACTACTGAATGTACTAGGTGTATGAAAGAAAGTAATGCTCTGTCTTTCACCAAAGAGATGAAAGACCTGTACACTTAAAACTTTAAGACATTGATGAAAGACACAAATAAATGGAATGATATTTCATGCTCAGGGATTGGAAGAACTAACATTGTTAAAATTCCCATACTATCCAAAGCAATCTACAGATTCAATGCAATCCTTATCAAAATTCCAATTGCTTTCACAGAAATAGAACAAACAATTCTAAAATTCATATGAAACCACAAAAGACCGTGAATAGCCAAAGAAATCTTAAGAACAAAGTTGAAAGCATCATGCTTCTTGATTTCAAATTATGTTACAAAGCTACAGTAATCAACACAGTATGATTTTGGCATCAAAACAGACACATTGATCAGTGGAACAGAATAGAGAGCTCAGAAATAAACCCGTGCATATATGGTCTATTAATTTAAGACAAAGCAGCCAAGAATATGCAATGGGGACAGGGAAGTCTCTTAAATAAATGGTTTTGAAAAAACAGGATAGCTACACACAAAAGAATGAAACTGGAGCAGTATCTTATACCGTACACAAAAATCAACTCAAAATGGATAAAGACTTGAACATAAGACCTAAAACTACAACTCCTAGAAGAAAACATAAGGCAGTAAGCTCCTTGACACAGGTCCTAAAGATGATTTTTTTTTTGGATATGACACCAAAAGCAAAGGCACCAACAGCAAACATACACAAGTAGGACTACATTAAACTAAAAAGTCTCTGTACAGCAAAAGACATGACCAACAAAATGAAAAGGCAACCTGCCAAATAAGAGAAATATTTGCAAATCATATATCTGATAAGGGGTTTGTATCCAAAATACATAAAGAACTCACATAAATCAAAAGAAAAAAAATCTGATTAAAAAATGGGCACAGGAGCTGCATGGACATTCTTCGAAAGAGACATACAAATGGTCAACAGGTACATGATAAAAGCATTGAGCATCACTAATCATAAGGGGAATGTAAATCAAAAAATCACAACGAGATATCACTTCACACCTATCAGAATGGCTATTACCAAAAAGACGAAAAATAACAAGTGTTGGTAAGGATGTGAAGAAAATGTAACCCTCATGCACTGCTGATGGGAATATAAATTTATGCAGTCACTACGGAAAATATGGAGGTTCCTCAAAAAATTAAAAACAAAGCTATCATTTGATAAAAGAAATACCACTTCTAGGTATTTATCCAAAAGAAAACCAAATCACTAATTTGAAAAGATATATGCACCCCATGTTCATTATACCATTATTTACAGCAGTCAAGACATGGGAGCAAACTAAATGTCCATCAATGGATGAATGTATAAAGAAAATATGGTATCTATATACACAATGGAATATTATTCAATCGTTAAAAAGAAGGAAATCTTGCCATTTGAAACAACATGTATGAGAATTGAGAGCGTTATGCTAAGTAGAATAAGTCAGACAGAGAAAGACAAATACTGTATGATCTCATTTATATGTGCAATCTTAAAACAAAAACAAAAACAAAACAAACTCATAGTTACAGAGAAAAGATTGATTGGTGGTTGACAGAGGTAGGAAGTGGGTGAAATGGGTGAAGGTGGTCAAAAGGTACAAACTTCCAGTTATAAAATAAGTCATAGGGATGTAATATACAGCATGGTAACTATAGTTAACAAAACTATATTCTATATTTGAAAGTTGCTAAGAGTACATTTTAAAGGTTCTCATCATAAGCAAAGTAAAATTTGTAAGTATGTGTGATGGATGTTAACTAGCCATATCGTAGTGATCATTTCACAATATATACACATATTGAATCATTGTGTCTTATACCTGAAACTGACGTAATGTCAGTTATATGTCAATTGTTTCGCAATTTTTTTTTAAAGGCAGGGAAAATATGCCATTAAAGGTAAGTTTAAAAGGACAGAGAATACCCTAAAGGGCAGCAATCTTTAGAATTTTTAAGAACCCACACTGAATCCCTAACTGCTATACTTTTATATTAATATATTTATTAACACAAATAGGCTCCAGGAATAGGGTTAAGCGAAATTTGAGAACACAACTCATATATCTAAATAATTATGGGTCAATGGTATTATTACTGTACGAAACATTGGTTTAGAGAAGCAAAATGACCTTTTAAAACTGATTTTCATTATTTGCCACATGAATATTATATGTACTTGATCATTTCAGGAAAACACTCTTATTCATCCTTATCTTTTAGACAGCACTTTATTGCCTTTTGAATGTGAGATTGGGCTTGTCGTTGTCAGCTTCAACTCTCTCCTTTTATAAGACTAGATAATGGATTAGAGAAAATGGGAATGGAAAACAACATATATTCAGTAAAATTACATGAATGAGAATTAAATATGATAAAATATTTTATATAGAACAAGTCTTGGCAGAATATAAAACTCTGCCATATTTCATTTAGGTAATTTAATGATGAATGTTATGTTGCTTAGTTCAAAAGTTGAAACTGATTTTATGAACACTAGGATGTTTAAAATGTGGTGTTAGGAGGAAGCTATAGAAATGTTAATTTTATAAAATCATGCTCAGATGGGTTCATTTTAAAAGGTGAAGGAATATCATTGTGTTTCAATACGTGTCTGACTCATATCAAAATAGCCTTGTTTGCCTAGTTTGTCAGAAGCAGTAGAATCTGAGAACTCATGAAATAAAATAAGGTAGCTTTAAGAAAAATAAAACTAACATAGCATGATTTCAGTTCCATTTCAGAGGAAAGCAAAATAAAAGTAGTTTAAGGACAAGAATATTAGCACAACCACAAAATCAAACTGAAAGCACTATTCTTTCTCATAATATACAGCAATTGAACTGCACTTGGTCTTCCAAACTCTCAGTAATTAGTAATTTCCTGCTCTCCCTGGCTCCTGGGATATAGGCACAGACATATTGATCTAAATGATGGTGAAGCATCACTTTGCATTAAGTGTCTAAGTGGTGTTGCAACACCTGCTACTTTCTGACAGCTTGAAAGAGAGACGCCACCAGACCTATCTTGTTATCAAGAAGTAAGACCAATTTTGGACCCTTGATAAATGAAATAGAAAGCAAGTGATTGTTGTGAATTTCACATCTTACCATGGTACTGTTTCATATATTAGCTATTTAAGTTTTTAATTAAAATATTAAATATATAAATATTGTGTTCTAGATGGAAAGAAAAAATCATATACTAAATGTTGTAATATATGAAAGCAAAGTGCAAAGAAAAATGTATAAAGCAATATGATAAAATAATACTTATAGGTTTAAATAAATCCCCTGAAGATGATATTTCAATACTTCACAAAGCTGGAGTAATACAAAATGGTGACAAACTTTTCCATTTATTAGGATTTAGAACTTTCACTTAAAAGCAATAAGAAGGAATGGAAGTGTCTTCAGCAGTACATTCACATATGTAAGGATTCATTTGGCATCATTGTCAACAATATTTACCAATAGTGGGTGCACAGAAACCAGTTAGGAGGCTACTGCAATATTCCAGGGGAGAATCAGTTACTTGATGAACAATTAATAGGAATTTATGATTAATTAGACATGGATGGGAACACCTAGTTAAGGAGTATAAAATAAAAATAGAAAATTAGAGTTCCAAGCAATGGACATCATGCGCTGGAGGAGGCAACTGGAGAGTGCAGAGTGGAGCAAGAAGCTGCTAAGATAAGAGGTCAGGGCCTTAAGAGTCAAACAATTAGAGGAGATCAGAGGTTCCAGAAAATTCTAAGAAAAGATAATTCAAGATAAGACATTAGGGAATTGAGAAGTCAAGATATCAAAGAAATCAAAGGTTAAAAATAGAAATTTTAGGACTATAGCAAGATAATTTATAAACATATACGCACTACATAAGAGAACAGTGATTTCTGTTCTCTATGAGGTAGGTGAAACCACCTACCTCAACCTACCTCTGCTTTCATAAACGTAACTTTGGGTTTTTGCACTTCATTTTTTGGTTGATAAAGTTTTTCCCCCTCAATAGATGCTACTCTTTAAATTTTTATAACATTTTATTATACTCAAAATTGTATTTATTTAAAATTTAGTAATAGGGGATTTACTCTGGCAAAAATTTTATGTCATTTGTAATCACTGAAATTTTATTTTTATACAAACTTGAACTTACGAAATCAGCACCTCGACTCTTAATTATGCCATCAAGACACCTTTGAAGATTTGAAAATATATTTTTTACAATAAAAAAAATCCCTAAAATATTCACATCACTTTAAAATCACCAATACAAATAGTTTCTTTTAATCTTGTAATTTAATTCACATGTTTTCTTCTTTAATCTTAAAAAATAAAAAATGTATTCCATAAACAAACATTTACAAGGTGATACCAATATATGATCCAGCAATCTGCCTTTAGAGATTAGGCCTAAATTTGTTTCCTCCATAAATACTTGTGAAGATAAAATTTATTGTGAAATACTAAAGTAAAGCCCTTGAAAATCCTTTTTACTAAGAAGAAAATCAGAGCAAATTAATGATACTTATAATTTCGTATTTTTTAGCTAAATATTTCATGATCTAATCTCACATTTGCTTGAGAATATGGACATATTTCTTTTATCCAGACTCTTGAAACGAAACTAAAAGTGAATTACTGTTTTCATTATTTTGCCAAATATTTCTTAAAATATATCTAATTGAGTCTAAAAACTAAGAAGGAATAGAGCAAGTGAATGCAATTTTGAAAAGCACAAGCAAATGAACACAATTTTTGTTCTTCAGCGCTTTATGACAAAATGATGTTCATTAGATGATATTTTTATGTTTTACAACCCAGTGGCCTACCTGAAGACACTAAATTCTGTATAGTAGGACCCACAAGAAACTTTTTTCATTATTTTTACCCATTAGAGCCAAACTGAGTTTTTACACCTCTTGATAGAAGTCAAATACTTAGGTTCTTATAAAAGCCACAATAAAGTTTTTTTATTTTCAATACAGCCATGTGATTGTTTTTAATATTTCATACCTTAACAGTTTCATATCCAGCCCTATCAAAAGGTAAAGAACCAAAATCGCAATGCTTGAAATATTAGAGAAATGTTTCAAAATAAAAAGTTTTAAAGAAAATCTAAGATTTTTATTTTTATCTACAACTAAATAATAATTATTTAGTTTTATAACTATTTCAAATATTTAAAATACTTTAGATTTAGATTCAGTCAGATTTCAGAAACCGGGGATGGATACTAAGAGTTTTGACTACATCTACTTGCTTAATATTCTATTTTGGCTTTGATTATGAACCTTGTTATTGAATGGAAAGCTTCCTTCCTAAATTCCACCCGTTTTCATCATTATATGCCATTACTGCTTCCTTGAAAATAGATCAAATTATTTGCATATAATTTTATTATGGAAATGTATAATATGTAAATATTTCCTGATTGACATTAATTGATAAGCCCAAATTTCATCTCTTCTCAACATTAAATACTAAGGTATTATTAGTTCTTCTCTAATTTTTGTCAATTAGTTTCTATCCTGAGTATATTTTTGGTAAAATATGTAAAAATGGCAAAAAAATGAACACTTGTTTCAAGAAGTAAACACCTGACTAATGTACTTATCCTCATATTTTTGTGCATAGATACCAATACTCCACATACTTATGGCCTAGTACAAAGAAATAAACACTTTTGCAGATATCTCTGTGTGTGAGCATTTAGCATCATAAAAACATTTAATCCATTGTTAAAACATAGGTATAAAATAAGCTACCTCATAATTATGAATTATTAGAAAATAACATTTAATTGTTATAATAATACCTTGCTTTAACTGTCCTTTAATGCCTTCTGGAGATGTCCAAATTAGTAGAAACGAGTGCCTGAATTTATTAAAATTTTAAACTAACACATTTGCAGTAGCTTTGGAAATTGCACAGCTCAAATGTACAACCCCAATTTTTATATATACCAAATCAACATTTTTCTGTGAGCATGAGATCAAATATTCTTAAAGATAATTCCCAGTACATATTGCTATTTAATTGTTTAGTTATAATACCATTTAGTTCATTCCTAAATGGAAAGTGGTTATAAACATGGCAGAAGTCTAGATAATGTTATGAAGTTCGAGTCCCTCAATATGCCTCCCAGTTTCATGAAATAACATTAATAAATGTTACCCAGAACACTTAATGGCTCATTAAAATGTTCTGGTTTAATATTATTGATTATTCAAACACACGGACTTCTCATTAGAAATCTATGAAGCAAAAATTTACAAATAGAAAATGATTTCCCAACCTTAACATATTACGGGCATAATAAAACCTTCTGCCCTGAAGGACCATTTTTAATCACTAGCAAGACAAACTGAAGAAATATGGGAAACAGAAGATGCTATAGATGAATAACCTTTCATATACAAGCACATACACACATATATATATATAAAATATGTATTCACTTCTAGCATCCATTTTAAATAGAAATATTTTGAGATGGTCTAACTTGTGTCAAGCAGGTACCTTTGTTTAAATAAGTATTTTAGGGAAACATCTTTATTATTCTGTTCTTTTCATTAAGGCTGAGTCTATATAGGGATAAAATTCAGTTTAAGAAGGAATCATCAACAGCTATTTTCTTGAACAATGAAAATTTCTCTATTTTCTAAACTAAAATGTGTGATCTGCTTCCTAATTAAACTGTAATAATTGTAATATGTTGATTGCTTGTGCTCCACTGTGCTTACTGCTCACAGCATTCCTATGAAGTACTCTCAATGTTCTCACTTTATAACTGAGAAAACTGAGGATTGAGGCAATTACAGAAGTGAATTGTCGAGGCCTTCCAGGAGTAAACGAAGCTGGGATAGGGCACAGATCCCCATGGCTTCAAAGCTCCTGCTATTAACACTACTTACTGTCCATCAATCATCTTCATCCCTTACTGCTAACCACCACTTACAGGTAAAGAAGAGAAAAAAACAAGGCAGAAGCTATCAAATGGATATCCTCAGCTTGTTTATTCTAGTCCCATTAAGAAGTACTCTCTTTCAAAAGGCTTAAGCCAACTTCAGATACATGCCATGTCACCTAAAAAGTACAGTTTATTATTACGTATTTAATCAAAACTTCTGAAAATGTATTGTAGACAAAGTAGAAGGATTTCAGAGTCATTATAACAAAAGGAATCATTTGAGAATGTTCAGGGTGGTGGTGTGGCTGCATGGGGGGACACAAATGACGTTAGCAACTAACTTTTCAGGAAATACTTCAAAGATTTTTAGTGCTATAAGAAGGGGAATTTGCACATATGCCTCTAATTACAGTTTATATACTCAGTTGCTTTCGTATCATTGAAAACGGTAATTACTTCTTTGCTTAGTAATTGAAAATTCCTTCAGCACTCCTATTTGTCTTATTTTTGTTATTGAATTGAAAATATAATAATCCCCTACTGGGTGCAACTTAGTAAGCATGTAAGTACTCATTTCTAATAAAGTTGTAATCATCTGGCAAAGACCTGAAGACAGTACTGTAAGACTGCTTTTTTGATGAGCAAAATTTTGATTGTACTGATGTATATTTTATTTCATATTATATATTTCAGCTCAGCATTCAGACAAAAATAATATATTTAATTATTTTTTGGATTTTTTTTATCTCAAGATGAATATTTACCCTTGCATTGATGGAAAGCCAGTGGAAGAGACATAATTTGAAATCTCTGTCATCAACACAGCCAGTATGTTACTGTGCCCTTATTTCAACCAGATAGCTCAGTCACTATTTTGTTTTACAATTAACATTATTGTGAATATAAAAACTAAGAAAACTATTTATTTTTCAATTTAGTCTTCTCGTTAGTGAAACTCCAAATTTCACCATTCATCAACTTCTCATTATGTGACAAGGGATCCAAAGACAAAGAGAGGAACCAGATAAGAGGAAATAGCTTAAATTTGCAGATTTGATTCATTTCAGGAAAATAAAAAACTGGAGGCAGTTTGTAATAATTATGCTTTAAAATATATTTCTCCTTTGTCTTCTGCCTCACTGAATTTAGGGTGTACTTCCGTGCATTAAAAGACTGAGGAGAAAAAAGGAAGACGGACAGCCTGGATCATTGAAGAAATTATGCACTCAGGCTTCACTGAAGAATGAGCCACGATAATACACAGGCAATTAAAGATTCAAATCACCTTAGAATGTTCTAAAAATCTATTTGGACTTTTTTGTTAAATTGCCTAAGATGAATTTAAAATGATGGGAGCAGTAAAATTTAATTATAATTTAAATCACCCTAAACTCTAAGGAGAGAAAAGAACTGCTTGCTATTTTTATTTAGAATCAATCAACTTTGAAAACAAAAATGATGGATTACATTATTATTATTGTTAAGGAAATGAAGGAGCAAAACCATTCAGGGATTTCTTAGAGTCAGCTGGTGGGTCTTTGTCGACCAAGGAGTGTAATGACGAGTTTCACTCCCCTGAAGGCTCAGCCGTGCCTCACACCTGAATTAGGTGCCATGTGTTCTAACAAGCATGGCCAATGTTACCTTGTTACTAGGAGATATGTTTCCTGTTCATCCAGCTTCTTCTCTGGGGAAAATAGGGAATACTTCCAAGAAATATAATTATTTTTAAATAAAAAGCAATACATAGATACGTCGTTAATGAAATCAAACATTTTAGAGGGGGTTTACATGGAAAGTCCTCTTAACAGTCCCTCACCTTCTGATTCTACTCTCTCTGGGCCAGGAAAACAATGCTAAGAATATTGTTGTGTGTTTCCGATAACTTTCACAGAATGAATTTGCACACGTCTTTTAAAAAATTTACATATATAAGATTAAAATGTACATGGAAATTGCTTGTTTGATGGATGAATGAATTAAAAATATAGTGAATGAAGAATCAGTCTTCTGCAAGAAATTGTTTCACCTCTAAGATATGCCAGGGGCTAGTACTGGTACCATCTCAGTAAGAAATAAGGATCGGGAACTTGGGTAGTCACACTGAGCCGATTCCAGTCCTCCATCAGCCAATGAGGAGACATAATTGGGAGGAGAGTTCCCTTGGGGCAGGAACTTGCAGTATCTCAGCATACCAACCCATGCGTTGCTAACCACAGTCTCTCATCTCCAAATGGTGATTTATGATTTGCTGAGCTACTAAGTACTCAATCAGCGATCCAACAACTCCTTTAGTTCTCCATCTGACTAATTAGGAAAAATTGGCTTGAGGCATGGATGTGTGAGAAAACGGGAAGAGATTTGTTTCTACAACTTAATAGTCTCATAACCGGTTCTCTTTCATAAAAGGGGAAATTAATAACATCAAAGCCTCTTCTAACTCCAGAACAATTAGGTAGAAGGCAGTTTGTCTAGTTGAAGTAAAGGTCCCTCATGGAGGGATCTCCACAATTTACAACTTCCTTTGATCACTGCTTACCAACCCAGAACACCATGGCTGCCTTATGCTGTCTTCTTGACCACTGTTAATAGACTACTATAGCCATTGTCTTTTTGCCTTTTCTAAACCCAACATTTACACTTCAATAGACTCCTTGAATTAAAAAGAATAAACAAACACACCTGGAAGAATAATAATCTCCCCCCTTACTTCTGTACTGTTTGAATTTTGCTTTTACAGTGGCTTAAGAAACTGATGATGAGAGGATGATAGGATAGCTATTTACTCCTTCATACACATTCGAGGGAAGGCTAATCATAACCTTGTAGACTCCCTGAATGTTCTCACATCCTTAACATCTCAGGAATTTAGGACTGCAAGCCCTAATGTAGGTTGGGGCACAAAATCCTAAGTGGATGAACCAGGCAGAACCTGAATGAACCCCCCAAAATACCAAGTCATCGGTTGAAAGCTCCTATGTGTAGAATCCAGTATGGATTAAAAATAACAGTAAAAAGCACCACCTCAAAATGATGACTAATAGGAAACCCAAATAGGACCAGAGCATTTTAAATAGGTAGGAATCTAGAACCTAAAGAAACACTTTGAGGTATGGAAATTGACAAGCCTGTTTTTTTTTTTCTTTCTTTTTTATTGTCTCCCTTTATTATCCAATATACTGTATTTTATGCTTTTTTTTGGTTTTGTTTTTGTGGTACACGGGACTCTCACTGTTGTGGCCTCTCCCGTTGCGGAGCACAGGCTCCGGATGCGCAGGCTCAGCGGGCATGGCTCACGGGCCCAGCCGCTCTGCGGCATGTGGGATCTTCCCGGACTGGGGCACGAATCCATGTCCCCTGCATCGGCAGGCGGACTTTCAACCACTGCGCCACCAGGGAAGCCCTGACAAGCCTTTTGATTAATCCTTCTTTTCCTTTCCATGAATATGGAGATATGAATGAATTTGACCAGCTGTAGACACCCTGACATAAGTCTGCTCCTGGCCATGGGTAGTTTCAGGAGCTCTATCATTGGTACCTTGTTACTTGTGTAATTTGCACAATTTACTCTGGTTCTTTTCAAATAAACAACTCTCACCTTATAGCCCAGCTCCGGTAATATATTCACTCTCATTCCTCTCTGACAAAGGTCTTGCTTTAATGCCTTTTCTAATATTGCCATTTACTTGGGACCAAGATTTCTACTTCTTTTACTTGCTCTCCTAGGAATAAGCAAACTGTCTAATATCCCCAGATCCTACATCTTTGTCCCTTTTCTTTGTATCTGTTATTTCCCTTTTGAGAACGCCCCGTCAGGTTGTTCATCTGCATTTTGCAGTCCTCCAGACCCTTGTGTTGCCATGTTCTTTTTGCCTACCAGGAAAATCACTGTACTACATTCCCAGACTTGCACCTATTCCTTCCACAATTATAGACTGAAGACTTATGCACCGAACATGTGCACACTCCCGGAAATGCAAAGAGAAAAAGACATGGGTTCTCATTTCAATAAGGATGACTTGTTAACAACTGGATGAATCACAGTGCCGTAAGTACCATAAGAGGTATACACAAAGCTCCTTCTGCCTCCAGGTAAGGCAGTAAAAATTATGCAAGACACATTTCAAGGAGGGGTCAGGATTGGCTAGGAAAAGCTTCACAGAGGGCTATGTTAGGCTTTGGATACAAATTAAAACTTTACCCAGTGAAGAAAAGGTGGAAGCATCTTCCAGGCATAGGGAACTGCATTTTAAGTGGCTTGGAAGAATAAGAGGACTTTCTGTGGGAAGTGAGGGATTTGCTAGTAAGAAAGAGAGGGTAGGAAATGATGTGAGAAACATAATCTGGGGACAAAATGAGGGGTTCTTGAGTATCACAGTAAAGAGTCTTGATTTTGTTCTGTAAGAAATTGAGGAGCCATCTATATGCTTTTAAAATTAGAGAAAGCATGATCATGTCTGTGGCTCACAAAAATAATGCTGATGGTAACGTTCAAGATGGCTGCGTGATTGGATCTTCACCAGCTCTTGTTACTGGGAGCTGCACAGATTATTCAATCTGCTCTAGCAAATACTCCATTTTCCCTGATCTGGTCCTCCTGACCTAGAATCAAGGGAGTCTTATTTTGGTAGCTTGAATGCTGTTTATCAGGGAAAACTTAACTATCAGAATATCTAAGCAAACATAGTAATTTTGTCAACTGGACAAATATAATCTCTCCAATGTATTAAACGGTAACATAAGTACGTGTTATACACAGCAGGGAACATACAAGAGTTGAGCTTTAGACTGGAAAGTGTTTTACAAAAAGAAACTGAGTTTTTCTGATGGTATAGCAGTAAATCTGAATTAAGTAAGAACACTGTAAATTAAACTTAGACATCTGGTTCTTTCCTATCAGCTGGGAACCAAAGTTAATGATGTGAAGAAAGCAAAGGCAAAAATGGTGAAATGGGTTTAGGTTCCTGAAGTAAATTATTATGAACAGGACTTTGTAAAGAGACTAGAACTCACCAAACCAGGATAAACAGTAATTCTCAGAATGTTGTGAACAAAGGAAACACTAAAACAGATTAGCCCAAGCTAAAGACAGGAGAGACAGAATGAAAGGATGAAGGTAATACATAAAGTGAGGTCACACTGGTTACTGCAACCAGGGTCACCATGTAGGTGAAAGTGAAATGTTTACAACTACAGTGGGGCACTGCTTCCCGGCCATACAGCCTGAAGGCGGACAGCTGTGTGAACTGCTGTCCCGAGACCTGTGCTTGGTGAAGTAGACAGAAAAATGAAAATTGCAAGAAGGAGCTAAAGATTAGTCAAGGTAGAAGTGACTGGCAGGAAAACTGAGTCAGAGTAAATTAATGTCATTTGCTGCAATAGTTAATACACTAATAGAATGACCAGACTCTAGTCTTGCAAAATTGCGATCAAATCTTTGTTCCATCACTTGCTAAATTCCTGGCCTTTGGCAAGGTACTGCCCCTCCCTTTGCCTTCATGTTTATTACCTGAAAAATAGAGATTCTGATTCAGCATTCTGACTGTAAAGTTGTTAATGCAGTCAACAGAAAATAGGATAATATACAAATCGCACTTAGCACATAGCAAGTATTCAGCACATGTTGAGAGAAAAAGATATGTATTTTTCCACGAGAGGGAGAGGCCTCTTGCTTCCAATAGTATAATGCAATTCATAAGGACATTTTTAAAAAAGAACAATAACTAATGAAAACTTTCAATGGCAGCAGCACTTAAGGTATAAACCTTGCCCAATAGAAGTGTCTTCAACAAGCATTCACAAGAGAGAAAGCAGAGACCAAACTTGTAAGGACAAACATGAAATCTGAGCCTGACGACCCTGACCCGGACTGAAGCTCTGGCTGTAGCCAGTGTCGTGAAAAATGACCCCCGATTTGGAAGTAGGCAAAAGGATTCAAGGTGCCTTTGCCTAGCAGCAGAAGGTGTTCCAGTCGCTCCATTTGCTTGAGGAATTATCTGACTTTCGAGATTCGTGTACCTTTTTCTTCCTATTTACTATCAACAAGTATATTTCACAGAGTTGAGGTTAGCATACAGAAAACCAGTAAGAAAGCAGATGACTGAGATCAAGGAAGATAAGTTTATACAATGGTAATATAATAACTTCTGTCCAGGATAAAAGGTAAAGCCAGATATTACTGTTTATCGCCTTGAAAGAATTAGTTTTGGACCTATTAGCACACTCATTTCCCCACTTCTTGGACTGACCAATCCATAACTCTCTATTTCTTAATTCTGTTTCGAAGTAGTCTTAAACACCATACACATCCTTCTCAGTATTCAATGTTAAATGACATCTTTGGCATATATTCAAATTTGGTTTCTAGGGCTTCCTTGGTGGCACAGTGGTTGAGCGTCCGCCTGCCGATGCAGGGGACACGGGTTCGTGCCCCGGTCCGCGAAGATCCCACGTGCCGCGGAGTGGCTGGGCCCATGAGCCATGGCCGCTGAGCCTGCGCATCCGGAGCCTGGGCTCCGCAACGGGAGAGGCCACAACAGTGAGAGGGCCGCGTACCGCAAAAAAAAGAAAAAAAAATTTGGTTTCTATGAGAATTTCATTAAGTTTTTGAAAATGATACTTTAGCACAAACTTCTTTAAATGATAGTACAATTCTCTGAGAAAAAAGACTTGATTGCTATGTGCAGTTGTTACTATTTCATTATAAGTATACCTTATTTAAATATCCATATGTAACTCCCTCCAGATGTTACTTTCGTCTTTTGTAGTTCATTTCACTGTTTTCAAAATCCTAAAGATTCCTATTCAGGTGTTGCTAAAAGGGAAACTTTGCATCCATGGGGATCGGATCATAGTTCTGCTGGGAGTCTGCCAAGTTCACTAGCCATTTATATTAACTTCGCCTACACAGCTGCTAATCAAAAAAAGGACGGTGCCAGATTTCGACGAGGACAGGTTACCACATCCTTCACAAGAGCAGTTAAAGTACAAACGCTGACTACAGGGCAACTCCATATTTCAAGATAAGAAGTGAGGGAGAGAGGGCAAAAAGGACAGGCTTACCCATCACTTCAGGCTGTGCCAGAGCAACCTCCCTACTTCTTCCCAATACACACATGCTCACGTCATACTCTCCCCACAGGGAATGGAGACGCTACATCAGAGAGCATTCTCGGATAGCTATGCACACGATTTTTCTTGGGTAACATATTTTTTTTTAACATCTTTATTGCAGTATAATTGCTTTACAATGGTGTGTTAGTTTCTGCTGCAAAACAAAGTGGATCACCCATACATATACATACATCCCCATATCTCTTCCCTCTTGCGTCTCCTTCCCCCTACCCTCCTTATCCCGCCCCTCTAGGTGGTCACAAAGCACCGAGCTGATCTCCCTGTGCTATGCGGCTGCTTCCCACTAGCTATCTATTTTACATTTGGTAGTGTATTTAAGTCCATGCCACTCTCACTTCATCCCAGCTTACCCTTCCCCCTCCCCATGTCCTCAAGTCCATTCTCTACATCTGCGTCTTGATTCCTGTCCTGCCCCTAGGTTCATCAGAACAATTTTTTTTTTTTAGATTCCATATATATGTGTTAGCATACGGTTATTTTTCTCTTTCTGACTTACTTCACACTGTATGACAGTCTCTAGGTTCATCCACCTCACTACAAGTAACTCAATTTCATTTATTTTTATGGCTGAGTAATATTCCATCATATATATGTGCCACATCTTCTTTATCCATTCATCTGTCAATGGAACTTAGGTTGCTTCCATGTCCTGGCTGGTTATTACTCTAATTTACAAATAAGTTATTACTTAAACTTCCAAATAAGTTATTACTTAGTAATAACTTACAAATTACTTACAGAAGTATTTGATAAGCCCTTACTATACAAAAAGCATCCTAGAGGTTGTGTGGGTGTGTACATGCTAAAAAAGAAGCATAATTCCTGCTGTAGACTGTGTCCCTCTAAAACTCATGTATTAAAACCTAATGTCCAATATACTAGGCAGTGGGGCCTTCAAAAGGTAATTAGGTCATCAAGATGGAGCCCTCATGAATGGGATTAGTGCCCTTATAAAAGTGGCCTTTGAAAGCTCCCTTGTCCTTCCTGCCATGTAGTTACAGTGAGAAGACCAGTCTAGGAAGCAGGCTCTCACCAGATACCGAATCTGTCACTGCCACGATCTTGAACTTCCATCTCCTCACTGTGAGAAATACGTGTTTTTTGTAAGCCACCCAATTTATGGTATTTTGTTATAGCAGCCTGAACAGACTGCTAAAGGAAACAATTCCTTTAATGAGTGGCCCCAAAACTGTCAATTTTCAAAGGCCTGATTTATAAGCAAGAATTACTTAAATTTTCTTAGGCAAAGATGTTGCCTTTACTTGATTTAAACAAGGATTAAACAGAGGTCCCACATTATGATCACTGAAGTTATCATCTGAACAAATAGATCAGCTGGGACACTAGAAGGAAAGGGAAAAAGAAGACACCATCCTGCTTAAGTGCTAACATTTCACCGGCTTGGGAAACACTATTTTTCAAACAATTGATGTTCATTAAATATTTTTCATGAACACTTAAATGTTCTACCACTAATGCAAATGTAATGTGAAGTCAAGTAGACTCATAAGATATTAAAAAAAGAAAATCAATAAACTACCAAAATCAAACAAGTATACAAAAAAATGTACACACTGGCTGAGATTTCCATAAAGACTGAGTCACTTGAGGATAATGTTATAAAATGTTTAGTCCAGACTATACACATGCAAGCTGTTTCTTAATAGGTTTAGGGAGGGAAGAAGAAAAAATATATAATAATTCATTTATCTTTTGTTGTGCGAGTCTCATTTTTTTAAAAAAATCAGACAGGTAAGCTACTTGCTGATAGAAGAAATTGCACATGAATGAGAACATCAGAAATCTAATTTCCTTTCTTTTCATTAATAGCTTTATTCCTCATCTCAGAGTAGCAATATCTAAATAAGACATTAATTGTTTTAGATGATTTTGAAAAATTAGAATCATATCTGGGATTCAAGAATTCCTAGTTAATATGGCACTGGAAAGTCATACTTTCTAAACATGTTTATTGAAGTATAGTTGACATAAAATAAACAGTACATATTTAAATATACAGCTGGATAAGTTTAATGTGTATACACCCCTAAAACAACTACCACCATCAAGAAAATGAACCTATTCATCAATCTCAAATGTATGGGGGGCGCCCTCTGTAACCCTTCTCTGTCTGCTCCATGACCCATCCATAGACAACTACTGATTTTTTCTATCACTAAACATTTGTTTGTATTTTTTTAGCACTTTTTATAAATAGAATTATAGTACAAACTCTTTTTTGGCTATTTTAGTTCACTCAGCATAATCATTTTGAAATTCAAGCATTTTATAGTATATATATCAATAGTTCATTCCTTCTTAATACAAGGAATGATTCCATTGTGTGGATATACTACCATTTGTTTATTCAATCACCTGTTTGTCTGATGACAGGCCATACACTATATTCCCCTATTCCCGTTCTTCCTACTTCTTCCTATTCTTGATACAGGAAGAATTCATCCTCCACCTAAACAATTCGTCCTCTGAACAATCACAGCAGGGCTGATCTAATCACCATTCCCCTTACCCCCTATGTGAACTGTTCTCCAACACTATAGATTCACCTAGAATATAAACTCAGGAATACCACAGTAGCTTTAGAAGTGTGTTGGGTGTTTACTTTTGTTTTGTCTCCATTTATCTAGTCCAGTTTGACCAGCCTGCTTATCACAAGTTATTAAATTCCACATGGCCTTTCTTAGCCACTTTACCCAATCGGAATCAATACGTACTTTTAAAGGCATGGACTGTTTCCTTTCTTCACTCTGATGTGCACATCCATAATCACTTAATTCCATTAAAATCATTGGATTGATTGATATATGTGAACAGATTACATTATTCATCTGAGAAGATATTCTGATTTTATACATGACATGTACAATATATAAAAATATATAAAATATACAAACATAAATGTATACACACATACTCCAGAAGGTATTATGGGTATATTCTCTTTTTCAGATTGACTTTCATTTGGAAACTTCCTTTCTCCCTTCCAAATATATGACAATATATTTGGAAAAGGTCATTTTTTCTTCCACAAATTAAACTATATAATTTCATTCTCAGTCTGTAACGTTTTTCTGGTTTGTTTTGTGGGAGATGGAGTATTTTGAGGACACCTAGATAAACATAAGCTACTTCCATAGTGACTGTAAAACGCTTCTTGATCAAACTTTGTCACCTTTTGTGATGCAGAAGTCTACGGTAACATTCAGCACATCTCTAAAACCTCTACAGCAAAATGCTGAGAAAGTCACAGGTCACACACACATGCAGAATGCTTTTACGGCATTATCTCTGACTTACAGATGTTGATTAGAGCTCACGCTATGACAACAAACTTCAGCACAGTGTCTTATCATTTTAAAAGTCTTCTTTCTATCCTCAAGTCTCTTAACTTGGCTCGTGTTCTCTAATCTGTGCTGATCTGTAATAAAGCACCAGAGAGCTGCCACCTACTTAACTGAACTTTACTCTCTGTCATTTATTATGCCAACCAGGCATTTAAAATATTTTAGCTGTATTGCAGAATGCAAACCTTTGTTTCCTACTAAGATAATATTAGACATTAATATTCAGGTATGGAGAATTACTTTGAATTGGCCTACAGCAAACATTTTTTACATCTAATCATAAGCTAGAAGGTGGATGTAGTTCTAAAATCATGTATTTTATGCTGAATCAGCCACACCTTTATGTGCTCTGTTTGGGGAAATTGCTATAATCATTTTGAATATGGGAAATATCAAGCAATAGAAGCTGTCAGTATTCAATGTTACTAAATATATTAGTTTTGCAAATTAACCAAATGCGCCTAACTTATTGTTTTTGTTATCATTAACATATATTTCTTATTTGTTTAATTTTAAAGTACTACAGATATATACGCAAACATACTTTGATACGTGTTCACTGTATTATATTGTAAAGTCAAGCCTGCATAAAAGAAATAATTTTTTCTTCATTGACTTATTCACAGATTTTTATAACTCCGGAAATCTCTACAGGTTACACATGATATACTATTTAACCTCATGACAAGAAAGGATTTCCATATTAGTTCTCATGAATGGAAACCACAACAAAACATGACAGTAGACAACACACAACAGGTAAAGGGACGTTATAAAGAGCACACTCATCTCAACACTACTTTTTAAACATAGTGAACCGTGAATTGTTAGCTTGAAATCACAGAAACTAATGGATTTGTTTTCCTCTGCTCTGACATACCACCTGTATTTATCTCAAACAAATTGTATTTTGAGTATATTTTATACACAGAGAACATGGATATTAGCAGAACAAAGGATTCATTTGATTTATGGACTTTAAAACTCTATTCTTAAGATCAGGAATCATGCGCAAGGAATCACTGACTATTTAATAATTTTCAGTGTTTCCTATCCGTTTAAAAACTTATTTTAAATAAGAAATCTTTTATTATTAGATTATTCACTACATAATTAGAAAGTTTTTGGAACTTTGGATTTTGGAGGATATATCAATATAGTACATTTTAAAATATATATGCTTTATTAATTTAGAAAATAATAAATGAATGCCTAATGTGTGTCCCCTCTTTAAATATTTTTTTCATCATATAATCAGTTCAAACCAGTATTTTTGCTCTATTTTACCAGAAATACATGTGACATCAAAAATATTAAGTATCTTGTTTAAGTGCTTAGAAATAGTAATTAAAGTTGATATTGAAGCACTGATGTATTTGATTTCATAGACTTGCTCTTTTCATTACACAGCTTCCTTCAGAGCATGTTAAGCTTATTAGCAAAGAGAGAAGAGAGAAGGAGATTAATTTTAGGAAATGTAAAATTCAACTATTTTTTTCCTAGGAAGAATCTTATAATAACAAGGTTGAAATTCTGCTTCTCTCTAACTCACAAATGTCTTGGTTTTTTGTCTCTCCTCACAGACACAGAGATGACCTAAAGTCTTAGCAGGCTCTCTCTTTCCTGATGTGAGATGTAGACGCTTCCCCGTTAAGACACACATTTTCTGTTTTAGAGAATGCTTGTGGTAGCAAATTTAAATAATTGTCTGAAATCGAGAAATTGAGAGAGTAAATTGTGTTTTCAAGTCAGTATGTCCATGACATGAACTAAGCATGAAACATTATTTCTTCAAAGATGAAAGGCGCAACAGAGTTGAGCCCATGAAACCTGTTTCTACTCAAAGATCTCCCATCACAAATACACTGAAATTTTAATAAGCTCACAAGTACTCTTTGAATACCTATGTTGACAGAAATGAATTTAGTCTAAAGAGAATTATAACGGCATACAATCTAGCCAGTAAGACTGCAGCAACCATTTACAAGATCTATGTATGCACTTGTATATGTTCTTGCATTCTGCTTAGAAGGCCAGAATTTTCCAGTAATTTCTTCTGCTTTTTCTAGAAATTTCAGAGCTATGTTTTACTTTTACGGTTTCACAAAAAATACTAACTTTTCCTTCTGATACAATTGTTGTCAGATGCTCCACATAATTTTCCTTTCCTTTTTTGCCTTTTTATTTTAATGCCCTAACTTAGGCCAGAGCTTCCATTTATTTCACTAACCATCTATTTGGTTACTTGGCTACTCATCTCTCTTCTCCAAATCTAAAGCTCTACCACTTATTATGTGTGTAAAGTTGCACAAGTTATTTAACCTCTGTGTGCCTTTGTTTCCCCACTTGAGTTAAGAGAGGCTATGTATTAATTATCTCTGTATTCCTAACTTAGCTGTTATGTCATGCATTAAATAAATACTTGCTACATGGATGAATTCACTTAATTATTGTTTGGTTATAAATTAAAGTTGAAAAAGAAAAATTAGATTAATTATAATCACAAAGACTATTTTGACTAGTATCCATGTTTACTGTTGATATTAAGTATCATGGCAGCTATGATATTTCAAAGAAAAAGGAGCAATACAGGAAATTTTTTCAACCCATTCTAAAATGGCTAAAAGACAAGAAATAAATATGACCACATGAGTTGAATTACAACAGAAAACACAGTAAGGAAATTTAGTGGCCAAATCAGTATACTGCCACTACAAAAGCATAAAGAAAGCTGTTCCTGGGTGATCTTTCCCTTATATTCCAGTCTTTAAACTTAATCGTTTTTCAATTTATGCATTTCAAAATCTTTACATTTATCTTCTTACATTTAAATGTAATTTTATTAGAAAAGCATTGATGTAAAAAGATGACAGTAACCATAGATACATTTATATATAAAGCATTTTAAGGAGATCTAGGGGAAGATGGCGGAAGGGTAAGACGTGGAGATCACCTTCCTCCCCACAGATACACCAGAAATACATCTACACGTGGAACAACTCCTACACAACACCTACTGAACACTGGCAGAAGACCTCAGACCTCCCAAAAGGCAAGAAACTCCCCACATAACTGGGTAGGGCAAAAGAAAAAAGAATAAACAGAGACAAAATGATAGGGACTGGACCTGCACCAGTGGGAGGGAGCTGTGAAGGAGGAAAGGTTTCCACACACTAGAAACCCCTTCGTAGGTGGAGACTGTGGGTGGCGGAGGGGGAAGCTTCGGAGCCGCAGAGGAGAACACAGCAACAGGGGTGTGGAGGGCAAAGCAGAGAGATTCCCGCACAGAGGATCTGCCGACTGGCACTCACCAGACCGAGAGGCTTCTCTGCTCAACCGCCGGGGTTCAGGGAGGGGGGGGCTGGGAGCCAAGGCTCGGCTTCGGTCGGAGCGCCAGGGAAGGACTGGGGTTGGCGGCATGAACACAGCCTGCAGGAGGTTAGTGTGCCACGGCTAGCTGGGAGGGAGTCCGGGGAAAAGTCTGTACCTGCCGAAGAGGCAAGAGACTTTTTCTTCCCTCTTTGTTTCCTGGTGCGCGAGGAGAGGGGATTAAGAGCGGTGCTTAAAGGAGCTCCATAGACGGGCGCGAGCCGCGGCTAAAAGCGCGAGCCCCAGAGACGGGCCCCAGCTAAGGCTGTTGCGGCCGCCACCAAGAAGCCTGTGTGCAAGCACAGGTCACTCTCCACACCTCCCTTCCGGGGAGCCTGTGCAGCCCGCCACTGCCAGGGTCCCGGGATCCAGGGACAACTTCCCTGGGACAACGCACAGCGCACCTCAGGCTGGTGCAACATCACGCTGGCCTCTGCCGCCGCAGGCTCGCCCCGCACTCCATGCCCCTCCCTCCCCCGGCCTGAGTGACCCAGAGCCCCCGAATCAGCGGCTCCTTTAACGCCGTCCTGTCTAAGCGAAGAACAGACGCCCTCCGGCTACATACACACAGAAGTGGGGCCAAATCCAAAGCTGAACCCCGGGAGCTATGCGAACAAACAAGAGAAAGGGAAATCTCTCCCAGCAGCCTCAGGAGCACCAGATTAAATCTCCACAATCAACTTGATGTACCCTGCATCTGTGGAATCCCTGAATAGACAATGAATCATCCCAACTGAGGAGGTGGACTTTGAGAGCAAGATTTATTATTATTTCCCCTTTTCCTCTTTTTGTCAGTGTGTATGTGTATGCTTCTGTGTGAGATTTTGTCTGTATAGCTTTGCTTCCACCATTTCTCCTAGGGTTCTATCCATCTTTTTTTTTTACACTTAAAAAAATTTTTTTTTCTTATTTTGTTATTTTAATAACTTTACTGTGTTTTACCTCACTTTATATTCTTTTATCCTTTCTTTCTACTTTTTCTCCCTTTTATTCTGAGCAGTGTGGATGAAAGGCTGTTGGTGGTGCAGCCAGGAGTCAGTGCTGTGCCTCTGAGGTGGGAGAGCCAACTTCAGGACACTGGTCCACGAAGGACCTCCCAGCTCCACATAATATCAAACAGCGAAAATGTCCCAGAGATCTCCATCTCAACACCAACACCCAGCTTCACTCTATGACAAGCAAGCTACAGTGCTGGACACTCTATGCCAAACAACTAGCAAGAGAGGAACACAACCCCACCCATTAGCAGAGAGGCTGACTAAAATCATAATAAGTCCACAGACACCCCAAAACACACCAGACGTGGACGTGCCCACCACAAAGACAAGATCCAGCCTCATCCACCAGAACACAGGCACTAGTCCCCTCCACCAGGAAGCCTACACAACCCACTGAACCAAACTTAGCCACTGGGGACAGACACCAAAAACAACAGGAACTATGAACCTGCAGCCTGCAAAAAGGAGACCCCAAACAGAGTAAGATAAGCAAAATGAGAAGACAGAAAAACATACAGCAGGTGAAGGAGCAAGATAAAAACCCACCAGACCTAACAAATGAACAGGAAATAGGCAGTCTACCTGAAAAAGAATTCAGAATTATGATAGTAAAGATGATCCAAAATCATGGAAATACAATAGAGAAAATGCAAGAAACATTTAACAAGGACCTAGAAGAACTAAAGAGCAAACAAGCAATGATGAACAACACAATGAATGAAATTAAAAATACTCTAGAAGGAATCAAGAGCAGAATAACTGAGGCAGAAAAATGGATAAGTGACCTGGAAGATGAAACAGTGGAAATAACTACTGCAGAGCAGGATAAAGAAAAAAGAATGAAAAGAACTGAGGACAGTCTCAGAGACCTCTGGGACAACATTAAATGCACTAACATTCGAATTATAGGGGTTCCAGAAGAAGAAGAGAAAAAGAAAGGGACTGAGAAAATATTTGAAGAGATTATAGTTGAAAACTTCCCTAATATGGGAAAGGAAATAGTTAATCAAGTCCAGGAAGCACAGAGAGTCCCATACAGGATATATCCAAGGAGAAACATGCCAAGACACATATTAAGCAAACTGTCAAAAATTAAATACAAAGAAAGCATATTAAAAGCAGCAAGGGAAAAACAACAAATAACACACAAGAGAATCCCCATAAGGTTAACAGCTGATCTTTCAGCAGAAACTCTGCAAGCCAGAAGGGACTGTCAGAATATATTTAAAGTGATGAAGGAGAAAAACCTACAACCAAGATACTCTACCCAGTAAAGATCTCATTCATATTTGATGGAGAAATTAAAACATTTACAAACAAGCAAAAGCTGAGAGAGTTCAGCACCACCAAACCAGCTTTACAACAAATGCTAAAGGATCTTCTCTAGGCAAGAAACACAAGAGGAGGAAAAGACCTACAATAACAAACACAAAACAATTAAGAAAATGGGAATAGGAACATACATATCAATAATTACCTTAAATGTAAATGGATTAAATGCTCCTACCAAAAGACACAGACTGGCTGAATGGATACAAAAACAAGACCCATATATATGCTGTCTACAAGAGACCCACTTCAGACCTAGAGACACATACAGACTGAAAGTGAGGGGATGGAAAAAGATATTCCATGCAAATGGAAACCAAAAGAAAGCAGGAGTAGCAATTCTCATATCAGAAAAAATGGACTTTAAAATAAAGACTATTAGAAGAGACACAGAAGGACACTACATAATGATCAAGGGATCGATCCAAGAAGAAGATATAACAATTGTAAATATTTATGCACCCAACATAGGAGCACCACAATACATAAGGCAAATACTAACAGCCATAAAAGGGGAAAGCGACAGTAACACATTCAGAGTAAGGGACTGTACACCCCACTTTCACCACAGACAGCTCATCCAAAATGAAAATAAATAAGGAAACACAAGCTTTAAATGATACATTAAACAAGATGGACTTAATTGATATTTATAGGATATTCCATCCAAAAACAACAGAATACACATTTTTCTCAAGTGCTCATGGAACCTTCTCCAGGATAGATCATATCTTAGGTAACAAATCAAGGCTTGGTAAATTTAAGAAAATTGAAATTGTATCAAGTATCTTTTCCAACCACAATGCTATGAGACTAGATATCAATTACAGGAAAAGATGTGTAAAAAATACAAACACATGGAGGCTAAACAATATGCTAGTTAATAACAAAGTGATCACTGAAGAAATCAAAGACGAAATCAAAAAATACCTAGAAACAAATGACAATGGAGACACGACGACCCAAAACCTATGGGATGCAGCAAAAGCAGTTCTAAGAGGGAATTTTATAGCAATACAATCCTACCTTAAGAAACAGGAAACATCTCGAATAAACAACCTAACCTTGCACCTAAAGCAATTAGAGAAAAAACAACCAAAAAAAACCCAAAGTTAGCAGAAGGAAAGAAATCGTAAAGATCGTATCAGAAATAAATGAAAAAGAAATGAAGGAAATGATAGCAAAGATCAATAAAACTAAAAGCTGGTTCTTTGAGAAGATAAACAAAATTGATAAACCATTAGCCAGACTCATCAAGAAAAAAAGGGAGAAGACTCAAATCAATAGAATTAGAAACGAAAAAGGAGAAGTAACAACTGACACTGCAAATACAAAAGGTCATGAGAGATTACTACAATCAACTCTATGCCAATAAAATGGACAACCTGGAAGAAATGGACAAATTCTTGGAAATGCACAACCTGCCAAGACTGAATCAGGAAGAAATAGAAAATATGAACAGACCAATCACAAGCACTGAAATTGAAACTGTGATTAAAAATCTTCCAACAAACAAAAGCCCAGGACCAGATGGCTTCACAGGCAAATTCTATCAAACATTTAGAGAAGAGTTAACACGTACCCCTCTCAAACTCTTCCAAAATATAGCAGAGGGGGGAACACTCCCAAACTCATTCTACGAGGCCACCATCACCCTGATACCAAAACCAGACAAGGATGTCACAAAGAAAGAAAACTACAGGCCAATATCACTGATGAACATAGATGCAAAAATCCTCAACAAAATACTAGCAAACAGAATCCAACAGCACATTAAAAGGATCATACACCATGATCAAGTGGGGTTTATTCCAGGAATGCAAGGATTCTTCAATATGTGCAAATGCATCAATGTGATACACCGTATTAACAAGCTGAAGGAGAAAATCCATATGGTCATCTACATAGATGCAGAGAAAGCTTTTGACAAAATTCTACACTCATTTATGATAAAAACCCTGCAGAAAGTAGGCATAGAGGGAACTTTCCTCAACATAATAAAGGCCATATATGACAAACCCACAGCCAACATCGTCCTCAATGTTGAAAAACTGAAAGCATTTCCACTAAGATCAGGAACAAGACGAGGTTGCCCACTCTTACCACTCTTATTCAACATAGTTTTGGAAGTTTTAGCAACAGCAATCAGAGAAGAAAAGGAAATAAAAGGAATTCAAATCGGAAAAGAAGTAGTAAAGCTGTCACTGTTTGCAGATGACATGATACTATACATAGAGAATCCTAAAGATGTTACCAGAAAACTACTAGAGCTAATCAATAAATTTGGTAAAGTAGCAGGATACAAAATTAACGCACAGAAATCTCTGGCATTCCTATATACTAATGACGAAAAATCTGAAAGTGAAATCAAGAAAACACTCCCATTTATCACTGCAACACAAATAAAATATCTAGGAATAAACCTACCTAAGGAGACAAAAGACCTCCCTGCAGAAAATTATAAAACACTGATGAAAGAAATTAAAGATGATACAGATAGATGGAGAGATATACCATGTTCTTGGATTGGAAGAATCAACATTGTGAAAATCACTCTACTACTCAAAGTAATCTACAGGTTCAATGAAATCCCTATCAAACTACCACTGGCATTTTTCACAGAACTAGAACAAAAAATTTCACAATTTGTATGGAAACACAAAAGACCCCGAATTGCCAAAGCAATCTTGAGAACAAAAAACAGAGCTGCAGGAACCAGGCTCCCTGACTTCAGACTATAGTACAAAGCTAAAGTCATCAAGACAGCATGGTACTGGCACAAGAACAGAAATACACATAAATGGAACAGGATAGAAGGCCCAGAGATAAACCCACACACATATGGTCAACTTACCTTTGATAAAGGAGGCAGGAATGTACAGTGGAGAAAGGACAGCCTCTTCAATAAGTGGTGCTGGGAAAACTGGACAGGTACATGTAAAAGTATGAGATTAGATCACTCCCTAACACCATACACAAAAATAAGCTCAAGATAGATTAAAGACCTAACTGTAGGGCCAGAAACTATCAAACTCTTAGAGGAAAACATAGGCAGAATACTCTATGACATAAATCACAGCAAGATCCTTTCTGACCCACCTCCTAGAGAAATGGAAATAAAAACAAAATTAAACAAATGGGACCTAAGGAAACTTCAAAGCTTTTGCACAGCAAAGGAAACCATAAACAAGACCAAAAGACAACCCTCAGAATGGGAGAAAATATTTGCAAATGAAGTAACTGACAAAGGATTAATCTCCGAAATTTACAAGCAGCTCATACATCTCAATAACAAAAAAACAAACAACCCAATCCAAAAACGGGCAGAAGAACTAAATAGACATTTCTCCAAAGAAGATATACAGACTGTCAACAAACACATGAAAGAATACTCAACAGCACTAATCATTAGGGAAATGCAAATCAAAACTACAATGAGATATCATCTCACACCAGTCAGAATGGCCATCATCAAAAAATCTAGAAACAATAAATGCTGGAGAGGGTGTGGAGAAAAGCGAACACTCTTGCACTGCTGGTGGGAACCTGAATTGGTACAGCCACTATGGAGAACAGTATGGAGGTTCCTTAAAAAACTACAAATAGAACTACCATATGACCCAGCAATCCCACTACTGGGCATATACCCTGAGAAAACCATAATTCAAAAAGAGTCATGTACCAAAATGTTCATTGCAGCTCTATTTACAATAGCCAGGAGATGGAAACAACCTAAGTGCCCATCATCGAATGAATGGATAAAGAAGATTGGCACATATATACAATGAAATATTACCCAGCCATAAAAAGAAATGAAATTGAGCTATTTGTAATGAGGTGGATGGACTTAGAGTCTGTCCATACAGAGTGAAGTAAGTCAGAAAGAGAAAGACAAATACCGTATGCTAACACATATTTATGGTATTTAAGAGAAAAAAAATGTCATGAAGAACCTAGGGGTAAGACAGAAATAAAGACAGAGACATACTAGAGAATGGACTTGAGGATATGGGGAGGGGGAAGGGTAAGCTGTGACAGAGAGAGTGGCATGGACATATATACACTACCAAACGTAAAACAGATAGCTAGTGGGAAGCAGCCGCATAGCACAGGGAGATCAGCTCGGCGCTTTGTGACCACCTAGAGGGGTGGGATAGGTACGGTGGGAGGGAGGGAGACACAAGAGGGAAGAGATATGGGAACATATGTATATGTATGATTGATCCACTTTGTTATACAGAAGAAACTAACACACCATTGTAAAGCAATTATACGCCAATAAAGATGTAAAAATAAATAAATAAAATTAATTAAAAAAAAATTTTAAACTGTCCTACCATCAAGCCATCCCCATTTGCTAAAAGATGGGCTGAGTGACTTACTCCAGATATATCTTTCACAATTTTTTTCAGGAAGGTAATTTCTAATACTACTATTCTACATTATGCAAAAGAGAAAACCAGTAGTAATTTGCTACTATCAAGAAAAATAACTCATATCAAAATTTGAATTTAATAAGATACCAGGGATTTATTATCAGTGAGTGAAAGATTCAACAAGTTTGATTTATATATTTTGTAGATCATTATTTATTTTTTAAAATCCACATTAAAAAATATTCTTTTTCCGTAAATGTTTTGTTCCAAAATCTTTAAAACAACTCAGTGAAATTTAGGTATTTGTGGTCCTGAATTTTCGGTCTGCAGTCTTTCTCACTGTTAATCAGATTTGGCATTTGCCTTATGTTTTGATGAGAGAGTTGCAGCTTTGATTAGAAAGAACTTTAGACAAAAGTATATTTTCCCTTATCAAGGGTCATTAAGAATTAAGGCATCCAGCAACAGGCAAGCTGGAACTCATTAGTTAGCTTAATAAAACACTTATGAGGAACATCATGTACTAAAAGAATGACTATTTATATGGCCTTTTAAATAAACAAAGAAAAGCCAAAAATTACAAGCAAAATGGCATAAAATAGATTTATTGAAAGGTAAAAGTTGAACAGCTAGAAAAAGAAACACCTGCATGTCATTACCCTATATGTTGGAGAAATAAGTTTTTCTTTAAAAGAATAAACTAGGTCTTTATAAAATTTATTTAATCCTGTATCATGTTTTGTTTAACACAATGGTGATATTTTGGTTTGATTTTACTTTTCCCTCAATTAAAATATTTGAGATGACAAATAATTTAAGTTCCTTAGATTGCTTAAAAAAATGCATGAAACTCCATCTTCTAATATGGCTTTGCATTTCTTTCATACTTTGGAAGAAACTTCAGAGTCAAAACAAAAGAAAGTGGTATTGATGTACATTTATAAGTTACATCCTACATTTATTTTTCTAATTTAGGCTAAGGGAGACTACTGCACAGCAATAGGTAAATTACCTTGATATAAAACTCTGTATTAATATGTGCTAATGATACTTAGAACAATACATGGAAGTTGAACGAGTAAATGGAATTAAAGACCATAATGCACTGGTTTCCATAGCCTGTTGAACCAAAGATTGGAATATGACACGGTGCAAGATTTTGTAAACTCTGAAAATTTTCTCTGAAAGATGGTGGTCATAACAACTTTGATTTACTACACTGTAAAGTATGCCTGACAAATAAATGTATGGAAATACCTTACACCAGGTAGATAATACTCAATAAGGGCCAGCCACATTTAGCATATTCAGAAAGTACCCTCTTTTTCTTAAAATGGAAAAGGTCAACTATTACTGGAGTAATCATAAAAATGTTGGCTCCTGGAACTTCAATATTTATGTAGAATATATTAAGTATATGCTGATGTGTCAGACAATCTGTGCAGTAACACAGTGGACAGTGCTTTAGGTATTCGAAGTGGTTGATGATGGGGTAAGGGTAGGTGACCTTTACAAAGAATGAATTTCCATCTTAATTCACATTTTTTTAAACTGAATTCCTCTTTTAGTTTTAGAGATGCATTCCCATGGAGAAAAACCTTGGCCTCAAATTGTAAGCAAGCTCATAATTAAGATTCCTCATGTTTTTACAAAAGTATTCTCCCCTAGTCAATGTAGAATTTATGTACAGTTGAGCCCTGAACAGCACAGGTTTGAATTGCATGGGTCCACTTATACATGGATATTTTTCAACAGTGAACACAATAGTACTACATGGTTGGTGGTTGGCTAAATCCAACGATGCAGGGGGCCAGCTATAAATTATACTCAAATTAACCCCCTTGTTGGTTCAAGGGTCAACTATATATTTAATTCACTAATACCAATCCTGAAAGAGTGTGGTAATAATCACCCCTAAAAATTGCATGAACATTCATATTCTCTTTTATGCAAGAACAGCAGATATTATTTCCACTTTAGGGATAGTTTTTAATCTACTCAAAGAAACTTCAATGCTTGCACTGCTACTCTTCTAGTTTCCACCCTCCTCTCAACCAACTGAAAGAAAAAAATGAAAATAACTTAGCAAATAATGTTTACATTTAAATAAATGGGTGCTTAAATACATGAGCTCTCCTTGAAATAGCTCCTTTATTCAACCAAACAAAAACAGATATTCACTGAAAATATTCTCCGTACCAGTTCCTGCATGCGTTCCTGGGGATGTGGAAAATAACATGTACAAAACAAAACAAAAATGCTAAAAACACATCTACCCCCCCCTACAAAGACTTCAGAGATTAGTAGGGGGACACAAAAAATTATAGTACCATGTGATCATTTCTACAATAAATATCTGTAAGTCTATGGGAAAACACAAGAGGCAGTGGTACACTGCACTGTACACTTACAATAAGTGGTAATAACCTAATTGATTAATGGCTATTAGGATAGTATGAAATCATGTATCCTGCACTGAATTGAGACTATTTTCGCAATAGATTCTCTCTTAAGAGATGGCTGGCAATTGTCAAAAATTCTGTGAGCGTGTGGTTAAACACAGACATTTTAAAAAACTGTATATTTACAATTAAATAACATAGTAAAATAAAAATAACATTCCAAACCTATAACTTCCTACTTATTTTATAACTTATTTCATTATTTTCTACGCTCTTGAGATTATTTAAGTCTGTATGGTGGAAATACTATAAAATACACCTCTCCTCTACTCCACATTCAGCAATGTTATGATGGAGATTTGAAATCAGCCATGATAATTGTATTTACCACACAGTAATTGGAAAACACTGCAATTCAGGTTTTGGGGTGTGTGTGTGTGTGTGTTTGCAGCAAACCAATTATTAAACATTTTCTAGCATACCACTAAAGGCACCCAAAAGCAAGCCATCTGATTCACAACCATATCAATAGCAAAAATAAAAATAAACAGAAAATATACTAAATTAAGTTGAATTTTATACTTCAAGATGCCCTGAATATTTAAAAAAAAGAAAAGAAATCTAAGTCCTCCTAAAGTAGGTATGATTGTATTGTCAAAACTGAAAAGCTGCTATCAGAAAAATTAGGAATTGGTGTTAAGAATAAGATTTTCTCAGCTTATATTTGTAGCTTTCAGATAGGGGACTATCAAACCTACATTAATCACTAACTTCTGGAATATGCCTTAGCCAATGAATTACATTAACCAGAATTGAAATTTTCTACACTGAAATACTTAAAAATCTTATATCGACAAGACCTTCCAGATTGTTGTAACAATTAGAAGAACAGGATCCAACTAAAATGTTAACTGGCACCTCTTTCAAACATACGAAGGCTAAAAACAACACAAGGCAAATACATCCCTTTAAAATCTGATCTTCTCTTCTAATTTCCATCATTCTGAAACTCCCAGAAATTCCTCACTTTTCCTGAGGAACTCTCTCCCTTGCTCATTATCTTGGGCCCTCTTCCTCGTCCCGCCACCTCCCACCCTTCCACGGAGAGCATTGCGATCACACACACACACACACCTCTTTCTTGCTGTCCACAGCCCCAGACAGTTCTTTTGTCCCAGGCGCACGAACTACCACCATAATGACCTTTATCTCAAGAATCGTTCCGCTTGGGCAACCTCCAAATACACTTTTGGGGGTTGGAAAAGGCTCTGGACAGCTACACATTAATAATTTTTGGCAAACTGTGACATATTTAGAAATATGAGTGCTTATGAATGTAACTTCTTGAGCTATGATTTGGTATCAAATTTTCTACAGCTTACTTTTAATATAGAATCAACAAGAAAGACCACAACCAAAGGAAGAACAGCAATTTATTACATTGGGGGAAGACAATATAACATTTAGCACTTAGAAATAAGAATAATTTATGAGTGATTAAAGGAAAAATATTCAACATAAAAGCTGACATAATTAGAGGTAAACTTAATCAAACATTATGAAAACACTCAGCAAAAGAAATGCAGGGAGCATGAAACCCCTTCCTTCATCCAGAATATTCCTTTCAAAACTCTTATTTATAGAGATACATATGTAACTTTTTCTCTAGAAAATTAATCTTCAACTACTTTATCAAATGCAATACTATACTTGGAAAAAAATTGTTTAATTCCTTGTGCATTTGAGCTAATATATTACTTTGAGTCTGTTAAATAGAGCCTCAATGCTCATTCAGATTAACAGATACTCAGTATTGATACCATGTCTTTAGTCTTTATTATATCTTTCTTTACAAAAAACTATTTAGGAAAATAGGTATATAAACACTTAGGTAGTTATAATTCCATGGCTAAAATGTTACTTTACTGGGAGCTAAATAAATATATGGGTGTACAAAATATGACTCTGATTAGTGCTAAAAGCTAAAGGAAAAGTTACATTCAGGAAAGAATAATTATTGCATAGTCACCATACTTGAGTATTATTTTCCAGACAATCAATGTCGGGGTGGGTGGGTATTTTCTATGTAATTAGCCCACAGATGTTTAAAAATAACAGCCATTTCCACTAGGTGGAAAGAAGGTAGTGTTGGTCAGTGTTTTTATTTTAAGTTTACAGTTATTATTTTTTATTATCTATGATTTTCTGTTAAAATTTCTTACTGAACATTACTTTCTGAGCATTATACACAGATTGAGATGTAAGAAAAAGAAGAAATGTAACTGCCAAGTAGAAAGACTCTGAATACAATAAAAGTCTTCTAATCAATGCTATTTGAACCTTCAGTTAGTTCATTAACTAAAGTCAAAGTGGGGAATTGTTTAAATATATATAAATGACATATTTTAATTTTATTTTAACCATTTAAGAGTTATATGTATTCACTATTCTCTTAAGGGAAAGATAAGCCTTTTCCTTTAATACAGTTACTGAATAACTGGGGTATCTTTGCATAAACCACATTCATAACCTATCTATTTTTTTCTAATTTTATTTACTTTAAAGTACAGCAGAAATTAAAACACTTAAAAATGATCTGAGTGGGAGTCCTTCTCAGATGTTTTCTAGTTGTTTTCCCACTCTGTGTCTCATCCAATAAAACTGTTTGAGCAGTTTACCTTCACTGAATTGCTCCAAAACTTGAGTTGTAATTTTTATGGGAAAATCTCGCTTCAGGCTCCCTACTTCCATCCTTAAGTTTACATATTCCACTCAACTAGACACTTGTAATATCAATTCAAGTGACCAACATGGTTGGAAGCAGACAACCATCTTTGAAAACATATGTAGTGTTCAAGAGGTGGAGAGGCAACATGAGAGGGGCTCTTCCAACTCTCAAGTTCCAACCACTGTGGGCATGAGTCAGAACGTTACAGACCAAATGGGAAGAGCTGGTCAGCCCACTGTTTTATTTCAGTGAAGGTCAGGAAAGAGAACTTCTAAGAAACTAAAACTTGAAAGTGAGTCCTTATCCAATTGCCCACACCTGGAAACAGATTATTTAGGAGTCTTTCCCATTTATCACACCCACAACTCCTCAAAACTTCACTTGCCTATTCCCTCTTTTCCATTACCATTTCTATTACTCTAGCCTGGGTAACCACTGTCTTGCTCCTGGATTATTTCAGAACCTTCTAAAAAGGATTTCCATTTCCACTGGTGCCTTTTGCAACATATCCTAACTCACAAGCTAATGCCCTTTTACTAAATTATATCTGATTTTATCACCCTTGAATTTAAAACCTAAATTAGTGTTCTATTGCCTTTTGGATAAAAGCCAAAGTCTTCCATGTAAAATACAAGGCATTTTATAATTGACCCCTTGCCTCAAAGTCTCTCTCATTAGCTTTCTATGTTCTTATCATATTACTATTATTTTATTCTTCTGTTGCCATGTGTTTGTTTTGAAAATATGGTGATAGAAAAAAATTTCTCTTACTTTGGAGCACTCTTATGAATGCCTATTCCATTTCACTCTCTCTTCATCTGGATACTTTTCTTGTTTTTGTTTTTTTTTTTTTTTTTTTGCGGTACGTGGGCCTCTCACTGCTGTGGCCTCTCCCGCTGCGGAGCACAGGCTCCGGACGCGCAGGCTCAGCGGCCATGGCTCACGGGCCCAGCCGCTCCACGACATGTGGGATCTTCCCGGACCGGGGCACGAACCCGCGTCCCCTGCACCGGCAGGCGGACTCTCAACCACTGTGCCACCAGGGAAGCCCTGGATACGTTTTATTTATCAAGTGAGAGCTTACAGTTATCTCCCTTACCTCCTAGAGTGAGTAGGTCAAGTATTTTTCGTATTCATGTAGAAATCGGTTCTTCCTCACCACTCTATTGGAATAGCCCTTCTTCTGTTTGTTGCTTTACCTATGACACACATAGAATGCCTAAAAATGTGTTTTTAGTAAAAGAAAATAAGTGGTGAATGAATAAATGCTTTTCAAACAATCAGTTACTATCCAGTAAGTGTCATATATAAAAGCATTTAACATGATATCGCTCATCTAGCAAAATATTAGTCACCTACGTTCCTTTCTAACTTTTTGGGGTATGTGTAGTGGGCAGAAAGTTACTTCATTGCAGTTATTTCAGTAGGTCTGGGTCTCCCTCTGCAGTGGAGGATACAAAACTTGGTTATTTTGAGCCTTGAAGTTATAAGAAACTGACGAGGAGCTGTGACAAACGGTATTGAGAGAGCGAAAGATACAACATACCTGACAACTGCTCAGATACACTTGCTTCTAAGAAAATTCAGGAAAGCACAGGCAACACTGAAAAGAAATTTTAGGCAGTATTGCAATGTGGTATGTGCTATAGTTCTCCATTTGCCTCAGAAAAACTTCACTAAAAATCCATGAAATTCTAATATCAGAGTTTATATGCAATTTTAAATTTAATTAGCATTCTGAGCAACGTTATTTCAAATTCATAGAAGGACACATGATAAGATCAGCCTAAAGGAGGGCCATGGAAGAGTTCAAATTTATCCAGGTGATTACTACATCTGGAAATAGGAAAATTTCTCTCGTTTTCTTCACTCTCGTGTGAAAAGAGCATTCCCATACAAGGTACAAAATGGAACTAAGGTCTGAGGGTTAGGAAATAAAGCAAAGGTGTCTAAATAGGACTTTTCTGTCTGGCTCCATATTAGACCTTTAGGCATCAAGAAGGGGATAAAGTCTGGGTGGGATTAGCCTTTGAGCCCAGTTGGTTTATGTTGATAAGAGTGGAGCAGGGATATGGGGCAGAGGTCCAATCCAACAATTTGACAAAATCATCCTATATACCCTCTATGTTACATGATGCAGGCAAAGCAGAAACTGGCCATCTGAGGTCTGTCTTAGGCCAACATAAGGGAATCTTAACTTCTGTCACAATCAGCAAAAAAAACAGAACCTCAACTTCTGGAAACAGTAGACACATCATACGGATAATCATTTTCCACTTGGCTTCCTTAAGTTGTTTGTCACAAATTATTTGCAAATGTCTCAACTGAAGAAGGCCCTATTCTTTAGGCAAAATTTTGGGACTGTATTTTAGGTATAAGTGGTACTGGGTAGATCAAGATTAAAAAAAAATCTGTTACTCTTCTTAGCACAGCTCCCAGGAATTGATACGGGAATGTTATTCTTTGGGGAGTGGAGAAGTGGCTTGAACTTCTACTTCAATGACCTTGTTGGCTAGAAAATATGCTGTGTGTATCAGCAGCCCTGTTGCAATTTTATTTCCTTACTCATATTGTTTTTTTCCCTAGTTTCTTTGGCCAAAAACACTTAGAATTCCTATTCCAGGGACAGTGAGGTGACATGTGTTGATAAAAACTACTTTGAGAAAAGCAATTTTTGAGGAAAACAACTTCTTCCTCTGAGTTGCTGCCTAGGAATTTTACAGTATGATAATTTCACTCACACCCAGAGTCTAGACTTTTAGATAAGGGCTTGAGTTTAGAATGCCAGGTCTAAGTTCCCACTTTGGTTTCCTCAGAGCACTTTAAAAATAACCACTTAGATTTAAGTCCGCAAAAAAATTAGTGATCTCCGCCCCAACCACCTTATAAGAATAGATGCTTGCTACCCTGTTCTCTATCTCCTGTTAACCAATGACCTCAGAGAAGACTATCCCTCCCCTGGCTCAAGGATGCTCCTTTACTTCTGGGATATGTAAGAAATTATAAATCTTATGACTCTACTTCCTTTGTGTGGGGATACTGAAACTGCTCCTTTAGTAAAAACAACCCTATGGGTTTCCCTTCCCCAAGCGGGATCTGGCATGCTGAGGGAGCTACCAGTCACCCCTTCCCCACTGTGTAGGTGGCTAGTGACTTCTCATTCGTCAGGTCATAATTGTCTGTATATTTTTAATTCAATACACCAACTCTGACTTCAACACATGACAATTCTGTTATTCAGAAAACTTAGACTTTATATGAACAAGGAGATGGTCTACATAATTAACTCAACACTAAGAAGACTTCTGGAGTTACTATATGGAGCCTGTTTCCTCAAACAATAGACATTTTGTAGTTAATAAATAGTATTGAAATTTGTGACCCATTTGAATTAGAATAGGTAATTCTGGTACCACAGATACTATTTTAGAAATTACTTAGGTATTGGATATTAATATCAAGAGTTGGAAAAACATTTCAAAAATTTGAGATTAAATGTTACTTGTTAACTGAAATTGAAGACAAAATTATATGCAGAGAATTTTTTTTCTAATTTAACATGAAGATAAATTACACTCATGTCACTTTAAAATTACATCAATAGGTCATGTCAGTAGAAGGCAAATTTATGATTAAATTTCAAAGGGAATTTTAAAGATGAGAAGAGCAAATGGATTTCATTCTGCTAATGAATATTCAGTGCATAACATTAAGCAATTATACAGATTATGAAAACAATATATGTTGATAACAAGTGTTGGCAAGAATGCGGAGGAAATGGAACCCTGTATACTGTTGGTAGGAATGTAAATTGATACAGCCACTATGGAAAACAGTATGGAGGTTCCTCAAAAAATTAAAACTACCATAAGATCTAGTGAAATCAGTATCTCTAAGAAATATCTGCACTCCAATGTTCATCATAGAATTATTCACAACACCGAAGATCTGAAAACAATTCAAATTGTTCAATGACAGATGAATCAAGAGAAAGTTAGTTATAAATACAATGAAATATTATTCCACCATAAGAGAAGGAAATCCTGCCATTTGTAACAACGTGTAGAAAGCTGGAAGGCATTATACTAAGTGAAGTAAGCCAGACACAAACATACAATTACTGTTTGATACCATGTGTACATGGAATTTTAAAATGTCAAAGGGGAGAGGTGACCAAGACAGCCAAGTGGGAAGACCTTAAACTCACCTACTCCCATGGACACACCAAAATTACAACTACTTACAGAGCAAATATTTATAAGAATAACTTGAAGACTAACTGGAAAGATTTTTCCACAACTAAAATCATAAAGAAGGAACAATAATGAGATAGGTAGAAGGGATGGAGTCTCAGTATAGTCAGGACCCACACCCCTAGGTCAGTGACTCACAACAGGAGGAATATCACAATCATAGAGGTCCAGCCTAAGGAGAGAGGGGCCAGAGCCCTACATCAGGCTCCCCAGCCTGGGAGTCCTGCACTGGGATGGTGAGCCTCCAGATGTGTGACTTTGAAATCCAGCAGGGCTTATGTCTGGAAGAGCTGGAGAACTATAGGAAAACAGAGACTCCACTCTTAAAAGTCACAAAATCTCGCAACTCTAGACACCCCTGAGGACAGAGATGCTGGCTGCAGCTGCTTTTTGGGAGCTCGTTTTTCCTTGATAACACTGGCACTGGCAAACACCATTTTGGAATCCTCTCTCTAGCCTATTAGCACTGGGAACACTGTCATACACTCTAGAAGGCCAATACTAGCCCAAGGCCTCCCAGAATATACAGACAAGAAAGCAGGAACCAAGCCCCTCCTTCCAGCAGGCCAGCACCAGCCTCTGGTCCCAAGCTATGCAGTCAACAACACAGGAAGACTACCCTACCCTCTAGTAAGTGTACAGTTACTGCACAAGGAATGGCCTTGCAGCCAACTGGACCGGGGTCAACCCTGCCTACCAGTGTGCTCACAGTAGTTAGCCTCACCACAATAGAAAGAGATATACAGTTCATGTAGAGGGCACCCCTTGAGGATATAGCTCCGGGCATTAGAAAGGATCAAGCTTGTGGGACCTATAGGATATCTCCTACATAAGGTCACTTCTTCAAGATGTGGAAACATAACTTACCTATGTAACAGATAGAAATAAATACAAAGAATTGGGCAAAATGAGGAGACAGATGAATATGTTCCAAACAAAGGAAAAAGACAACCTCAGAAAAAAACTAAAAGTGTAGATAAGCGAGCTACCCAATAAAGAGTTCAAGTTAATGATCATAAACATGCTCACCAAATTAGGGAGGAGAACAGATGAACACAGCAAGAACTTTAACAGAGTTAGAAAATATAAAAAACAAAACAGGGCTGAAGACTAAAATAAGTGAAATTAAAAATGTACTAGAAAAAAATCAAAAGCAGATTAGATGATATAGAGGAACAGATCAGTGTTCTGGAAAAGGGAGTAGTGGAAATCACCCAAGCTGAATTGGGGGGGGGGGGAGGGAATTTAATAAAATGGGGATAGTTTATGAGATCTTTGAGACAACATCAAGTGTACTAATATTTACATTAGAGTGGTCCCAGAAGGAGAAGAGAGAGGAAAGTGGCAGAGATCTTTTTAGAAGAAATATTAGCTGAAAACTTCCCTAACCCCAAGGGTAGGAAACAGACATCCAGCTTCAGGAAGCACAGATAGTCCCAAACAAAATGAATCCAAAGAAGTCCACACCAAGACACAGTATAATTATAATTGCAAAAATTAAAGAGAATCTTAAAAGCAGCAAGAGAAAAGCAACTAGCTACATACAAGGGAACACCCATAAGAGTTTCAGCTGACTTTTTAACCAAAACTTTGAGGGCCAGAGGGAGTGGCATGATACATTCTAACTGATGAAAAGGGGGAAAAAAGTACAAAAAAAAAATAAAGCAAATATTAATGGACATAAATGGAGAAATCGATTTAACACAGAACTGTGGGGGACTAAACACCCCACTTACATCAACAGCAGAAAATCAGTAAATAAACACTGCCCTTAAATGACACATTAGAGCAGATAGATTTTTTGTTTTGTTTTTAATTTTTTTGGTCACACCATGCAGCATGTGGGATCTTAGTTCCCCAACCAGGGATTGAACCTGTGTCCTCTGCATTGTGAGTGTGGAGTCTTAACCACTGGGCCACCAGGGAAGTCCCAAGATCATATGGATTTAATAGATATATAGAGAACATTTCATCCAAAACCAGTAGAACAGACATTCATTTCAAGTGCACAGAGAACATTCTCCAGGATAGATCACATGCTAGGCCACAAAACAAGTCTCAATAAATATAAGATGACTGAAATCATATCAAGGAACTTTAATGACTACAACTGCATGAGACTAGAAAACAACTACAAGAAGAAAAGTGCAAAAAACGTAAACATGTGGAATCTAAACAACATGTTATGAAACTACCATAGATCCCTGAGGAAATCTAAGAGGAAATAAAATACCTCACCAAGTGTTGGTGAGGATGTGGAGAAAAGAGAACCCTCATTCACCATTGGTGGGATTGAAAATTGGTGTAGACAGTGTGCAAAACAGTATGAAGTTCCTCAAAAAATTAAAAGTAGAACTGCCATATAATCCAGAAACTCCACTTCTGGGTATTTACTCCAAGAAAACCAAAACATTAATTCAAAAAAATATATGCACACCAATGTTCATTGTAGCCCTATTTACAATGTCCCAGATATGGAAGCAACCAGGTGTCCATTAATAGATGAATGGATAAAGAAGATGTAGTATACACCTATAGTGAAATATTACTCAGCTGTAAAATAAAAATAAATGAAACCGTTCCATTTGTGAAAACATGGATTGATATAAAGGTAACTGTGATAATTGAAATAAGTCAAAGAGATGACAAATATTATATGATTTCACTTATATGTGGAGTCTAAAAGAAAAAAAGAAAACAGACTCATAGGTACAGAAAAAAATGGTTGGCTGTTAAAGGGGAGGGAAGTGCAGAGAGTGAAATAGGTGAAGGGGATTAAGAGGTAAAAGCTCTGGTTATGAAATAAGCCACAGGACATAATACACAGCATAAAATTATGGTCATTAATATTGTAGTCACTTTATATGGGGACACATCATTTCTAAACTTATGGTAGTGATCATTTCAAAATGTATGCAAATATAAAATTACTATGTAGTACACCTGAAACTAACATATTGTACATCAACTATATTTCCATATTTTTTTTCATTAGAAGTTAAACTCATAGAACCAGAGTAGGACAGTGGTTGCCAAGGTTTGGGGGATGGATGGGGTGGGCCACATGGGGGAAATGTTGGTCCAAGGGTACAAACGTTCAATTATAGTATGAGTAAGTTCTGATTTCAGAGGATCTAAAGCACAGTATGATGAATATAGTGAATAAATTACTGTATACCTGAAATTTGCTAAGTAGGCAACTTTCTCTTATTACAGCTGACCCTTGAACAACATGAGTTTGAACTGTGCCGGTCCACTTTACACATGGATTATTTTTTCAATAGTAAATATTACAGCACTAAAAGATTCCTGGTTGGTTGAATCCATGTATGCAGACTTGCAGATACTCAAAAGCCAAGGATATGGAGGGTAGACTACAAATTATACTTGGATTTCTAACTGTTTGGATGGTTGGTACCCTTAACCACTGTGTTGTACAAGGATCAATTGTATTTTCTTGTAGTAACCAGTGTTAAGAAGTCTTTGTTTTGTTTGTTTTTAGCTTTCTGAATATTATGTAATATATGCAGGGCCTTAACTGTGCAGAAACTGCTTTTACTATCCCCTCCTGCAACTTATTTTTTTTTCCCACTCAGCAGTATGGTATACCATCATATAGTGTTTCTTACCAGCACACAGATGTTAAATCTCCTTTAAAAAGAGAAAAGAGAAAAGACACTGGAGATATCCTAGGAAGAGGAGTAGAAGAAAGGCTTTGACATTCATAGCCGTTGCAAACTCACAATGTTATAAAACTAATCCAGTCCCACAGAGGCCAATGTAATCACTTTAAATAGCAAATCTGATTTTTCCCCTATTGTAGTTAAAATCCTTTAATGACTTCCAATTGTCCTTGGATTAGAGACCTAGGTTCTTTGTCCTTTATGTGGTCACAGTGGTACAACTGCTTGTCCCTGAATCACCTGACTTACTCTACTGCCACACTTGTTCTCTTAGCTTTGGCCACCTTGGCTTTCTCAAAGTTCCAAGGCACCCTCTGCTTTCTCCAAGGGCCCTCACATGTGCTCCATCCTCAAACTGGATTACCTCTCCCTTGTCCATGCCACACCCCCACTTTATTTCCACCCATCAGAGCTCATCCAAAGGTTATTTCCTTAAGAAACAACTCACTGACATCAAGACTAAATCAAAATTTCCTGTTCCTATCCTTTCTCCAACACATATCATGACTAATTAAATAATGTAAGAAGATATATTTTTAATGCCTAATTCCTCTAATAGTAGGTAAATCCAGTGATGGCAGGGACCATGTCTGTCTTCTCCACTGCTCTACCCTCAGTGGCTAAGATATTTCTAGTACTAGTTAGCTGCATTACAAATATTTTTAATAATTACCTTGTTTCACATTTTTAACTACTATGTGACTTTTTTTATATTTTAAGATTACTCTTTCTCTTACATGGATTCCCATATGTGTACATTATATTTATGAATTTACAATTATTTCTGTTCCTATGTTCCAGAAAAAATATTAAGTTACCTTTTCTTTTGTGAGTCTTTAAATTTTTTTCCCTTTTAATTTTCTATTTTTAATTTTAGGCTATTTTAACACTTGAAGCCTGAAAATTAATTGCTACTAAACACAAGATATTCATGAAAAAAATGACATGATACATTCAATTTGGATAATCATCCCAGCACTTTTTCAAACTTTCCTCCAAAAATATTTATTAATGTTATCTTTATGAATTAGTCATTCACTATTCTTTCCCTATAATCCTATAATGTGGTTATTTGTATACAAAGTGCAAGCTCAATGATTTTTATAGTGTTTTCATATTTTTTGGATATATGTATATTGTAATGGGAAGAAATGAAATTAAAATCTTAGAAAAAGGCAGAAAAGATAGAAAAATATGACCTTAAAATTTTTTAAATAGAAAATGAGAGAAGGTAAATGACTTAATAAAACAATTGGGAAAATCTACCCCTTTATATGATATGGCCAGTCCACAGATAAAGTGTAGGTTTGAATTTCCCACTGTTCTACTTTCCAAAGAACTCTGAACAAATGGTTTTATGAAGGCCATCTAATGTACCTTGCACAGAACAAGATGCAACTCTCCCATTAAAACCATGTTCCTGCTTTCTAGAAAAGTCGAGCTATAATGTGTACTAAACTTTTGTCAGAAATAGATGTCTCCTTTTGCTGTACCACAGACTAATATACATATGAAATTGAGGAATATGATGACAGATTCAATACAAAAGCATTCAGCAATTTTACCCTTAGACACCAGCCTATTCATGTATAACACAGCAGAAAATTTATCTCACTCAAATATGTGAAAGTTATTTTAAAAAAAACAAAAACAAAAACACTGCTAATTTGGAGGGAATTTTAAAGTAATGTTTTAAAAAAATTTTTAAAGGCTGTTTCTTAATTATTCACTAATAAGCTACATGAATAAAATAGATCAAACCAGTGGCCTGAATTGATAATAGTGTGATAGGTATACCAAATTAAATGTGTTTATCTATAAATATATTTAAGCTGTTCTATTCCTATAATATGAATAAGAATACAAATATTTAATTAATTATACACATTGTCATGAATTCTTAGATATCTGAAATAAGCTTTGAGAAATCATATAATTATGTCCTATTGCAGGATTTAGTTATTAATCTTGTGCCCATAGATTCCCAGTGAAAAAATATATATAGTCTCCTCAATCACTGCAGTGTACTGCAGCTTTGACAGTCAGAAAATTGTACATTTTACCTTCAATTACTTTTTATTATCTAAAATAATATATACTTTTACAACAGGCACAATAGGGTCTATATTCACTCCATTCTACTGCAGATGCTATCTTGTTTTAGACAACTATTAAAAAGCTAGTATTTTTCTTTTCATTTCATGAATGTGTTCAATATTTGCATAATGAGTCCTCTCAAAAGATAAGAGAATGAACGAGGAATAAATTGCAACCTCCCTGCATAATGACTCTACCTTTAAAGATGGATCACACATGGCCACGCTTAAATGTACCCAATCTATCAATATTTATTAAGTAGACAGAAAGTCAATTGAACCATAACTTGCTTTGTGCTAAGAAAGAAACACAGAAAAGGATATTGGAGGATTATTGAGAAGAAACTTAAGAACCGTTCCCAAAGTCAATACCAGAAGCTCCTACTAAATCTCTTTTTCCAAATTTTTATGGAATTGAACAAGCCATCTACAGTGGAAATTAGAGAAGGTAACTAAATAGGAAATGGCTATGCCCTGTCAGAAAACCTTATTGAGTTCTTCAAACAAGGATCTTCAGTCTCCACTTGTAAAGATGCTCTGCACATTCACATACATTGTACAAGAAGTTTATTATAGATTCCTATTTTACTTCCCCAGTTGGAAAGTATTCCTTGAGAACACGGTTGTTGCTCTGATGTATTTTGAGTTCCACAGTGAAGTGTTTAGTAAGGGCAAACTACTGGATGGTGAAGAATTAGTGCAGTATATTTGAAACGTTATCATTCATATACCAAAACAAAAACAAAATGCCACTCCTAAGCATGGCCTTACCCCCTTTCTTGACTCTATTAGTACTCATGTTGGTTGAACATTCTGTGTGGCAGATGCAGTGCAAGCACTTTCCCTCGGTCAATCATTGAATTCTGACAAACTCTAAGTTTTATAACATTCACTGTACAGATGAGGAAAACAAAGTCTGAAGGGTTATTTTAGCCTAGGTTAAAAAAAAGTAACACAATTGACCCTTGAACAAGATGGGGATTAGGGACACAGGTTCTGTGAATTTGAGAATCCGAGTATAATTAATAGTTGGCCCTCTGTATCCGTGGTTCCTCAATATCCTCTATTCTACATCAAAGATTAGAACCAACCAACCACAGATAATGTAGTACTGTAGTATTTACTACTGAAAAAAAATTGCTTAGAAGTGGACCCTCGCAGTTCAAACCCCTGTTGTTCCAGGGTCAAGTGTAATCAGAAATCTGAGGCATCAGACACACGTCTTTCCGATTCTACAGATCATGCTTTTAGCCATTGCACTATAGGGCCATACAGTGATTAACTTGAAAAAGAACTAAATGAACAGTCTGTTTAAGAGATGTAATAATTTAAATTTTCAGCTGTCACTCTCTGCCTGACAATTTAAAACTGAGTCCCACACACATTGAAGGCATACACTTCTTGAAAATATTTATCCTTAGGTGGTGAGGAAAATAGGAGCAAGTTATTCAACCTTACACTGCCCTATTTTCTCTATCTGTAGTATGTATATATGTTGTTCGGGATTTTTTTTTTAAGGCTTTTCTGTCTGTGTATGTGTTTCTTTTCTGTGTTTTCTATTTTTACCTCCCCTTATCCCAGTGCCTAAATCTGGCTCAGTTTTCAGGGGATGTTTGTGGCTTCTGTTTCATATAAGTTTGAGCCCAAGGAAAAGGAGATCTTGATAATGCAAGAATCAGAATACAAGATTTAAAAAGAGATACCTGTTTAAAAGAAAATTTCTTAAACAGCTTTTACCTTTTCATCATGTATGTAACCTCAACAAAAGAATAGCCTAAGGGTCTGAGGAAATATGTCAAATTTCACCTGATGAAAAGCTACACTTTACAGTGAGGAAAAGTGGCTCAACAGCAGACATTTTCAATATCCTGCGAGCTCTCTTTCACTGAGAGAGATCTCTTACTCTCTAATATAAGATCTCTGTCCAAAAAACCCCACTATGTTATACTCTTCTAAATTAATTGGTTCCAGGGATACTGGACAACTAAGCTCAAATACAAAATAATAATGCAGCAGGCTAAAGCTGAGCTAGAGAAAAATAAAGATTTGATGTCAAGGCTAAGGCCCTCTGGAGCCACAATTCACTACATGTTTTCCAGTTAGATCAAGAATTGAGAGCAGAGTCTGGGCAAGATTAGCTTTCAGAGAAGTAAGAAGGACACATCTGGCTATAGTCAAGTCTTCATTAGACCACCTCCCACATGAAGCTGTCTCTTGTCTGAATATACTTTCTTGTCTCTAAGGATCCTTCAAGCTCTTCTACTTTTTCCAGTACAGCACTGTTTGTGTGCACCTCCATTTGTGCTCCTTTTCCCCCTAATTCTTTCCTTCCTTACCCTCTCTTAAACATCTCAAAGTGACAGTGTTCCATAGATATTGATTCTGAGACTTCTGGGCCACAGGGCAGGGGGTGGGGAAATAAGAGTTCCACTTCTTACCAGTTTCAGTGTTTCACACAAGATCTCATTGTTTAAAAAATGGACTTCCACTTTTGAAAAAAATTCCAAAGCTTTGAAAAACATTGGTCTATTCTCAATTTCTTACTGCTCATTTACTCTACAGCATCTTGCAATCTCGTTTCCAATCTCACCACTCGACTGAAACAATCTTTCAAAAGTCACAGCTGGACTTAATGGATAAGGCCATTCATTTGCTCTCCTCAGCCCAATCCTTTCCCATCCCTCTATATCACTTCAAACACCTGACAGTACCTTCCTTTAAAATACTCTATACTTTGCCCTTCTTAGACAATGTGCTATCCCAGTTATGCTACCCAAAAAGCTATTCCCCTGAGTCCTTCATTAAATATCATTACTTCAGCCACAATCCATCGGCAAGGCAGTATCTGGCAGGGCAAGAAATAGTGGACTTGGAATCTGAAGACTCGGAGCCAATGAGGGATTTGGGAATTCTCCATCAAATATAATCAAATATATTACAGAGTTCTAATCACAATAGGTGCTTAATAACTGATTTTGAAGAAAAGAATATAATGAATAAATATGTTCTTAGAAAAGTATGGATATAAACTTAATGACAAATTTGAAATACTTGCTTTGCAATGACATTCTTTTATGATACTCTTTGAAGTGAAATGCAGTTTGTTTTATAATCTTGACAATCTAGTTTCTTGACCCATGATATTTCCATGACGGGGCTGTGTGAAGGGAAGAATACAAAAATGACCAGTAGATTCAGTCAAAGAAATGTGCTGAAGGTCAAGCCTGAGGGACAGATACCTTATTTTTCAATATATACTAAAAAACAGTTCTGTTGACTGAATATCTTAATGTCAGGTTAGTTATTTGGGATTTTATCATCAGTTCTATATATTTCTACCAACTTTTTAAAAAGAACACTCATTGGACCCCTATGATATCTACCTTGCTTTGCAACATATTTTTAGACTCAAATAACCTGTGATTTGAAAGGATGGTGATATGTGTTTGCCCTCTATTTAACTGAAGGTAGCTTTGATGGCAGATACAGATCACAATGGTACTTCTTTAGTATAAATAGTTGGATATGAGCAATGAGTAATACAAAGTGATTCTGACAATTACATCACTTGGCAGAATATTTTCAATCTTTGAAAATAAATTGTTTAAATATATTCCTTTGAGATAATGATTATGGCTATATTCACTTCACATCATTTTTAAGGGGCATTAAAATGGATCTCGACATTGGAAAATGGATTTCTGAGATCATGAGCCATATCTCACAGTTCATTTGAGTGTAAATTTAGTGAGGAAAATATATCAAAGTCTAAAAGGAGAGAAACAAATGTTCCAATTCTACAGAGTTACAATACCAACTATAGTCTTTCTAAATACGTATTTAAAGGAATATCATTAATAAATTTGAAAATTTATGTTTAAATATGCACATTTAAGATACATATTTGAAAAATTATTTTAAAAATTACCTCTGGTCATTCAAAGAATGTGTATGGGCTAAATCTCTTTACAACACACAATAACTGGAATTACCATAAAGATGGTAAGAATGTCTACCTATTTATTACTTCCCAAAAATTGGGTCCCAAGAAACAACTTAAGTTGAAAGCAAATGGCCATGTCAACACTCTGCATTAAAATTTGGAGAGCTCAGTACCTGGGGGAAGAATGAATCCTTCAAGATATGAGATTTGATGTCTACAGACATCATGAGGTCATAAGTTATTCTTTGTTGATGTGTATTCACATACCTCAAGAGTAAACAATAGCACAAAACATACATAGGAGTTGGTAGAGGTACATCACACATAGAAGCTACCCTAGGACATATGGAGTCTTTTTTTTTTTTTCTATTGTAAAGTTTATATAAACTCTTGCTCTCCACCCTCCTCCCTTGTTATTTGTCTCTAATGCTCTGTCTCTATGATGGCAATTCTACCTGGCTACCTAGATTCATGTTTCTTAAATCATCAATATTAATCTAAATAGTCTTCAAGTGCTGACCTTTACTGTTTGGAATCCTAATATCTGCTCATTCCCACCCTGCATACTTGAATTCTTTAAGTTTGAACTGTTTCAGAACTAGATATTCTGCACCTGCCTTTAATTTCTGATATTGAACTTTGTGGATTATAGTGACTTACTTAACTTCTTTAACAAGTATAATGCTCAATCATCCTTTGTACTGTCACTGAAACCCTGGCATGATGTTCTTTGCCCTTCTTGAAAAGAAGGACCAAACATGATCCCAACCACTGTTGTTCTCAAACCCCCACAGTTCTGTACTTGATTGTTTCATCCCATCTCTAAGACCTGTTCTAGTATCTGTATACTTCAAAATTATAGGAAAGAAACCAAAGAAAAAATAATAATAATGAAGGGGAAAAAATAAAGGAGTTGTGGTTACAAAGGGAAAAGATGAAAATGAAGTCTAGATCATAAGTGGAAAAGTTGATTGTGAATAAGAGGAATGGTTTGGAAAATGGAAAAAAGTAGAAAAATGAGTAGAGGGATAGTTATAAAGACCAGCCTTCTCTTCAGTGCTTTGATCCTCCCCTAAGAGTATAGGAGGGAGGGTTTTATTGCAGGAGAGAAAATGGAAAGACATGAGAGTGAGATCTTAAGGAGATAGTTAATTTTTTTTTGAAAAATGTGTGAGTCATTCTTCAGGGAATCAAAAGATGTTTTGATTTCAAAAAAAAAAAAAAAAGAGGTAATAGTCCAGGTGATGTTATTCAGCATAAATACACAGCTGGCCAAATTTTATCATAAAATGCTGACAAGATAATGTACTTACTACTCCTGCCCACCAGAAAAAGTGACAGACGTAATTATACTCATGATAAAACTTAATAGATTTTCTCATATACTAAATCTCTATAGAAATGGATAGTCCAACAGAGAACTTACTTATACAAAAGGTAGAATGAGAATACATGCAATATTCAGTACAAAATGTGATTCTTTTGATTCTTGGTTTGCTACCTTCTTTCCTTTAAAGCAAAGTACTGTAACAAAAAGAGGTTTGCATTTGGGTTATGTCCAAGGGCACAATTCACTTTTACAATTTCCTCTATACTAATTATACTGAGATCATTTAATTCATGTGCATAGAAGCACTCAAAAAAAATCTATGTCAACAACTGTATTACTTTATTCTTTTCCTTATGGGCATCATGTTGCCTAACAGTCCTTAAATAACATAACAGAAAAAATATTAAGTGCAACATTAATTAAAATACAGAAAATTAGTATTAACATTGTACTTAAAATGTTTTAAGTGGAAACTAATATGTTCAATATTATTTATTTTCAGGGTCAAAATTCATATTTATTCATATATATCTACATATATATGAAAATTCATATATACCTACATATGTAAAAACATACTATATTTATGCCTATATATTATAATTATATCACAGATTATATAATTAATTATATAAATATAAAACTATGTCTATGTGTATTTACATAAAAAATGCATGTATATCTCTACATGATAGAATGTATGTAGAGCAGATTTAACTGTGTGAAGTTAAAATGAATAAATTTAAAGCATAATCACAGTCACAAAAATAATAAAATCTTAGACTCAATTTTATAAGACACTTTTAGAATTGTGGCCTTTTTATATATAATCCTTAAAACAACATAACAAAATGTATAACGCTCACTTCAGAAATTAGTAAACTAAGTTACAAATCGGTGAAGCAGCACGCACTAAGTCACAAAGCTAATAAGTGAAGAGTCTGAATTTTGCAAGCAACCAAGTTTTCTTTTATCTTGCTACTATATTTTAATACATTTTAGTGCCTATCTACACATCAATATACTCTACACATTTACCTAGATCCTCAGAAATCTTTTTACATGTCTCGGCACAGACCATTCTCCCATTTCCAACAACAGGAATTCTGAAGTTTCCATCTTCCCAAGCCCTTTAAACCCATTCTTGACTCCTGTCTAGAAGATGATTACATGATCTTCCACTTTGAAAAACTTATATCAGGAATGAATACTCAACTTGATATGTACAGAAGAACCCATATTGTCCTGAGTTCCAATATTTCCTCTAGGATTAGAATAAAAGAGGTTTTATTTCCAGACAAGTTGATTTTAAGTGGAATGGTTTTTGGTGTATTCTCTCCCTTTTCTTATGCCATGTGCTAGTATGTTACTATGCTGCTTCAATAGCAGAAGGGCAGACTTTGTCTTTATTGCTGTTGAAACTGCAATGGCAACCCTATTAGTCAGGAATCCACCTTTTTACCAGTTTCAGGGACCAGGATCTTTAAATCTGGAGGTTAACCTTGCTGATGCAAATCTTATCAGACAGTAGATCCTCCAGGTGATTCTATTACAGCTAAAGTTTGAGGACCATTGCTTCATGTATTAAACTATGAGAATATAGAGGAAAAAACCCCAACAGTCTAGAGGAATTAAAGAAAATCGTGGAAATGGGTGCAACTTGTTGTGGACATAGGTCTTTAGTAATCACATTGCTCTTTGAACGTGGTCTAATTTCCTCACTATTGTCCCTTATCCCCTCAAAACAACATTCTGGAATGTTATCCATTGCTTATAGTCCTCTGCACGTAAGAAGTGTGCTTCCAGAAAACCCATCTTCAGGACAGACTAAGAAATTTCAGCTTTATGTGATTTCGAACTCAATTAAATATAGTTTCATTGCTTCATGAGGGGTTAATCAATTGTTTTCAGAAAGAATTTGATTTAAAAAACAACCCTTCCAGATATCGTTACAAATCTGTTGTCACACTATAAAATCTGGTTCCAGGGTGGGAAAATTAAGTGAGGAACACTCCTTACAGAATGTCAGTTTCACAAACCATCTTCTTCACAAGCCTCAGGCGAACTATATAATTTGCATATCATACAAATGATACAACATAATCACATAGTAACAGCTTAGAAGTTTCTACAATGTATGCAATACTTAGATAAAAGACGCACATTCTGTAATAAACCCACGTTAAAAGTCACTACTAATGATTTATTAGTAAGTTAAATGTGTATGAAATTTTAGTTATAAAAGGTGAAAACACAAAAGGTTACTTGAATGTTTAGATAGTTATCCTTTCACTTTTCTCAGGGTTCAGAAATAGTAATCCTTTTCTATTTCTTTTCTTCACTATTCAGAAATAATTAGTTAGGGTTAGAGATCTGAAAAAAAGACAAAATCTCTACGTCATAAAAATTTATGCTGTACTTATTAAATATTTTGTTTTTGTTCTATGTAAGAAGTAATTTTGTTATAAAAGGAATGTGCTATATAATTGGCAAGATTTTTCTGAGATTTTAGTACTTTTATTTAAAAGGAAATGTTAGTATTGGAAACTAACATTTATAATTCTGAATGTTAATGACAGTCATTATTCATAGTCACTCTTCTTTTGGAGGTTGGATAATCCCCTACTGTTTAACTTTTCTTTGAATATTTAATGAACCACCAAAGAATTGTTCCTAAGGATATTAGCTGCTGTGAAAAGATTTTCACTCCTCCAGAAATCATTTAAGATAAACCCATGGTTTATTATATGGAATGCTCTGAAGTTCTGAACTATGGCCTTGAAAATATTCATAAAGATTTTTGTCATAAATTGTGGGACAAAGAAAAAAATATTGTATGATATTTTAAGAGTTAGAGTGATATACATCACATATTTCAAACTTTTATATTTTCAATTAAAAAATTCTTTATAATTCTATAACTTAAAAAACTGGAAAACAAAATCTTATGAAATCATCATTTCCTAAATTTAAGAGATTTCCGATTTCAGATTGTCAGCTTACCTGAATCTTCTATATTAGCCCAAAATTTTTGCCTGAATTTGTTTTAATCAGCAAGTATGCAAAACTAAGGGACTTGTCAAATTAATTGTAATTTACATTCATAGAAAAGTGCTATAAATCAAAATAACATAATTCAAATCCATCACCTCATAGAAGTTAGGTTACAATAGAGGCTTAATTTGTTCACTGAGTCTATTGACTATATTTTTATAGCAATGGGAAACAAGTTGCATAATCATCTACCAATTAATATATACCTGTAGCCTTGACTTTTTGAAAGTTTCACGTAAGTAAACACTTCAAAATTAATATTACCTTAAATTTGTATAATCTTTCACTGTATTGTCAGACACATATCCCCTAACTGCTACTTTAAGAAGTATTTAATATGATTCTATGTCATAGAATGTGTGTATACAAGGGTGTATGTGGATACTTTTTACCTAGCTTCCAGTTCCTGCAGAATTTCTTTTGCAACAATTTAAAAGAAATATAAGGCTTATGGTAATTAAATTCTAAAGAAAATTTTTAAGTGGATAATTGATAGGTAGCTTTGAGAAGTCTTTTAGGGAATCTTTAAGCAGCTCATGAGCCTTCTAAAAGGTGTACCTAGTAGAGTATATTTTACTGCTTTTTAAAAAATATTAGTACTATGGAAAAAGACTGGTGATGCTTTTGATATCGGCATACCCACCTTGCTTTTAAGTTGATGAAATTTATAATGAGAAGAGCTAATGGTGAAGCATACTAATCCTCAAGGATTCACTGATTATTTTTTGACATACTATGACAGGCAATTAACAGTCTCTGATATATAGTAAAAATTGTTAGTTGATATTAGAGTTATTAATAAAATCATACTGTGGTATATGTGGTAAAGAAATTAGTTCATACAATTGTGACCTTCATTTCTGTTATTTTTTACAAAATAAATTGTGTTTGAAAAAATAATGGTTGAAAAGCTCACAAAAGTTATGAAAGATATCAAATACTCAGAGATCCACACATAGACACATTACAGTTGACCCTTGAAAAACATGGGTTTGAACTGCATGGGCCCACCTATAGGTGATTATTTTCCATATATACTTTAGTACTACATGATCCACATTTGGTCGAATTCTTGGATGTGGAACCTTGGATATGGAGGGCTGATTGTAAAGTTATACACGTGTTTTCCACTGTGTAGAGGGTTGGCACCCTTAACAGCCAGGTTGTTCAAGGGTCAAATGCATAATTAAACTGTTAGAAGACAAATAATAAAGAGAAAATCTGACAGTACCAAGAAAGAATTGACTCACCATGTATAAAGGACTTTGAATAATATAAACAGCTAATTTATCATCAGAAACTATGGAGACCAGAAGGCAGTAGGATGTTTTATTGAAAGTACCAATTCATCAGGAAGATAAAACCTATACACAGGAAATACCAGAGTCTCAAAATATATGGAGCACACATTGACAAAACTTAAAGATGATACAGATAGTTATACAATAATAGAGACTTCAATACCCCACTTTCAATAATGGATAGAACAGCTAGAAAGAAGAGCAATAATAAAAGACTTGAAAAACACTATAACCCCCAAACACTATAACCTAACTGACACATACAGAACACTTAATACCACAGAGTATATATTCTTCTCATGTGTACCTGGAACATTCTCCAGAATAGACCATATGTTAGGCCATGAAACAACTTTCATGTTTAAACAAGACTGAATTTATACAGAGTAACTCCTCTGATCACAATGAACTGAAGCAATAACTAAAACAAAACTCAAAGATATGTGGAAATTAACCAATACACTCAAACAGAGAATAGGTCTGTATTAGGTTGTAGGGATACCATAACAAAGTACCACAGACTGGGTTACTTCAGCAGTTTACCTTCTTACATTTCTGGAGGCTAGAAGTCCAAGATGGTAACAGGATTGTTTCTTCTGAGAGCCTCTCTTTGCCTTAGAGAGGACCATCTTCTGTCTTCACATGACATTCTGTGTGTGTTGGTGTCCTAATATCCTCTTACAAGGACACCAGTCATATTGTATTACAGACCACACAGATGACCTCATTTTACCTTAATTACCTCTTTAAAGGCCCTATCTGCAAATCTACTAATATCATAGGGTATTTGGGTTAGGACTTCAACATGTGAATTTTGGGGGAACACAGTTCAGCTCATAATAATATCAAAGAAGAAATAACTAGGAAAATTTGAAAACACTTTTAGGTGAATGGAAACAATCACAGCATACCAAATGTACTGAATGCCACAAAAGCTGTGGTCAAAGGGAAATTTACAGCTGTCAATGCCTATATTAATAAAGAAGACAGACCTCAAACCAACAACCTAACTTTACACCTTAAGGAACTAGAAAATAAAGAGCAAATTAAGCCCAGAACTAGCAGAAAAAAGGAGATAAGGCTAGAAAAGAGAATTGAAAAATAGAGAATATATACAAAATCAATATTGGTTCTTTAAAAGGATCAACAATATTGAAGAATCTTTAGTTAGACTGACTAAGAAAGAAGTGACAGGACACAGCTAACTAAAATCTGAAATAAAAGTGGGACATTACTACCAAATTTACAGAAACAAGGATTGTAAGAAAATATTATGAACAATTATATTGACAATACATTAATCTAGACAAAATGGGTAAATACTTAGACACATGCAAATCACTAACTTTTCCTCACAAAAAATTTAGAAACTCAATGGACCTCTAATGAATAAAGGGACTGCATCAATAATCAAAAACCTACTGACAAATTAAGTCCAAGACTAGATGGCTTCACTGGCGAATTGTACCAAACTTCTAAGTAATCAAAACCAACACTACTCAACTCAAACTTTTCCAGGGCTTCCCTGGTGGCGCAGTGGTTGAGAATCTGCCTGCCAATGCAGGGGACACGGGTTCGAGCCCTGGTCTGGGAAGATCCCACATGCTGTGAAGCAACTAAGCCCGTGAACCACAGCTACTGAGCCTGCGTGTCTGGAGCCTGTGCTCCGCAACAAGAGAAGGCCACGACAGTGAGAGGCCCACGCACCACGATGAAGAGTGGCCCCCGATCGCCGCAACTAGAGAAAGCCCTTGCACAGAAACAAACACCCAACACAGCCAAAAATAAATAAATAAATAAACTTATTTTAAAAAAAAATAGAACAGAGGAAACACTTCCCATGACATTCCAGAAGACCAGAATTACACAGATATCAAAGTCAGACACAGATACAAGAAAAACAAAAACTACAGACCAATATTCTTTATGTATATAGACACAAAGATGTTCACAACACTACAAAACGAAATCCAGGTGTACATTTAATGGATTATACATTATGGCCAAGTGAGATTTATCCCAGGAATGCAAGAATGTTTCTGTTTAAGAAAACTAACCAATGTAATACATGGTATTTACAGAACTAAGAAAATATAAACATGATAATCTTAATAGATATGGGAAAGGCAACTGACAAAATTCAATACCCTTTCATGATAAAAATTCACAGCATACACAATGGTGAAGGACTGAAAGCTTAGCTTCTAAGATTAGGGGAAAAAGCAAAGATTCCCACTTTTACTACCAATATTCAACGTTAAACTTGAAGACTTATCTAGAGTAATTAGAAAGGAAAAAATAAAAGGCACCCAAATTGGAAAATAAGTAAAAGGATGTCTATTTGCAGATGAAATGATTCCATATATAGAAAATCTCAATCTACAAAAAAGTAATTTTTTATATTTTAAAAATTAGTAGTTTAGGGCTTCCCTGGTGGTGCAGTGGTTGAGAGTCCGCCTGCCAATGCAGAGGACTCAGGTTCACGCCCCAGTCTGGGAGGATCCTACATGCTGCAGAGTGGCTGGGCCCGTGAGCCATGGCTGCTGAGCCTGCGCATCCGGAGCATGTGCTCCGCAACGGGAGAGCCCACAACAGTGAGAGGCCCGTGTACCACAAAAAAAAAAAAAAAAATTAGTAGTTTAATATTTGTATTTTTCCATTTTTTTTTTAGTGCAATTGGCTAAACCCAGATAGATGGATCCTGAAATTCCAGTTTCTTTCTAAAATAAAAAATTTTTATTTGGCATCCATCTGTTTACACTACATTATTAGTTTTAATCAAGTGGTATTTAAAGATATAGTGAGAATATGTGACTATTTTTCTAGTGTCTAAATACCATCAAGTCAGAGGTCAGTATTATTCTCTATATATCCATATAATTTATGTAACAGATGTTCATGGACTACCTGTTGATTGAATGAGTACTTCTTCTCAGACAGAGAAATGGAGAAAAGATGTCTGCAATGCCATTTTATGATCAAAATTCTGAATGTCAGTTTTTGAACATAAAAATTCTTTTTTTTTTTTTTTTTTTTGCAGTACGCGGGCCTCTCACTGTTGTGGCCTCTCCCGTTGTGGAGCACAGGCTCCAGACGTGCAGACTCAGCATCCATGGCTCACAGGCCCAGCTGTTACGCGAAATGTGGGATCTTCCCAGACCGGGGCACGAACTCATGTCCCCTGCATTGGCAGGTGGACTCTCAACCACTGCGCCACCAGGGAAGCCCATCATAAAAATTCTTGATCATTTAATTTTACAATATCCACCATAAGGGCAATAAAAAAAGTAAAAATAAAACCTTAGCACTGAATTTTAAGGTATTCTCCAAGTGTTTTATTGTCATTGGCAACAGGAGACAATGAATCATTCATTTACATGTGTTCTGGAACTTTAAGAGGTATCTTCACCATTGGGTCAAATAATAAGTGATGTATAACCTTGTGCTTTTTCTGACCATATGCCATCCGAATCTTTGATCACACTTGAACAAAACGCCCAGCTATAATTAGGCACCAAATAGAAATACACGTGTATTTCGTATAAGATAATCCTCATTTAATTCTTATTTCTTTGGAATATACATAAAATGATTGATTTGACCTGTGACATAAAATTCATTTCTGTGTTTCCCCCATGAAATTTCAGTGCAACCACTGACTTTGCCTTCCTCTCCATTGCCCAAGGACACTCAAGCTGTTAAGTGTTTCCAGACCAATGGTGCATGTCTGCTCTCTACACTCTGGAAAAAAATCTACAGACTTGGGAAAAATATGAAACAGAGCTGTGAAATTGTTTCTATGTTATTTATTTCAATAATAATAAGGAAAAGGGCAAAAGTTGAAAGACTGAATCAATCAGGCATAATTGAAACTCACCCCAGTGTTACTAAATCAACTTTCTGGGGCTTACATTTCCTATAGATTTAATGTAAAGTGAAGGAAAAAGAAAAGACTAAAAGTAATGTTTACTCTTCATATTTTCAGTGCACTGAAATAATGCTGCAAATATATATCTTGGTCTGGATGAGTAAAATTATACTTGCTTCATCATTTGTAATTACTTTCAGTGAACTTTATACTAAAATTTTACCATGTAATGCTTTCAGTTCCGCAAAGATGTTAATTTATGGCAGTGGTAATAAACGTAAAGTATAGTGAGTCTTTATAAGTCTATTGGATCACTGCACACTAGGATAGTTTTTAGTAACATAAAGCCACTAATTCTTCTCAGCAGAAACTCTGCAGGCCAGAAGGGAGTGGCAGGATATATTTAAAGTAATGAAAAAGAGAAAAACCTACAACCAAGATTACTCTACCCAGCAAGGATCTCATTCAGATTCGAAGGAGAAATAAAAAGCTTTCCAGACACACAAAAGCTCAGAGAATTCAGCACTGCCGAACCAGCTTTACAGCAAATGTTAAAGAAACTTCCCTAGGCAGCAAACACAAGAAAAAGACCCACAAAAACAAACCCAAAACAATTAAGAATATGGTAATAGGAACATACACATCGATAATAACCTTGAGTGTAAATGGATGAAATGCCCCAATCAAAAGACACAGACGGGCTGAATGGATACAAAAACAAGAAACGTATATATGCTGTCTCCAAGAGACTCACTTCGGACCAAAGGACACATACAGACTGAAAGTGAAGGGAAGGAAAAAAATATTCCACACAAATGGAAATCAAAAGAAAGCTGGAATGGCAATACTCATATCAGATAAAATAGACTTTACAATAAAATCTGTTACAAGAGACAAAGAAGGACACTACGTAATAATCAAGTTTTCAATCCAATAAGAAGATATAACATTTATAAATGTTTATGCATGCAACAAAGGAGGACCTCAGTACACAAGACATGCTAATGACCATGAAAGGGGAAATTGACAGTAACACAATAATAGCAGAGGGCTTTAACACCCCACTTTCACCAATGCACAGACCATCCAAAGAGAAAATAAAGAAGCACAAGCTTTAAATGACACAATAGACCAGATAGATTTGCTTGATACTTATAGAAGATTCCACCCTAAAGTGGCAGAATACACCTTCTACTGAAGTGCACATGGAACATTCTCCAGGAGAGATCACATCTTGGGTCACAAATCAACCCTTGGTAAATTTAAGAAAATTGAAATCGTATCAAGTATCTTTTCTGACCACAATGCTATGAGACTAGATATCAATTACAGGAAAAAATCTGTAAAAAAATACAAACACATGGAGGCTAAACAATACACTACTAAATAACTAAGAGATCACTGAAGAAATCAAAGAGAAAATCAAAAAACACTAGAAACAAATGACACTGAAAACACAATGACCCAAAACCTACAGGATGCAGCAAAAACAGTTCTAAGGGGGAAGTTTATAGCAATACAATCCTACCTCAAGAAACAAGAAACATCTCAAACAATCTAACCCTATACTTAAAAACAACTAGAGAAAGAAGAAGAAAACCCAAAGTCAGTAGAAGGAAAGAAATCATAACAATCAGAGCAGAAATAAATGAACTAGAAACAAAGAAAACAATAGCAAACATCAATAAAACTGAAATCTGGTTCTAGAAGATAAACAAAATTGATAAACCCTTAGCCAGACTCATCAAGAAAAAAAGGGAGAGGACACAAATTGAAAAAATTAGAAACGAAAAAGAAGAAATCACGAATGACATCACAGAAATACAAAGGATTATAGGAGACTACTACAAACAACTATATGCCAATAAAATGGACAACCACGAAGAAATGGACAAATTCTTAGGAAAGTACAATTTTCCAAGACTGAACGTGGAAGAATTAGATAATATAAACAGACATATCTCAAGTAATGAAATTGAAACTGTAATTAAAAATCTTCCAACAAGCAAAAGTCCAGGACCAAATGGCTTCAAAGGCGAATTCTATCAAACAATAGAATTCGGACGAGTTAACACCCATAATTCTCAAACTCTTCCAAAAAACTGCAGAGGGAGGAACACTTCCAAATTCATTCTACAAAGCCACCATTACCCTGCTACCAAAAGCAAAGATACCACAATAAATGAAAATTATAGATCAGTATCACTGACGAATATAGATGCAAAAATCCTCAACAAAATACTAGCAAACAGAATCCAACAATACATTAAAAGGATCATACACCATGATCAAGTAGGATTTATCCCGAGGATGCAAGGATTCTTCAATATACACAAATCAGTCAATGTGATACATCGTATTAACAAATTAAGGAATAAAACCCATATGATCATCTCAATAGATGCAGAAAAAGCTTTTGAAAAAATTCAACACCCATTTATGATAAAAACTCTCCAGAAAGTGGGCATAGAGGGAACCTACCTCAATATAATAAAGGCCATATATGACAAATCCACAGCCAACCTCATACTCAATGGTGAAAAACTGAAAGTATTTCCACTAAGATCAGGAAAAAGACAAAGATGTCCACTCTCACCACTCTTATTGGAAGTCCTAGCCATGGCAAACAGAGAAGAAAAACAAATTAAAGGAACACAAATTGGAAAGGAAGAAGTAAAATTGTCACTGCTGGCAGATGACATGATACTATACATAAAAAATCCTAAAAATGCCACCAAAAATCTACTAGAACTAATCAATGAATTTGGTAAGGTTGCAGGATACAAAATTCATGCACAGAAACCTCTGGCATTCCTATACACTAACAACAAAAAATCGGAAAGAGAAATTAAGGAAACAATCCCATTTACCATTGTAACAAAAAGAATAAAATACCTAGGAATAAACCTACTTAAGGAGGTGAAAGACTTGTACTCAGAAAACTATAAAACACTGATGAAAGAAATCAAAGATGACATTAACAGATGGAGGGATATACCATGTTCTTGGATTGGAAGACTCAATATTGTGAAAATGACTATACTACCCAAAGCAATCTACAGGTTCATTGCAATCCCTATTCAACTACCAATTGCACTCTTCATGGAATTAGAATGAAAAATTTTACAATTCGTATGGAAACACAGGAGACCCAGAATATCCAAAGCAATCTTGAGAACGAAGAACAGAGCTGAAGGAATCAGGCTCCCTGACTTCAAACTATACTACAAAGCTACAGTAATCAAGACAGTATCGTACTCGCACAAAAACAGAAATAGAGATCAATGGTACAGGATAGAAAGCTCAGAGATAAACCCATGCACCTATGGTCACCTTATTTTTGATAAAGGAAGCAAGAATATACAATGGAGAAAGACAGACTTTTCAATAAGTGGTGCTGGGAAAACTGGACACCTACATGTAAAAGAATGAAATTAGAACACTTCCTAACACCATAAACAAAAATAAACAAAATGGATTAAAGAGCTAAATGTAAGGCCAGACACTATAAAACTCTTAGAGGAAAACATAGGCAGAACACTATGACATAAATCACAGCAAGATCCTTTCTGACCCACCTCCTAGAGAAATGGAAATAAAAACAAAAATAAACAAATGGGACCTAATGAAACTTAAAAGCTTTTGCACAGCAAAGGAAACCATAAACGAGACCAAAAGACAACCCTCAGAATGGGAGAAAATATTTGCAAATGAAGCAACAAAGGATTAATCTCCAAAATATACAAACAGCTCATGGAACTCGATATCAAAAAACAAACAACCCAATTAAAAAAATGGGTGGAAGACCTAAATAGACATTTCACCAAAGAAGACATACAGATGGCCAAGAAGCACATGAAAAGATGCTCAACATCACTAATTATTAGAGAAATGCAAATCAAAACTACAATGAGGTATCACCTCATGCCAGTCAGAACGACCATTATCAAAAAATCTAGGAACAATAAATCCTGGAAAGGGTGTGTTGGAAAGGGAACACTCCTGCACTGTTGGTGGGAATGTAAATTGATACAATCACTACGGAGAACAGTATGGAGGTTCCTTAAAAAAACTACAAATAGAATTACCATATGACGCAGCAATCCCACTACCGGGCATATACCCTGAGAAAACCACAATTCAAAAAGAGACATGTACCACAATGTTCACTGTAGCACTATTTACAATAGCCAGGACATGGAAACAACCTAAATGTCTATCAACAGATAAATGGATAAAGAAGATGTGGCACATATATGCAATGGAATATTACTCAGCCATAAAAAGAAACAAAATTGAGTTATTTGTAGTGAGGTGGATGGACCTAGGGTCTGTCATGCAGAGTGAAGTAAGTCAGAAAAAGAAAAATGAATACCGTATGCTAACACATATATATGGAATCTAAAGAAAAGAAGTGGTTCTGATGAACCTAGGGGCAGGACAGGAATAAGACGCAGAAGTAGAGAATGGACTTGAGGATATGGTGGGCAGTGGAGAGAGGAAGCTGGGATGAGGTAAAAAGAGTAGCATTGATATATATACACTACCACATGTAAAATAGACAGCCAGTGGGAAGCAGTTGCATAGCACAGGGAGATCAGCTCGGTGCTTTGCAATGACCTAGAGGAGTGGGATTGGGAGGGTGGGAGGGAGGCTCAAGAGGGAGGGGGTATGGGGTGTATGTATGTGGCTGATTCACTTTGTTGTGCAACAGAAACTAACGCAGTGTTGTGAAGCAATTATAGTCCAATAAAGATGTAACAAAAAATAAATAAAGCAACTAATTCTGATGAAATAATTCAAAATATAGTGTAAATGTTCCTTGCAATGTGTTCTGAAACCTGGAAGGTAGTTGAAATAATAATAAGTAACAAGGACAGAAAAATAGCACCCAAGAGTCATGTTTTTTTCCTAAGAGCCCAGGAAAATGTAATGGTCAGCTTAATGCTGAGTTAGTTTTGGTTGTGATTTCAAATACAGATAAATATTGTGGGATTTTCTTTTGACTCTTTTAACTGTAGTAATAATGTCATGGCCCCAAAGAAAAATTTTCTTGTAAAAGAATACATTAGCTTTCAAAGGAAAAACCTATGAAAAATTAGAATTTTAGATGGTAAAAACAAAGCATAATGGCTAAACAAAACATTCTGGAAAAGCAGAATGATTAGGTACACTGTGGATCACAAATTATTGCACTTTAAGTTTTAAATGAGCTTAGACATCTGTGAAATTTAAACCCCAGAGCCAGTGATTTGTGTGGCACTATGTTACAAAAGGAACAAAGCTTCGACATGCAAATTTCAGCTCTATGTTGCATCAGCCCAGGTAACCTTGCAAACAACCTTCACACACACTGGAAGCTGAGTGATGCCTCCCACGTGGATCCATCCTTCCTTTTCCCTTCCCAGTCAAGTTGACAGCAATTCTGGGTTCATTTTCTAAACGGACTGATAAAAGTTATCCTAGCCCTGTACCTGTTATTAACCTCCCTTGTACTATTATTACTCATTTTCCTTTGAGATAAGCAGCTAGACACAGAAGCTGATCTTTGCATATGGTGGGCTATTACCCCAGAAAGAGAACTGCAAATGTCAATCTATTATTGGGTCATTAATGTCAGGTCATGATATTTCAGAATTTGATGTTTTTAACCTTTACAGACATTAACCCACATACAATACACTTTTGAAAAGAGTTTATTTATCTTTAGAAAGAGCGGATGCATGCTCCAGGAATACTGCTCTGTAATATTAGGTACTGGATATATGGTAAGTGTATTTATGTAACCACCTCTTTAGCTTAATTTGGCCCTTCATCTAGTACTTTAGAGGAATCTAAAATCATGGATGAAAGAAATGTTCAGACGTCTGATAGGAGAAATGGAGAATAAAACAGAATTTAATAGTGTTCTCTTAAAGAATTACTCCTAATTCTGACACTGTTTAGACAAAATTTGCCAAGATGATATTATCTTATTTCATTTATTTTTCTTTGAAAGTCAAAATTGTTTCCTGTTATAAAATTCAATGAAGTCAATTTCAGTACACAACGTAGTTTTAGGGTATACCGTTAAAGTCATAATTCAAGAGGCTGAGGAAAATCTAGGATGAAAGCATTTAAGTAGGAGATTTTATACACAGCGGCAGCAATGCATGCATCGCTCTGGATACAGGCTTGCATGATGCAAATTCAAAATATGAGAAAAATGCAGGGCGCATGTGGATTAAGGAAAGGATACAGTCAGAAGAAAAAACATGAATATAGTGACACACAGTAACTTATGCTCCGAAGAAGGGATTTTCTGCATATTTCTGTAATGAAGTGTCCACAGAAATCATCTGTTCATTGAAAGACTCATTCATTTGGAGACTATTGTTTCGTTACCTACTATGTACGAGCGCAGTTCCGGGCCCTACTGTGGTGGGCAGACGTTAAGATGGCTTCCGTGATCCCCACATCATGTAATCTGTCCACCGGAGTGTGGACGGACCTACGCTTACTTCTATGTAACAGAATGTGGCAAAGGTGATGAGGTACCACTTTCATGATGATGGAGCCTAAGAATGTAACTGCCGTCCTGCTAACAAACCGTCTCTACTGTCCGCTCAGTTTGCAGGCTTCAGCAAAGCAAGCAGCCTTAGGGGACAGGCTCACACGGCAAAAACCGGAAGGTGGCCTCTGAGCAGTGGAGCGAGGAACCGAATTCTGCCAACAATTATGTGAGCTTGGGATCTGATTCTTCGCCATTTCAGCCTTTAATGAGACTCCTGACTGACACCTTGGTGAGGACCTTGTGAGAGACCTCCAAGTAGAGGACACAGTTAAGGTATGCTCAGACTCTTGACCCACAGAAACTGTGAGGTAATAAACGTGCTTTAAAGCTGCTAAATGTGTGGTAATTGGTTATGCAACTATAACTAATAAACCTAGGGCCGCCATAACGAGTAAAGCCATTCATCGTTGCTATTTTGGGGGGAGTTCTGTGTAGAAAGGCGACTAAGCCTCAACTATGGGGACACAAATCCAGAACCAAAAACTGGGTCGTGAGAAATGAGGAAAGGATCCCAGAGAAGTAGCAGCTGAGGCTTGAAGGATGATCATGGGCTACTCAGAAGAGGTGTGTGTTTTTGTGCACCACGGGGAGAGTGGGGTTAGCCTGGCGGAGGACGTGGTACGTGAAAACACACAGTGGGGAGAAGGTGAGACAAAGTACGGCCTGATCAACAAGTCTGGGTTGTTGGAAGGAGTAGTAAGATAAGAAGATAGAGAATAAAAACTGAAAGCAGATCATGAAAAGCCATGTGACTCAATTTTATGATGAAAGCCTTGCCTACAGTAAAATTATAAGGGTCATATACATTATATGATTTTGCAGAATTATTGTATGTAAGGAACATATGCTCCAAAATATGTTCTAATTGCTTTGATCAAGTATAATTTTCAAGAAGTTTAAAATGGGACCTTACTACAAATGTAACATGAATGTGTGGTCAAAGATTAATTGATGAGGGAATACATGCCAAAGCTTATTTAATAAGAAAGCCAATAAAACATTTAAATTGGGTCAAATTTTGAGACAATTTTTGATAAGAACTTGAGTTAGATTCACATTCTCAACTGGACAAAATTATCTGCACTGGTGTAGACAGGACTCTCTGGCTTTCTATCCATTTTCTACAAGTTGATCTCTACTCCTGCAGAGTTGTAAAAGAACCTGGTCAGTTAAATATACACCCTTCTATAATCCCTTATATCATCGGGTAATTCCAGGAGGGCCCACTAGACTCGGTTCAGTGATCCACTGAAAGGTACGACACCGTCATCATTTTGCCAATTTGCAAGTATTGAAAAATGTTTCTTATTGTATGGCGTATCACCCTCTTATTTTCCCCTCTGGCTGTTTCCTAGGGATTAAATACTTGGACCACTATTTCTCCTGAAACTTGGATTTATTGATCCTTTTTTCTCCTGGCACTTAAATTCACAGAGAAATTTGAACTTCTTTGCCAAATCGTTGTATCTTTATCAGAAAGTTTTACCATTTTGTACTGTCACTTCCATTTTCTAAAACCACGTAATTATCTTACCAGAGCATGTCTAGGGAGGTGAGACTCCTTTTATTATTTTGATTGGAACATCAGATCATCTGTATTTTTATACCTCGTTCTCTTTTGTTATTGTCGTTTTGATAGGATGACAATTGTTAACATTTATTCTGCACTTATCTGTACTGGGCATTAGGACAAACATCTTACGTGCCTTATCCCTGTAAAAACCTCATAATACTCAGAAGACATTGTTATGATCGCTGTTTTACAAATGAGAAAACTTGATCCACAAAGAGGGCATTTCCTCAAGGCGACAGAGCTAGTCAGCATTGGGATTAGAGGTGGACTCAAGTTGACCAGTCCCACTTTGATTAGAGTAAAATCATCATCCAGTGATCGAGTCAACTGATAGTTACAGGATTCTGACAACATCCAGGCACGGTGCTAGACACTGGGAATACCGTGCTAAACAAGATAAATGTTACAGTCTAGGAAACTTTCTAATATTGTTTTAAGTTTAAATTAAAGCAAACATGGTGATGAGAAAGAAGTCCAAGCAATAAGGTAAAGCCCTGTTTGTTTTCAAGTGAATTACCACCATCCAATTCCCAGAGAGATCCCAGGGGTTATCACTGGCCGCAGGATCCCCACCAGGTAAGAGCTTTCATTCTGCTCTCACAATGTTAACACTGCTTGCTCACTCATCTTTTGTTTCCTAACTGTATTTTTGCCACAGTCTGGCTTTCTGTTCTTCTCAACTCGGGATCATGCTGTCTCCAGTATCCTATCAAGGATGTCAAATTGCTTTCTGAAATGTTCTGTGGGCTCTGTAGGAAATCATTTATAGAAGTGTGTCTTCTTCCGAGTCACACAGATTCTACTCCCTGCAGCTTGATCTGCAATACATTCTTTTAAGCCCCATGGTGTTGGGTTTCATTACTTTTCTCATCTTCAACAAGGAGGGAGCGGTACAACATTGGCATCTGCCCTTGGCTTTGATCGGCGGCCACAAAGGTCTCGGGCCCGGGCTAATCCCCTTTTCATAGCATGTGGAACAGCGAACTGTTTGCGCTTCCAAATGTCATTCCTCCAGTGAGCCTGGGCTGTGCAGGGGTAGTAACTTCTTCTGCCCCAGTCTGGCCCTCTGACAAGTTGGTAGCACACACACTGACTGGGAGGATTGAGAGTCACCATCTTTGTTTTGTATTTCAAACAGGAAAACCAGTTCTATTTCATAAATGAATGAGAACATTTTTTCAGATGGTTAGGTCACAGGCAGTATTCGCGAGGTAGCCCCAGCGGAGAGCAGGGTGGCTTTCAGTCTTTGTGCTCTGCGCTGATGTGAACTTCTTTCCTTCCTGTGCTCTTATCTTCCTTCTTCCCTTCCCATCCTTGGCTTCTCATACTTTGGTAAAATCTTGGGGAGAGGTGTATTAGGATCAACTAATTTAAGTGCTTTTACACAAAAAGTCATTCATTCCAGTGCAAACCCCGACCAGTTTTAAAACTTCCTTGTTAGTGTTTCAAGTGCATTTAGGGTTCCAGGATTCAAGTGCCCCATCCCTGCCTTTACTGGCTGAACAGTGAACAGAGTTGGCATCTGGAATGGAGAGGATGTAGGTTTGTCAAATAAGACCTGGGAGCCCCTATGTTTTCATTGCCGTTCATTCATTAATTACCTAGTCACATATACTAAGACCTGCTGAACTTTGCTCACTCTTGCCATTTCTCTCTAGATCTCTACCCTTCTGCCTCTCTGCTCTCCTGTGCCTTTACAACGCTAGCGTAAATTCCCATCGCCCGGGGGAACATTGCTATGCCTTACATTCTTACTAAATTTATTAAATGTTTTTAGAAGATGATGACTTAGAAAGCGCTCTTCATTTTATTTAGGATCTGTTGCATTATATTCCCGTGGCATTCTATCTTTGTCATCAGTTTACTTCTCTCTCAGAAATATGGTTTTAGCAGCTAACTTTACAAACAACAATGTATGTCACTATTTAAGATTGTTCTCGTTGATTCATGGAAAACATATGTTCCAAGGGAGGTAACAAGTAAGGTACAAGTCATAAGAGTAGGGTTAGAAACAGATTGCCCATCTATCATGATCCCTGTGAACATATTTTTGCTGGAAGTGACAGGTTGCTCTCATTCTAAACTTAGTTTAAATGTAAAGCCAAACATGCCCACACAACATGTTTTACTTCTCCCCCAAATGTCACCTTTGGCAAAGCACAGTAGATTCAGTCACCCTGGCATCGCTCTGTACAAAAAGATATGTCAGCAGAGGTCACACATTTGTCTCACAGCACTGAGGCTCCAGGGAATTGGGTTCTAAATTGTGTCCATGGGTGCTCTGTCAAATGAGAGGTCAGCTCCCAAGTTTCCCGGGGAGACCACAAGAGTATGTTTGCCCTTTGAAGGCAAAAGTATTTTTAAAAAGCAGTCCTTTGAACGTGCAACAAAGATGCATACCAACCATACGTAAGCCAGTGGAGCTAAAACACCTCTTTCTTCATCAAATAGAGAACAAGACTACGAATTATAAGCATGCATAGTACAGGTCAGGACTAGGTTAGCTATGCACATGTTAACATTTTAGAAAATATACATTCAGTATATTTTTAAAAGGAGTTTAGTTTTGTGATTTGCTCAGAACAGGATTTAAATCAAAGAACTGAGTTCAGAATTTTCATGTGAGGTCTTAATATTAAGAAAATCAATGAATACCAAAGATATTTTCACATCTTCTTCCTATTATATGTACAATTTCCATCATTAGTTACTCTCTAATGAGGAGTACCTGACAAATGTCCACATTTCCTAGAAATATTAAGGGAATATCCATTACACCTCATCAAGTATTAAAGTATCTTTTATGGTATAATCAACATACTTCTGTCACTAGAGTTAAATGGTTCCATCACTTTCCCTTCATGGACTCCTTTTCTATTGCTGTAATCCATGACTGTGGACATAGAAGAGATTCCTCCTCCCCAACCACACCCTTATTGAACCACAGTTACCATGTGGGCTTGCCACGGAATAAGAAAAGGTCTGCAGTTGGCAAACAGAATCATTCAGGGGATGTAACTAATTTACTTATGTGAAGCTAGGTTTGGGTAGGAACGCTTACTAATTAGAAAGCTGAATGAGAAATGCAGATAAAAGGACAGTACTAAAAATCACCCATCCAAACTATGGTTCTTTTGGAAAGCAAGAAAACAGAGAATGAAACACAAAATTCTACCCTAACTTAGGCAAACTCCTGTGTCCCACGAAGCACAAAGACTCAAAAGGTCTGTAGGGGTTAGGCTTCAGAAGATTTATCTACATTATTTTATATTCACTTATGTAGTTAATGAGTCAAAATGGCAATAGAAAATATCTATACCTTCTATAAACCTTTTTTCAGAGATCGAGAAAAAACTATTATTTTTTCTCCCTTTGACATATGTTTCTTACAAATCACTTTCCATAGTGTCTTACATCACACTTTATTTACTATTATTTACATGAACTTATGCTTACCACACTAGCTTGGAAGTTCTTTAAGAACAAAATCTTTTTTGCATTCTTTACAGTTCCTAATACAAACTGTTACATATAGCAGATATTCCATAAATACTTATGGTGTTGAATCCATTTTTGAAGCATTTAGCCAAATGGAACAGCAGAAGTTTTAGAGCATTAGAGTTTCAAGACAATAAAATTAGACAATAATTTAGTGATAATATCTATGTGTCAGCAATATGATAAGCTAGTACAAAAGATATAAGATGACTCCTTCCCTGTGAGAACTTAAATGTAAGAGAAATGGGAATCTAGAAACAGATGTGTAAACAAATAAAGCTACTGTAATTAAGACCGTTTGACATGGGAACACAGTTGACAAATAGAAAATTACAACAGAATAGAGAACAGAAAGGGAGTCAGATATACAGCAATAGAAGTATTTCAATTCAGAGAAGAAATAATGGATTATTTAATGAATGGAACTTGGCAATTTACTATATGATTTGAACAAAATAACCCTACAACCCAGTAAATACAAAACAAATTCCAAATGTATAAGGACTCCAGTATTAATGAATGAATTTTTAAATTAGAATAATTTTTATATTCTTTAGTAGAGACCTTGAAAACACCCACAGCTGGGACGCTAGGTAAGCTCAAACCTAGAAGTCTAAGTTAGAAAAAGCTCCTGGAGAAAAGCACTCCTTCTAGTTAGAGAATCAGGAGGGGACCCCCTGCAGGACAGACCTTCTTGGAATGTCCCTGCTCTGGCCCAGGTGAGTGGCAGCCGTGAAGCAGCAGCTCTCCCCTCTTCCCCCTTTCCCTGGCTGGTACCAAATGCGAACAGCAGCAACAGTCCTTCAGAGAAGAGTCTTTTGACACTCCCCATCTTACACCAGTTCAGCACCAGCAATCAAATGGCCTGCCTCCCCTCTTCTCTGACATGGTTGAGACCCACTTGTGCAGGGTGGAGTGTTCAATTCTCCCTGCCCTACAAAAAGCAAGCTCCAGTAGCAACACTGCACCCCTGATGCAGAGGTAGAACTGGAGGTGGTGGCTGAATCAGCCCTGCACCTTGTTTTCTCTCATCTCTTTGCCCATGTTGGGCCACTTTGTGGGGACTGTGCAATACAGTGCAGAGGCTGAAGTCCCAACTTCAAAAAACGAACAAAAGGAATGAGAACACTGGGAAACCAGAGGGCGAAGAAGGATCATGGAGAGGAGGAAGCAGAAGGAAGAGACCCTTTAAATCTTTGCATGAATTCCTAGTCACCACACTAACAAAAATCAAAGAAAGCTGGAACGGCTATATTAATAGCATACAAAAAAGGCAAATGACCAGAGGTAAAGTGGGACATTTAAAATTCATGAAAGGGTTAGGTCACCAAGGACACAAAACATTTTTATATTTGTACCTAACACTAGAGCTGCAAAAATACAGCAGAAAAAAAACTAATAGAACTAAAAGAGAAACAAATTCACAATTATAGTTGAAGTCTTCAATACTAATTCATAGAACAGGTAGACAAAATCGACAAGGATGTAGAAAAGCTGAACAGCACAATCAGTTAACTGGACCTAAGTGACACTTATGCAACACTCCACACTCAGCTGAGTCCACATTCTTTTCAAAGGCACATGGAACATTTTTTAAGATAGACCATCTCCTTGGCAAAACAAATAAATCTTATTTTTATAGAAAACTGAAGATGTACAGAGTTTGTTTTCTGACTATAAAAGCAGTAACTGAAAAAACTGAAATATGAAAAATCACAAATTAAAAATTATAACATATCTAAGTAATCAAAGAAGTTTCAAGAGAAATTTGAAATTGTTTTCTACTGAATTATAATAAAAAACACTGTTGTGAATACATCAAACTAAAAACTTCTGCACGGTAAAGAAACGATAAAAAAATGAAAAGGCAACTTCTGGAATCAAAGAAAATATTTACAAATCATGTATTTGATAAAGGGTTAATATCCACAATATATAAGGAACACATAGGACTCAATAGCAATCAATAAACAAATTAAAAGATGGGCAGACATTTTTGTAGACATTTTTCCAAGGAAAACTGTAGACATGAGTAGACATTTTTCCAAAGAAGATATTCAAATGGCTAACAGGTACATGAAAATGTGCTCAATGTCACTAATCAGAGAAATGGAAATCAAATGCACAATGAGGAATCACTCCACAACTGTCAGAATGGCTATCATCAAAAAGATAAGAGATAACAAGTGTCCGCAAGGATGTAGAGAAAAAGCAACCCTTAGTACACTGCTGGTAGGAATATAACTTGGTACAGTCACTATGTAAAACAGTGTGGAGGTTTCTCAAGAAATTAAAAACAGGACTACTGCATAACCCAGCAATTCTACTTCTGGGTATCCATACAAAAAAAAAAAAAAAGAAATCACTAACTTGAAAAGGTATCTGCACCCCCATGTTCATTATTCGTAATAGCTAAAGTATGGAATCAACCCAAATGACCACTGACAGATGAATAAAGAAAATGTGGTATATGTATATATATATATATATATACACACAAACATATATATATATATATATATATATATATACACAAAATGGATTATAATTTAGCCATAGAAAAGAAGGAAATCCTGTCATTTGTGGCAACATGGATGGACCTTGAGGGCATTATGCTAAGTTAAATAAAACAGAAAGACAAATACTGCATGGTATTATTTAGATTTGCCATCTTATATTAAAAAAAAAGGCAAGTTCAGACAGCAAGTAGAAAAGTGGTTGCTAGGGGCTCAGGGGTGGAAGAAATAGGGAGTGGTTTGGCAAAAGTGTACAATAAGAAAAAGAAAAAAGGTTAACATATGATTTATTTCACTTATATGTGGAATCTAAAAAAAAAACTCAGAAGAGATTGGTGATTGCCAGGGGCAGGGGGTTAGAAGTGGAGGAAATGGGTGATGCTGGTCAAAGAATATAAACGTCCAATTATAAGATGAATAAATTCTGGGGATCTAATGTACAACATGGTGTCTCTAGTTAATAATAATGTATTGTATATTGAACATTGCTAAAAGAGTAGATCTTAAAATTTCCTACTTAAAAATAATGTTTAACTGTGTGAGGTAATTGTATGTTAACTAATCTTCTTGCGGTAATCATTTCACAATATATACATGTATAAGATCATCACACTGTACACCTTCAACTTACACAATATTACATGTCAATCATATCTCAGTAGAGCTGGGAGAGAAAGGAATAGAAAAAGCTGTTTACAGTTTACAGCTAAACTGCTCAGTGAGACTTTAACATTGAAAGCTTATGTTACAAAAGAAAACCCAGTAATTTTAGATTAAGAAACTTGCAAAGGAAGGGCAAACTGTGCCTAAACCAAGAAGAATGAAGGGGAAAATAAAGAGGAGAAATTAATAAAATTAAAAACAAAAATAGAAACAAATCATTGAAATATAAGATTCTTCAAAATCAGTCAATTGATAAACCTCCAGCTGGTTTGACCATATAGTAAAAGGAAGAAGGGAAGATGCAGTTGTGGATATTGACAAATGAGTGGATATCACTACTCACCATATAGATATTAAAGAATAACAGATTATTATGAATCACTCTATGCCCATAAATATAACTGAGATGAAACTGACAATTCCTTAAAGGAAACAAATCGGCAAGACCCAGAAGAAACAGATAAGCAATGCTATTGAAAAATAGTAAAAAAAAAAAAAAAAAAAAAAAAAAAAAGAAAAAGAAAAAAAAAATTCTAAAAAAGAGATCTAATCTCATGCCCACATCATTTTGCTGGTTCATTCTACCAAATATTTAAGGAAGAAACGAATTCTAGACAGTCTCTTCCAGAAATTAGAAGACGGAATTCTACTTTATGAGGCTACCATAAAATAATAAAAAGAGAGAAAATAAAATTTCACACCAATACACTTTATGGACAAAGGCATGAAAATCCTCACCAAAATGTTAGCAAGTCAAATCCAGCAACACATAAGAATAATGAGAACCAAGTCCTGTTCAACCTTTGAAAATCAAGGTAATGCCATAATATCAGACAAGAGAAAAGCATATTATACCAATAGATGCAAAAAATAACAACACACACTGTAATATTCAAGACTCATTCATGATAAACTATCAGCAAACTAGACATAGAAAGTCTTCCTTAAACTATTAAGGGACATTTAAAAAAACAATCCATGGGAAAGTCACACCTAATGGTTAAAGACTGAATGTATTCCCCCTATGATTGGCAGTCAGGCAAGAATATTTTTTTTTTTTTTTTTTTTTTTATAAATTTATTTATTTTATTTTTGGCTGTGTTGGGTCTTCGTTTCTGCGCGAGGGCTTTCTCCAGTCGTGGCAACCGGGGGCCTCTCTTCATCGCGGTGCGCGGGCCTCTCACTGTCGTGGCCTCTCTTGTTGCGGGGCACAGGCTCCAGACGCACAGGCCCAGCAGTTGCGGCCCACGGGCCCAGTTGCTCCGTGGCATGTGGGATCCCCCCAGACCAGGGCTCGAACCCGCGTCCCCCGCACTGGCAGGCGGACTCTCAACCACTGCGCCACCAGGGAAGCCCCAGGCAAGAATATTTGCCCGTACCAGTCCTATGTGATACCACGCTGAAAATTCTAGCAAATTCAATAAGGAAAGAAAAATAAAATCACTTGGACTGGGAAAAAATTAAGAATATCCTTATTTGCAGAATACACAATTGTCTTTAAGACAAGGAATTTATCAAAATTTCTTTTCACTGTAATTAAATAAAGGAAGTTCACTGGGTAAATATGTCAATTCTAGCCAAAATGATCTTTACATAAACATAACCTCAGCTGTATTCTATGTATAGATATGCTTACAGTAAAATTTATATGAAGAAAGGACTCAAATAGCCAAAATAGTTTTTAAAAAGAAGAATCAAGTTGGAGTACAAACAATACCTGATTTTAAAATATACTCTAAAGCTTGAATAATTAACGAAATGGCTAAAGGAAGGATCAACGAACTATTGCCCAAAGTCAATTCAACATTTGTTTTTGTAAATAAAGTTTTATTAGAACAAAGCCATGCCCTGGCATTTACATATTGTCAGTGCTGCTTTTCAGGTACAACAATAGAGTTGAAGGGAGTTGTGAGAGTGACCTCTATTGCCAACTGAAATATATGCCTCTTTCAAATCTTGGGCTTTATTAAACTTCAACTACATGTGTTAAAATATATTCCCCATATGAAGAATCAGTTTTTAGCTTTTATATACATCTCTTAATACATCCATGTATGCAACAAAATATATAAAAGCATCAATCTGTGTTACAGAAGAGGTGATTATGCCTTTTAAAATTAAGGCTTAATTCTCCAACGTTTAAAAGTTTGTAAGATAAAAAAAGGTAGAAGTACACCCAAACATCACCATGAAATTCCGGTGGTCATAGATACTCATATTTCATTTGGTGCAGAGCATCCCCGTACTTTTCCACGCTCAGAGTAATATACTTGTGTATTTATAAACACACTCACAAGCTTTTTTCTTTACAAAAAAAGTTTTATGCCCATATTATACATTTTTTCTTGAAGATGTATTATAGATACCATTCTATAATTATATAAACTCTGTATCAGTTATATAAACCAATGACATTGGTTTATATAATTGACATTTGGTCTTATTCCTAAATCTTCTAATGTTCCTATTAACAGTATATTGGTTTTTTTGTTGCCTTTCTAATTATCTTGCTTTTCCCACCTGCATTAACGAGGTTTACACTGAAATTGCCTTCTTTGCCTCTTATAATTTGAAATTTCTGTATATATCTCTACTGTAGTGATTTTCTACCTGTAACATTTAAATGCCTTTAAAAATAGTGTATACAAGCCCCCACATGATCATAATTGCACATTTAATTTTCCTCACACCTTTCATCCTACTTCCAGTGTTCGAGATAACTTGAAACTTTAGATACATTCTTATTCAGGGCTTTTAATAATATCATAGGATAATAACATGCATACAATTCTATTCCACTATGAATATATAGACCGAGAGAATCTTATACTTTACCACATTATCTTCAAAAGAAATCGCAAGACAAATGTACATGTTAAAGTTGAACTAGACCTAGAATAACTGAACTGAGTAAAGCTTGGCATTAAGCATACTTCCACTTTTATCTTCCACTGACTTTAATTCCGGTTCTCAGCTATGTGACATGACACCCAATATCCACATTTAGAGTATTTTTCACTATTTCATTTAACAAGAAAATCAAAGATATTGAATATATTTCATGCACTGTGCCAAGTGGAAAAAACCTGAAAATGGTGTTTGATCTCACAAAACTACCAGTTTAATGGGGCAAAAAAATAAATTGGTTGTCAAATGTAATAGAATGAAGTGTTGCAATGGGCAAAATATTGAGTGCTACAAAAGCACATAAAAAAGGAAACCTATTCTCTCTCTGAGGAAAAGGTATGAAGGAATATTATATTGCCTGAAATTAGGGTATACTACACATGGATATAAAAAAAAGAAAAAATTGTGGAGATAAAGATACAGTTGTGAAATAGAGTAATCGAATGATAATTCATTGTGACAGGAAGATTACAGAAAATGGGGAGCAGGAAGGTAAGAGTCCAGAATGATGAGAAGCATTTTAACTATAAAAAGATTCAATAGTCTTGCTAAAATTTTGGACCTTATTCTCAGGGCAATGTTATTAATTCTAAGTCTGATTAAATCAGAGCTTTAACATATTATTCTTAATAGCAGGCAAAATTCCCTCATTTTTAAAAAGTATGCAAAGTCTATATACACATTGACAAAAAAGGACATGTTGAAGTCACACATTAGTGACCCTAGTTGAAGCTAATATGCAGCTCAGTGAAATATCAACATAACCTAGCTTTCAAAAAAAGCAAGTAAACGAGGTCATTTGAATGCAGGAGGTCAGTTTATGGTTTTATTTTCAATGGTGCTCAGAGTAGATAGCAATTTACTGTAACTATGCTTCATAATGAGGGTAATCATTTATTTTAGAGACATATTAACAATGTAAATAGTTTTATTGACTTGTTTAAGAAAATAAATCGTTTCACAAGGGTGTTGTTTTCATACTTATTTCTTAAAGTTGACAAAGAACCTTAAGCATATTGGTCCAGCTGAGCCAAAGAAAATACAGCTATTATTCAGTGTCCTCAGTGAAGGACATAAAATTACATTTTTAATTTTGAAATGGAACTAAAGTTGAATAAATATTTAATGGCTATATGGTCATATTCAGAGTAAATTATGGTTGAAAACAGAATTTATGAGTTGGTTTTTGGCCACTAGGGCATTATGTTCCCACGAAGCTATCTGACGAAAAATAATTCATCTCAACCATAAAAGTTACTCTACAAAATTGTAGATAAGTTTATTATATTATGCATGTTTTCTCAAAAGAGAGGTGATTGGAGTATACACAACAATTTCTGTTGTAATGAAGTATTAGCAACCCAATTTTACAATGACTACCCTGGGCATTACACTGTCATTGCCTAGATCTTCATGCACAGATCCTTAAAGATTAGTTTTTTTTTTATTACCTTGTCTGAAAATGATTCCATTTTCATTATTTTTTCATGTTACTGTTATATGAAGACATGAGTATATTATCATTATATCTTAAAATTAAGGCCTTTTAGAGTAACCTTTGTTAGACTACGTCTGAAAAAATTAAGGATGTGGCCAGGGCTATGCTTCTCTGATGGATTCCTGATGGTCAGAGTTGATAGCACCTGATAAGTTCTTCATAAATATGTTCATCACTAATGAATGAATATCAAATTCTTCATGCGTATTAGCCTACAACTGAATTCTGTTATTCAGGGTAGCTGTGTTCTATTAAGTCACAGAAAACACTGAATTAGCAGGTATTGAACCACTGCTCATAGGGGAAATACAGAATCAGGTTCCTGTGAGCCTTTGTTCAAACCATTTTCATCAAATGATTAATATATAACCTTGTTGTGTATATGTTTGTTTATAGACATTGTATTTACTAGATTCATTAACACTGAACTCATAGCCAACAGCACTATAACTCAAGCTTGAATAAAGCTTATCAAACACACACATTTTTCACCATAAGGTGTATCAGAGCCTTCTTGTACACAGGAACAGTGGGCAGTTTTCAGCACTACAACTGGGAGCCATTTTGAACAAAGTTACCAAAACAAAAAAGACATAAAAATGCTGTAAATTGAGAGCTACAAAGAACCTGCCAATTTTTCTTTAGAAGTTTGAAATAAAAGGAAAGATATACTATGTTCGTGGAATGAAAGCATCAATGTTGTTAAGACTTCTCCCCAAATTGGTCTATAGAATCAGTGCAGTTCACATTCTAGAAAGCTTTCTTTCTGTAAAAATTGAGATAATTCTAGGACTTACATGAAAGTGCAAAGTACCTAGCCACATCCAAAGTCTGGGTGAAAGAAAACCCAGAAGATCAAAGTTGGTGGACTCATACTTCCTGATTTCAGACTTTCTGTAAAGCTACAGTAATCAGGAGTGTGGTAATCATGAAAGGATGTATAAATCAGTGGAAGAGACTCACTGATGTATAATTCAAATGATTTTTGCCAAAGGAGCCTCGGTAAATTAATGAGGAAAAAATATAATTTTACTAGTGTGATTAATAGGAAAAAGATACTTTTGTAAATTGTAAGGTAAGATATTGGAAAAATTAACCTTAAGTGTAATTTTCAAATAGGTAGTAATAAAATAATTTCCAGTTATATTTAGCAGAATGGTAACTGGACAAGTACACTGTTTCTCATCATTCAGTCCATAGCATCTACTAGTTTATTTCTGAGATTCTTGCTTCAGACCTAGACTACTTCAGAGAGCACAGCTTGTATATTTCTCAAGCCCAGAGATAATTTGAACAAACACAAGAGCCTGGGATCTACTAATCTTGAAGAAAAATTTTCCGTGTGTTGAAAACACAAGTTGGGAGGTATCAGAAATTTTGTGCCGTGCGACAATACAGGGTAAATACATATCTTTATTGTAATATGTAAATAAACACAGGGTAAATACGTATCAGTAAACACCTATCTGATAGGTGGTACATATTCAGGATTTACCTCTGCCCTATGATCGCTGATATTTGTTATTTTTCTAAAACTTTCCGAAGGCACTTATAAGTTTAAAATGGGCAATTTTTGACAGGTTTTCCTGTGTCCAAATTATAGATTTTCAGAAATATGATTGTTAAATTTAATGAGGTACCGGTTACTCAGTAATTCTAGTTGACCAATTTGTTGTAACTGTTTACAGCAATATGAAAAATCTATAGTTTCAACATAAGGAATTTCCTACATTCTTTTTGTTAATTAGTGCTATCTTTTGGTAAACTGACTTTTAATATTACTCTTAGTAGGGCTAATATCTAGATTGAAAAGGGAGAGATGAAAATCTAGTCTCTTGTTTATACGGATACTCGTTACCATGTCTATTACTGAAAGCATTGAGTGAATGAGAAGAATGATTGAATAAACATGTGTATCAAATAAAATTTCTTAACATTTCTTATTTTTACTGTAAGAAGCATATTTCCCCAACCAAAAAGACTTAAAACAGTCATTAGTCTCAACTTATTTTTGCTATTTATCTGAAAGCAGTCTACAAAGGATGGGTTGTTCCTACATACATAAGTTTGGGTAAGTGTAATGTTAACATCTACTAGCAAAATGTTCAGCAACCTATTAAAATACAACCCTAAGTGGAACAAATCCTCTGTTAAGGCATATTTATTTCAAAATAATCACGTCTCCAGAATTGGATGTCTTTTTGACCCTGGTTTGTATGTGTGCAAATGCGTTATCAGAACATATGGACGTGTTTTGGAACTAAGAAATAAAATTAATAAGCAAATGGGAAATAGATAACTATTCAGTAACCACCGAGGAACAAATAGATCTGGATTATGTGAAAATGTTGGCTCTCTATTAAAGGAATTATAACAAGTATAAAAGGCACTGAATTTTATACACTTTCTGAGGAATTACAAGTAAGAAACATAGATAACAGATTGGTTCACTGCCAAAGAGAAATCATTTTCTGGCAATAGAATTTCTATTACCATTCAAATATCCACCAAATAGAGCAAACCTAAAAATTTCTTCCCATGGGTTAACTGGTGATAGAATTGTCTTGAGGTGGAACTGAGGCAACATCAATTCAATCAAAATATTCCTTTGTTCTCCACCCCACCCTTATCAGAGACCATTTACTCTAAGAGTAGCTTAGCGATAGGATCCTGACAAATTGCATTGGTTTGGTAATCTAACACCTCCTCAGTGGCCTTAGATGAAATGAATATCAAACTAATTATGTCTTCACCATTATTATAGACAGCAGATAATGTTGATATCATGAACAGATTTGATAGAAAAATATGATGAGAGAGTAATTTTTTCTAAAAGCAGTTCCAAGTGTTCATACGCTGATGTTAAAAATACGTGCTTTCTGCTAGCAAGATTGGAAAAAGACACATACCCAAAGATATTTTATGCATGGTAGTCCCCAACTTTGGGGACTTTGGGGAAAGTTATCCCTCATTAGCTTATACAATGATCAGTTACTTCTAAGAGTTAAAGGGATTTAAATATGGTATCTAAAATATGAGAGGAAGGTCCAAAGCATTTGTTTTTTTCACCTCACCCACATAATTTGCCGACTAATTCAGTCTTAAGGACAGAAATATTGCTAGGCACAGAGTGTTTAAGGCTGAAAGTGACATGAACCATATTTTTAACTTTTCAAATTGAAATATCATATTCATACAGAAAAGTGAGCAAATTTTGAAACTGTCCATAACTATGTAGCTGACACTAGATCAAGGAAGACATGGTGGTCTGCCTTGGTTTGTTCCTGATTTCAGTAGGAAATTTTTGAATTTTAACTATTATGTGACATGTTAACTTCTAGTGTTAAATTTATGCTATTCTTATTTTTTAAGTTGGAAATTTTCCTTTTTTGTCCTATCTCCTTAAAGAACTGTCCTCAGTGTTACTTCTCCCGTAAGTATTTGGAAGACTTCATTATTGAAGCTGCTGAGCCTGTAGTCTTCTCTGTGGGGATTTTTTTTTATTACCAATTCAATTTCAATAACAGAATGTAGACTATTCAGTTATACTATTCTAAGTTTGCTATGTTGAATTTTTCTAGGCATTTGCTCACTTCAAAGTTTTCAAATCTACTGGCAAAAAATGGAGTCATGTCATTCACTTATGGGCAAATATACAATAATGTCTCATTTTTTTCATGATATTAATAATTTGTACCTTCTGTCTCTCTCATTAATTCTTGTCAGGGGCTCAGTTTTATTCTTCCCACAAAGAAGCAATTATTTTCTCTTTCAATTGAACATACTTCTGCTTTATAAATTTCTGCTTTTATTATTTTACTTGCTTTTTTGCATTTGCAGGTATTCTAAAGCTTTTCTAGGTGCAGATTGATTCCTAACCTTTCTTCTTCATCAGTGTATGAATTTAAAGCTACACACTTTCCCCTGAGCACAGCTATAGCTGTGTCCCACATGTTCTTATTGTCATTCAATTCAAAATATTGTTTAATTTTCTTTGATTTCTCATTTAACCTACAGGATAATTAGAATTATATAAGTTAACTTACATAATGAGAACTTATATAATTAGAAGATATTTTTCCTACTTATATTTTGTTACCAATTTCTACCTTATTTATGCCGTATTCATATAATATGTCCTATCCTTGAGAATTTGACATTATTTTATGGTATTGTATGTTTGGTTGCAGTGTGTGTGTACAGCCATGCTCAAGAGCAAACCCAAAGAACCACAGAAACATTTACAAAAAAATTAGGTAATTAGGTGTGAAGGTATTCCCCTCCAAAAAACAAACTGGAAGTGAGATGGGGAAAACCAACAGCAATCAGAGAACCGTGGGTTATCTTCAGGTGTATGGGGGAAAACTGAGGAAGGCAACAGGGCATCTGAAGGACGTGGTGAACCTAGGCACTGTGCCCAACTCTTAAAGGCCACCTGCAATTTCTAACCAACATGCTCGCTTCCTCCCTGAAGCCAGTGCGGAGATGCTCTGGGGTGGGTAGGCTGTCAAGATGGATTCTTACATAACACAGCATAGTCATAGGGGTGACATTGCATTGCTGTCACCATTTTGTTTGTTTGAAGCAAGTCACAGGTCCTGTCTACCTTCAAAGGGAGAAGATTACACAATGACATAAGCACCAGCAAGGCAGCTTAGAGTGTGTCTGCCACAGTCAGGGTGGGGCAATTGACCTTCATCCAACCTGTCATCAAGTAAAATGGTTCTTAATGAAAGCAGGTCTCTCTGGATAATGTAGATTATTACTTCCAGGGTCTAACGCTCTACCGATCCTACATCTGTGTCTAATTTGTGTCCCTCACAACCATGAAGAACTTTAAAACTCTGCTTAGCTTCTCAGTCTCTGGGATCCCATTCTTAATTTTTACCCTATTCTCCTTGGCTTCTATGCAGCTAATCCACAGTCACTGGCAAAGACCTTGAGGTAAAATACTGTATCAAATGCTGGGCTCATCTCTCTGTTTTACCTCTTTCAGAGATCTATCTTGTTGCCTTCGGGTTATCTCATGAAAGTTAGCTTATAACAGTACATAATATATAATCTTTAAAAATTAATTCTATAGCCATTCCGTTATGCCAAATATTTCATTTTATTATTTTTCTTGTTAATAGTATATTTTTTCTCTGAACTAACCTGATCATTTGAAGGTTATATTAGTATACAAAACAGAATATAGTAGGAAAGATACATCTATTTCTGTAAGAAACTTAGAAAACAGGCTTATTAGAGTATTATAGTTATTAAATATGCTAGAAAAATTTACATGGTTGATAGTGCATTTAAATATTATCCCAACAAATCAAATTATTGGCCCTAATTAATGGATATTTTTAACACCCAAAGATAAATTCAGCTACTAGCCATTTAACTGAATCATTGGTTGTCCTCTTTAACATTTTTGTAAGTCATTTGGCAGAAAATATAGGAAGAAAACCCTTTTTTAGATGAACCTAAGCTAGAAAGTATCCCTTAAGATACAAGGTAAAGATTTATCACTATGTGGTAAGACCTTCATCCCCGTGTATGAATGAGGAGATTCCATAACATCCAATATAACACAGCTAGCATTTGAAGTATTATCTGACTTCAAAGATCAATTCCCTACTCTCCATCCTCTAAATGTTATACTTCATGGAAGACAGGAAACAAAAAGAATTGATCTAAGAAGGGAATACTCCTTGGAAACACAATATTTCTTATTCTCAAATAGAAAATGAGAGGGAAAATGGTACAAAGAAATACTGTGTTGGAGAGAATGAAGGAAGGAACTTATGCCTTATGATGTTAAGTTGACCTTCCCAGCTGAATGACAGGAAGCAAGTCTGTACTGTGAGTGGAAAGTGTGTTGGTGCAACTTAAGGATGCATCCTCTGTGCTGCAAAGAGCTTGTATTTCTGTGTTAGTATGTAAATGTTTTAAACAATATCCAAGGGTTAACTTATCTCACAGGACTTTCATAAGTTTGTTTCCTTGTATTGTTTTACGTCTCTAATCTTGTCTCTTATTTTCATTTTTCTGTACAATGGAGATAGACCTTAAATTCCTTCATAATAAGTTAAAGTGGCTACTCTCAGATATAAAAGTTCAAAGTTCAAGGTATTGCATCTTTATGCTAACGTATAATATATTGGGTCCCCACTGATAGCTGGACAGCATGGAAGTGGTAGGACAGGAATCCTGGGATAAGACAATAGCTTTATCCAGGGCTTAGTATACTCAAGATATACTAATGAGCACATGAGAGAGTGATGATAGGGACTAATTCTCTGTTTAGCCCATTTTTCCCCCTAAGGCTCTGTAGAAAGCATATTTACATTATTCCATTAACTTAAGGTTGTACACCATGTGAAACATGTTTGAATGAAATACACATTGTGATCATTTGTAAGGTAATGGACCCTAGTTCCTTCCCCCTAAGGTGTTTTTGTCTCAGTCTATGACTTGCTACTGCCTAAGCTGTATTTGACTGTTATCTGCCAGTCATTCTGTTCAAATGATCATATTAAGTATGCTCTGAAAAACAGATGAGGTAAAACACATGGCATTAATGCTAATAGGAAGCTCCTTTCCAACTTTGTTGGCCTCCTGGCCCAAACTCCTTCACTCTAAAAGACAGAGAATGACACATCTATTTTCTTTATTACATCAGGTCTTAACCCAACATTAATATCAATTGAATAAAAATCAATTTTAAAACTTCCCCCAAATGTCACATTATTCACAAATAGATCATGCTGTCACAAAATGCAGTATCCATTAAAGCAGTAAAAGTAAAACACAAATGCCCCGTGTTGACATTTCACTGCAGAGCATCTCCACTAATAAGATTCTGGCTCCAGTTCTAGTTCTAATGCACTTGTGAAACACTAGAAACCAAATATAAATCAAATGTTATAAAGCAGCTCCAAGCTCCATGGCAGCAGAAGAACCTAAAGAAAAAAAGGCAGTGGAAGGAAAAGGGCAGCGAAGTTCTGCTTCTCCTCCCCTGAAAGACAGGCAAGCATTTTTCTTTCCTTACTCCTTGTTATGTTTATTGTATTAAAAACTATAAATTTGGGAAAGGAAATACCTGACTACAAATACTGTATATACAGTAAAGCCTCAAGAGGTACTTTTATGTGTGTGTGTATATATATATATATACACACACATATCTCTACACCATTTACAACACTACAACAAATGTCTCATGAGGATGTGTGCTTGCACACGCACAACTTTACTTGATATATACACTATGTTGTCTAATGTTTTGTGTACTATTTGATCATATGCTGTTTTCCTTTTTTAATGTGTTCACAATTGCATTTGACTGGTTAGAGGGATTTTCCATCTAACCGTTATTATTTCCCTTCCAAATTCCCCATCTGAATCAGTAACTTTACTATACCCCAACAAAAGGGATGATCAAAGTACTGTCTTTGATTACCTTACTCCTTTGGTTTTCTTTCACCAGTGAATACGTTTCTCTTTTAAATTACGTTTTCTCTTTTGATTAAAAGTAGATGTACGGAAAGGCAACTCTAGGAAGAAAACTTCCAGTTGAACTAATATGGAACCCATTTGCTAATTGTGGGGTGAAAAAGTTTTTTTTAATTAAAAAAAATGTAGACATACAGACAATATTGTAAAGTACTACAACCATTTCTCAAAAATCCGTAAATTTTCTTATGTCTCTTTATTAGCTTATTGGCTACCATTGATATATCATTTATTCATTTAGAATTGCCTTCCATAATCTCTTCTCATTTCCTATTTAAAATTGGTTATTTTATACTTTCATTAAGTTACATTAAAGTTTCCCTTTGCTTTTACAGAAATTTGTTAAATGTTGTTAAATAGCTTCAGAAAGAATATTTGAGCAACGTATACACTGAAAAATACTGTATTAGAAAAGTTTGATATTTTTCCTCTGGAAATCATTTAGTCTTACATAAATATGGGTGTGTTAAGTTCCAACGTGTCTTTCTGCACAATGATTTTATACATATTAGACATTTATAGTCACCAATGGAAAGCCACAGGACACAGTTATGTTCAAATAATGTTTTTTGACTTGCTAAATGAAATGAATATCCAAAGTTGTAGTTTTCAAAGGAGCATATAACAGCTTTTCTGAGGAAGACTGGGGAATTTTACTTCTTTATCTGATGAGTCATTTTCCATTATTTCTGGGGAATGAAATTCTACAAAGGGGTGAAAGTTAAATATCAGCTTCCTTTCGTTGTCCAAACCTTTATTAAAATTTAATGAGTCTTTTTCAATATTTACATAAAGTACTTTATTATCAAATGTTTAATGTCATGAATTAATGTCTTTTTAATATGAAAGGAGCGAAGTTTTTCCATTGACCTGTACATCATTCTGCTCACTGATATAATTAGTGGTAATTAAACATTATCTCCCTTAATCAATTCTTTCAAGCTAGCAGGAATCATCAATTTTACATCCTTCTCATTTAGATGAGTAATGCATACTCTGCAGAGATTTTTTTTGTCCCATTTAGGTGAAAATATGTTTTTAATATACTTAGAGACAATGACCCATTCACCTTACCAATGACTAACCAATGTCCATATTTACTATATAATACTAAATTCCTTATTACAATGTAGGAATTTTTTTTTTTTTTTTTTTTTTTTTTTTTTTTTTTTTTTGCAGAGTTTGGCCTCTAAAGCATTTAAGCTTTCAATTACCTATGCAGTATGTGAGATACTGATTGGAAAGATTACATGATTCTAAATCATTTTTCATTCTCATTGTATATGATGTTAACAAAATTAGAAAATAGAAGACTAAACAAGAAAACAATTCTGACAAAAAGATAACTGGTATTCATTACCCACTCACCTATTTTTTCATTTCATAGTGTATCATAGAATTGTTATTTTAATAAATCATTTAATTACTTTTACATTTTAAATATGAAGGTATTTACCATGTTGCTGTAATATTCTGATGGTCATTTTGTTACACAAATAGTATTACATAAGAATTGAGATCAGTTTTGGAAAATTCAGATAGTTCCCAGTAATTTTTGTTATTTCAACTACTTTGACAACTGAAATTTAAGTTCTAAGGATTAAACGTTTAGCTTTTAATTCAAATAAATATGTCTTTAAGCAAAGAACATCTAATCTCAAGAAAGCTGGTTTTAAAGTCTCATGTTAATTAAATCAAGTAATAAGGTAGGAATGAAGATGGATGTTATGTAATAGATTTTCTACCAAGAAAACATAAGAATGCTATAAACAGATGCGAAGAAAAAGAAAGGAACTAAATCATGGTTTCCTAACGTGGCCCAACCCATCACACTAATGTCCTATGGCTTATGTGCAGATGTTTTTAAACTTGGAAATTCAGTGGGGAGTTGGAGACAAGGCAAGAGGAATGGCAAAGCAGCAGAGGCTCTGGTTCAGGATGTGGTGGCACAGAATGCCAGGCAAGGAGCCCAGGCCTTAGCAGAGGGTGCTCCCAGAGACTTGCTTGGATGAGCAGGGCCTACTGAAGACTTAGAGAACAAACAACACGTACAACAGTGCTGTAATGTGCAGTAATGACAGTACACTAGTGTTACAGAGGGTTAAAACAGGATTCTTCCCGTCTCATTTTCAACTTCGGAATGAAGAGAGTAGATACTACATTCCAAAGAGAGTTAGATAAGCCACATTGCACAGTTTCCAAGAAGGGGCTTAGAAGTCATTTAGAAAACTCATCCACATTGAATTGTTGAGATTTGGGAGAGTCTCTGAAGAGTTTCTGGGGAGAGCTGCACCCTCCTACCCACCAATGTGCAAGAGTGGCCAAGGGCTAGCTCTTATTTCTAATTTCAGTTAGCCTTCAACTGGGTATTCCAAAGAAAACTTGACATGATTTCTAGCCTTAGTAGGTAGATAAGATTGATTCATGTATGGAAATCTAGAGGGAGAGGAATAAGCAGCTTAGTTGCTCTGGCTGCATCCCAGAGTGCAGTTGCTGTTGCAATGGATTTGGCTTGTTTTCCAGACTTTGAGTCTAGGACGGCATGACCGTCTCCCATCCAAAAGACTTGGGTCCCACAAGTGAAAGCATGAGAATTACATGGGAGCCTCCCCAAATGGGCTACTGAGAGGGGTGATGTGACCTGAGACACTGTTGAATTTCTGAAGCAGAGTTGCAGAGGCAGTGAATCACCAAGCCAGTGAGGAATGCTTTGCCCAAGCCAAGGGAGGGCCCCAAAACTGAAAAATCTGTTGAGACCACAAGTTCCTTTTAAGAGGAAAAACTCAAGCTCTAAGAACCTGCCAGGCTCAGTCATTATAGGATAATTCAGGTAAGAACATTCATCATTGGCATCTCTTTTTTGTTTTAACTTTTTATTTTCTATTGCAGTAGAGTTGATTAACAATGTGTGTAGTTTCAGGTATACAGAAAAGTGATTCAGTTATACATATACACATATCTATTCTTTTTCAAATTCTGTCTTTCTTGTTCCAATCTCATACCAGGTACCAATTGTTAGTAAGATGAGAAACTTGAGTCCAAGTATTAGGCAAAGAAGAAGGGACAAAAACAGGGCAGACTATTCTAAGCACTGGACTGAGTCTGTTTTCCACTTAACTTCACTGAGTTTTATTATCCTCCAACAAGAAGAAAATAATACTCTTGGAGTTTTCAACTGGGGGTAGGGGAGAAACTTCCTCCAAAAAGTACATGTTAAATGGACAGTGGAGGCAAAAATTAAACCTCATATATTCCTTTCATCTGGTTTGTTCAAAATATTACATGAAGCTTCTACTTGCATTTAGATGCCACCCAGATATGAAGGAAAGGGCAGGGGAGAAGAAAACTGATTGTGATTAAATGTTTACTCTAAAGAGAACAACTTGTAAACCTGAAGTAAATGAGGGAACTTGAAGTGACAATTATAAATGGTTCCTACCAACAGCAGAAATGGGAGCTTGGAGAAAACTGAATTCAGATTTAGATAGAACTGTCACACGTTCTATATACCCAAGTTGTAATTCTGTAAACACCATTGCTGGGCACATACTGTGAAAATTATCTTAAACACGATTGTAAATTTATACCCCCTTGAGTGGTATATGAAAATGCAAGCCTCACTCTACCTCACAGAGCTCTTCAATCCTCACCAAATTCACTGGCAAAAAATAGAATTTCAGTGTTAGTCACCAGGGCATCACAGAGTTGATTTCATGTGTGTCTGTTTAGTATGAAGTTTTAGGAGTCTACCAGTCATCATTAATATGGTTTAAGATAGAATCAATATTCTGGATTCAATTTACTTCCCAATCCAATATATTTGGAGCTGTATTATGAAAATAAATCCTAAATATGTCTTACCTTTTCCCAAGTTATTACTGAAAAAGCCTTCAGATTCTTTCTTCATTGATATCAAGGCACTGATTGGAAAACAACTATACATACTTTAATAACTTTAATCATTGGAATCCAATGTTGTTAAGTCTCAAAGGCTACTCCCAAATAATAGTAATTATAGAAGGTATTGTAGTTGTAACATATCCAAGTCCACTGAGGATGTTTTAGGATGCATTTCTGCGCAGGTTAGAAAGTGCCTGGTAGATTTGACCTAAAACACTAGAATTAGCATTGTTCTTGAACTCTTAAGGGACACAGCCCTATTCTTTATTGGTTGCCCTGGAATCTCCCTATAAATAAGTGAAATTGTATCTTACCAAAAAGTTTCAATGAAAAGAAGCCTAGGCATTTAGTTATCAGAAAGTGATTTATTTCCCATGATTTTTTCCTTTTCAGATCTGTAATTTCTTCTATATTTTAACAAAGATTTGATAAGCAACTCATGACTTAGTAAGGCAATTTTATGATGAATTGGTGACATAAACCCCCAAACAGATTACCTTTCGTTTTATTACACCTTTTAAATAAAACCTCTTCTTACTTCTGGGTAATTACTTAAAATATTAAAAGGCAAGTTCATTTAGCTCATGCACTCCACAACTCAAACTATTACCAGATATTCCCTAGCAGATATTTTCTACTTCAAATAATCCTTTTTGGCTTTGTTTTGAATCTTTTCAAGGACTTACCTCAAGTGAAATATCTAGTCCCAGCTGAGCAAGTTTACTGCTGTGTGTTTTTACTTTTTCAAGGATATTCAGCAACTGTTTTCTAATATGATTTTTGAATGAAAATTTAGTAGTATAGAAGATCAAATAAAGCAAATTTAATTCTATGTTTTTTACATGATGAGGGGAAATAATGCAGAGATATGTTTTTTAACAGAAGGTAATAGAATAATTTTGCCCCAGGAACTATCAATTAGAGGATTGATTTTAACTGGCAGGAATTCATAATGAGCGAGGTAACTGTTTTAATAGTAAATCTCTTCTTTTCAATGAACAATGGATTAAAATTAGGTACATGTTATACTCGGAAAGTGCAGAGTTAAACAGTAGCTTGAAAATCATGACTAAGAGATGAGAAAAACGTTGTAAAGTAAATGATGGAACTAAAATTCATCCAGAGCTACAGAAAGTGTCAGAGACTCTCTCTCAAATATTGAGACCTCTAGGTAACCCCTGACAATATGCTGAATTTAAAAGTTCTGGAATCATTGGGGTATTTGGCTATGTAACTTAACCTAGTTTTCATTTTCTTCTTTTCTGTTATATGAAATTATGTCTAGCTGACAGAGACCTTATGAACATTCAAGATAATAATGTGATATTTACAATGAATTAGACATGTGTACGGACATATGACATTCAGTAGAATATACCGTCTTTGAGCGACTACTATGTGCCAGGAGCTATACCACAAAAGTGGCTATATATTTGTCTATCTACATTTCAAGCCAACAAGTTCTACAAATAAATTAAGCCTTTTTCAAGAATACATAAAAATTATAGGTAAGGAAATTATGGCATATTAAAAAAGTAAAATATACATTCATTTCATCAATGTTGCTTGACCTGCTTTAGAGAATCATTGATTCAGAATATTAAGTCCTATTGATTCTCAACCTAGATGATTTTGAAGGGGCCCCATAAGGGTATGCCAGAAAATTATATAGAATTGCTTCTTCTCAAAATATTGTGTACTCCTGTTTGAGGTTAGCAAGGCTGTGAGAAATCCTTGGAATAGAACTAGAGACAACATAAAGAGGTAATAAATGGAGAAGGAAAATGACAATATTGATAGAAACCAAATATTGTGAAAGTTCCAACTGCCTCAAGCCAAGGGACCCAGCTGTGTTACTGTTGAAATATATCTCTATGCTAATATTCCAAAATCTACTAAGAGATCTAATGGAGAAATCCAGACTAGCAGCGATTGCAAAAAGAAAATATCTTCCCAAGCAACTGTTTTTTGTTCCTTTAGATGGGGCCTGAATATCATGATCTTTTAATTTCACATATCCTTATTAAAATTGTTTGTATTTTTGAGTACTGAAGGATATTCAGCATTAAAATAACATTTTATTTTTTAAGCTTATATGTCCAGATGTATAAATCTGTAGAAGACAAATGTATCCCCACCTAGAACCTGAAGGAATTTACACATTTTTAGGTTAGGTGTTCTTCCGTGCAAGTTCACTGATTTAGAAGCCACGGTTGTTTCAATGAAGAAGAATCACAACTCTTTCTTTTGATGTTCAGACAGAAAGTATGCTTAGCTCTTTTATGCCCCAGTCTAATGAAGTACAGAGGTTTTTTGGGTCTGCTTTCATGGCTGTTTTACCAGTATGTTCTTTTCAGTAGGAGGTACCCCAGAGGATAAAATATAAAAATCAGTCCATTCCCCTTTGTCCACACAAGTTATGTCCCCTTCTGGACAGATGAATACGAGTGAGGAACTAGTTCCAAAATTACTTTATGTGAACCTACACAAACTTCATTAAATGCACAATACCTGTCATTACCCAAAAGGTTTTTCAAAGAAGCTTCCATTATTTTTTGAGTAAGCCTGGGGTATTAACTAAAGAATAGAGTCTGATTATTCAATTGTCAGTACTATTAACACTTACTAAGTCAAATATTCTGCCTAAGGTCTCATATTTCTATCTGTCTATTAGATCTCCCTATTGGCATCTGTGCCGAGTATCTCCCTTTGTGCGGGTTTATTCCCATCCTGCTGCCTGTCCCAAGACGCTGACATGTATGGATTTACCTTCATTGGTTCTCATGCTTCTTTGGCTTCCAGTTAGATTTGTCAATAGGGAATCCCAGTTGGATACCAAAGGAAAGGAGAAGAGAGTCATCTAATTGTGCATTCTGGTTCTTTCCCTGTGAGGTTGCATTGGTCTGTCTGTGGCCCTTGACTACTTGTAAGACCGTTTAGCAATGCAGAACTCTTTCTATCTCTTCCTCTCTTCATCCATTCAGCCTCGGGTAGAATCAGTTGGGCTGCTACTTGCTCTGGGTTCTTATAGTACAGTATCTTTTGAAGTTCCCTTATACCCTGTTGACAGCATTATAATTAACCATTTTGTAAACAAACCCTACTTTCACTATCCTAATTTTTCTCCTGTTGGGACCCTAAATGGTACAATATCTTCATTTTGATCTTTCTAAAATTAAACTCATTAATTTCCCCCAAATCTTGATTTTTGCAATTCTGTTAATATGAACATTTTTCTAGCGATGTTATGAAATTTAATAAAACTAATAACAATGTTATTCATTTTCTTAGAGCAGTATAATTAACAAGTCTATTTCATGTACATCCTTTCATTTAATCTCACAACTTCTGCATTACTTGTACTGCACACGTGAAGAAATTTGCTTTGCAACGTGATGCATTGGGCATCCAGAATGCTATCTTAGCTTCAGTGCCTTTGGTCTCCACTAAATACAGGTAACTTCTTTCTTACCTGAATGACTGTTAGAAAGGAAATAAAATTCTCTCTAATGCCTCTTACTTCTATTTTTATGTCCCATTATTTCCAGCCATAGAGCCCTAAATAGGTTTCCCACAATCCTAACTCACCCCAGTGTATCTGCAATAAAGTAACCTTTCTTAGAGCTCTCATGTTTTTTCCAAGTTCCAAACCCTTCAGTGACTTTTTAATCGCCACTAATAATTTCCAGTTTCCAACAGTCTAAACTATAACAACCCCTCAAGACTTATCTTTCATTATTCTCCTTGCTACTCCCTTCATTTCAGTCCAAGTAGATGAATACAATTGTACCTGATTTCCTCTATTCATTTGCTTTACTCACATTTTCTCCTATACTGGGAAAATCTTCCTGACTTGGAAACTGATCAAATACTCCCATCTTAAAAGGCCCAAATAAAGTATCACTGTGGATTTCTTCTGCCAAAAGGAAATCACTTTGCTCTCTGAACATCCACAGCATTTCCACACCGGCCCCCCTTCTCTTTATCACGTCATGTTTCTATTTTAGCTTCCACGTGCATATTTTGTATGCCCATCGTATATTTCAGAACCTTTAGCTAATGGAATGTGTCTTACTTGTGTTTGCAGCTCTTACAAGTGCATTGAAACTTGATTGACTCAAAGAATTAGGCTCAAAGAAGATGGCATTTGTATTTTTTTTAGGAATATCAACTCAGTAGTGTATTAACAGCAATGTTCCTTTAAAATTTTTGATCATTGCTATTAGCTACATTACCAAACCCTACTTTCTATCTTGTAATAGCATCTTAAGTGCATTGTATAACTTTATGGTAACCTCTAGCAGAGGAAGTATAATCCAGAAAAACTTTATAGAGCAGTAATATTTATCTAAGAAATAGTGGAAATATACATACACACACACACACATATAGGTCTATATGTATAAATACTTGCCTATATATGTAATTTCCCATTACATTCTAACACCTAGAACAGACCTCTCATTTTGCAGCATCAAAAGTAAAAAAGCAGAAATAAGACTGAATGTTTCTTCTGGTTTTATATTAATGCTGTGAAATCCATTTTTAGTACTTTGATAGACACGTAATAAAAATCTCATTGCAACACACAGGGACCTTCTTTCTCACACATTATTTGCATTTTTATAATGTAATTACCTTCAATTAACTAGAAATAGCTATAGTGTATTCAAATATCAATCTCCTTGCTTTACAAATAAAATTATCATCTTCAAAAGCACAGGTCTTACTCCTTTACTATTCTCCTCAAAAAAAAAAAAAAAAAAAAAAAAAACTACAAACCGTACTGTCAGAGAGTCCAGCCATATCATTAATACTTTCCCAGACTTGAGTGCTACCTCAAATCAATGGTTGGCTAATGTTTCAAGTTACTAAAATTCCACCCATTCTCAGATATTTTCTCTCTTCGGATAAGACATAACACTAATGAAGGTAACCACACTGGAGAGATTATTTTACCTTTTGACTGCATAAACCCAGTTTGAGATAATTACATTAGGATGTTTGCTGTTCTTTGCTTCTAACTACATTTACCCTTGCTCTGCATTATTGGATAACACTGTGCTATAGTTGGGAACCAGGTTCCTTTGGATCACACATGATTTAAGATGAGCCAGAATAAATACTCCTAATTGGGGCTATGAGCGCTCACTTAAGAAGCTGTAGTTTAAGCACAGTTCGCTCTACTCTTACAGAGGCACTTCATCAAAGTCTGGCTTTATTCTGCCCCTCCCAGTACCACGCCATTTAAAAGGAAACAGATATTGTCTTTCAGGGTCTTTTATGTGCCAGGCACTGTGCTAGGATATTGTACATATTACTTCCTTCCATTCTCTGTACAAAAATGCGTTTTATAAATGTGGTCCAGAGAAGCTAGCCTGTTCCCATGGTCACGTAGGGAGAAAGGCAGTAGGATAGGACCCTAAAGTCCACAGTCTTTTCCAGGCTCCATGCTACCCTCCAAGAATGGTCCAGAGGAACAGTAAAAGCAGCTGCCATGAAGCACAGAATCTACTGAGACATACAGTGGTGGGCTGGTAAATGAGACCAAAAAAGCTTTGATTTGTAGCATTGGAAGATTTCGTGGTTAATTTCAGGCTACCGACCTGAGGTCACTGAATGCAAACTTGGGAAGAAGTGTGCATAGCTGGCTCCTGTGAATTCGTAAGAGCCAGCTCCTGCACACCACTGGATATTCCAAAAGAGAAGAAATGATGCTATCAAGGAAATCAAAATGCAAATGGTGTTTACCACCTAACTGGTGAGTAGTGAAAGGTAGGTGTGAAGCAAACATGGCAACTTCTGCCCAGACATCATAAGGCCATCAACAACGAGTCACAGGCTTTCTTTTGATAAAGCAATCACTCACTACATAACTGAACCATTTTCAGAGTAGAATCATCGGTTCTTATTGCAAAACGATTTTCACCAGAAAGTGGTACCAAGAAGTCTTAGATTATATCGAGGAGACAAAGAAACCTCACAGAAAGAGGTTACCCTCTTGATGGAGGACAGAGCCTGATCTTAAGTATGCAAAAAAAAAAAAAAAGAATTCTTAGGATATATTATGGGTCTTTCTCCCAATTTTGGACTCTATTATATAAATTCACATTCATAAATGTGCATATTCACAGAATAATTTATTCATTCAATAGTTGATCAACTTCCATGTGACTGCACTGTTCTAGACCCTGGAGACATATGAGTAACCCAAACAGATTAAATTTCCTGTCACAGCAGTCTTGCATTCCATTAAGGAGAGACAAGTCAAATTGTAAACATAATAAGAAAATAAACTTTATATCTTGTTAGATATAAACAAAGTAAAATTTCCAAAGTCCAAGCTATTGTTTTAAAAGATAGAATACACCTTATTTTATCTAGTACCCAAATATTTTTAAGTTATATTCTGAAAACCTAGAAGAAAAGTCACTTATTCAAATATATTTCTTGAGTGCCTACCCTGTGCAAGCAATATTCTAGGAAACAAGCAAATTGTTGTTTCCAAATCAGTTATTTTCCCTTACCTTAAGAGATTTATATTCTAATGGAGGAGGGAAACAAACATTAGTAGATGAAGATACGAAGATATTAATTTCAGTTACTGCTGTGTGCTATTAAAAAGTGATAGTGTAACAGAGTGACTACATGACAACTTAGTCTAAAATGGTCAATAAGAGTTCCTGAAGATGTGGACTAGAAAAGATCTCTGAAAACACTACCTCTCAGTGCATCCAATAATCTCAATATCTCTTCCTGCCTTTACTTCCAATTTCCAGGGGTTTGAACCTCATTCCTTTAAGGACTATGAAAATATTAGGAACAAAGCATTCCAGGCTGAGGAAACAGAAAATGCAAATGTCCTGAAGAAAGAACTTGAAATATTCTAGATACAGAAAGAAGGTTCATATAGCCCAAGAAAAGAGATGAACATGGAATTCAGTATGAGAAAGAAAGTTTTGCAGAAACCCATTACAAACAGCCTCATAGGCCTTGCTAAACCATTTGGACTCTACCCTAGTCCCAAAATGGAATCACCAGAATATTTTAAGGAGGAAAGGGACACAATCTCTTTATTGTTTTTTAAAAAAAGATCATCTTGAGTACTGCCGCAGCCCTTGTGACAGATGACGGCGATGGGGACTAGGGTATAGAAAGACATGCAGGTAAGTGGGAAGGTTGGGCATGCTTTAGAGATTCTGATTCAGTCTGAGTCCTGGTATCTCGGAAGACTGTTTGCTCTGTATTAGTAGCTCACCTATGCTTGAGGTGCTGTTTTCCAGAAGCCTACCTCATTTTCTTCACTGGAGCATCAGAAATTTGTGTGTATACTTGCTTGGTGTCTACTTTCCCTAGAATACAAGTTCTACGAGTTCAGGGAACTTGTCTGACTTATTCACAGTTATAACTACAGTACACAAAACACTGCCTGAGACATAGTAGGCGCTCATTAAGTAAACAAATGAGTGAGTGAATTAATGAACATAAGTTCTACCCAATGGTTCTCATTCTACACCTTGCGTCATATAGGACAATTCAAGTCCTATTCCAAAAGAAAGCTCTTAAAGTAAATGCAGCTATGTTATACCTTTTGATATTCTCTTTTCTAGACTATTTCTACTTCCTTACAGTATTCCTCTTATACACTTTTTAGTTTCTTAAATATTATAGTTGATTTTAAAACTTTGATTTGTATAATACAGTGATTAAATGAACTTCTAATCGTATATACACAAAGGTATATAAATTAGATATAATTATTTACAGCTTCTTCTGACTTTGCTTATGTTTTTTTCCCTACTGCTCTTCTTTGCTAAGTTTAATTAGTTGATTATAGTACTGCCCATATTATATCATCATTTTGAGGGTTCAGAATTATCTTTTACTTATGATCTGTCATGATAAGCAATTTTTATTCCTGCAAACTTGGTCTAATTAAGTTCTCCCATGGAAAAGGAGGTAGTTATCTATAATAGGACTCAGTGGTACAGACTTCTACTTGCCATCCATGAACTTTTATTACTTGGTAATGCAAAGTTGATCTTATCTGAGGTTATATAGACCAACTCTTTATACAGCTGAGTTTGGCCATGTGAGTTTTCGGGCCAGTTAGATGTAAGTAGAAGCATGAGAGGTCAAAGGCTGTTTAAAGAAAACTTACTGTGTTGGAAGGAGACCTTTTATTCACCTTCCCACTATGTGGAATGTGGACGTGGTATTATCCTGTAGGAGTTCCTGTGGGGATCTTGGAACCTGCATTTAGTCATATATTAAGAACAGTGGAACAGAAAAATTGAAGAATTGTGGTCCCTCATAACCAGGAGACGCCCTAACAACTCTGTTGTTTACCTTCCACTTGTTTTATGTGAGAGAAATTTCAGTCTTCTTTAACCTTCTGTTATTTGGGGTTTTCTTTTGGATACAGATTAACCTAATCCTAGTTGATGAAGAATTCAGTGTATTTCTAAATTTCTACTTTACATGGTCTTTCCTTTAGACTTATAAAAATTATTATACCATTTCACTGGGGAAAAAATGGAGGAAGATGTCACTGTGACTGCTTTTAAAATTGATGAAAAAAGACAAAGCACAAATATTCAACTCCAGCTCTATTCTGCTCCTTTTTTTCCAATTATTTTCTTTGATGAATCAAGCATGTATAAATACATAAATTGGAACTACTGGTATTATTTGCTTGTTGGAAAAATAAACATGATAATTGGTTCGATTTTATAAATGAAGAATTTAAAGTTCCCAATCATGCTTATATTTTTCCTGGATTTCATAATTGCCATTTACATGTGCATGGTCACTGATATTATTACAATAATATATCTTTAAATTTTAACTACATTGGTCATTGATGGAATATATTCCAAGTTACAAGGAAAGTATTTAATTTATATTAAATATCCATGAACTCAATCTGCTTAAGTTATAAGCATCCTAATTCCATTTGAATTTATAGGTAATCTAATGAATTCAGCTAATCAATAACATCTAAATATCCTAATATCTACAATAATACATCTATATGTATGTTATATTCTCTACTTTAAAAATGTCTTATACTGGGCTTCCGTGGGGGCGCAGTGGTTGAGAGTCTGCCTGCCGATGCAGGGACACGGGTTCGTGCCCCAGTCTGGGAAGATCCCACATGCCACAGAGTGGCTAGAACCGTGGGCCATAGCTGCTGAGCCTGCGCGTCCAGAGCCTGTGCTCCGCAACGGGAGAGGCCAAAAAAAAAGCAGCCTTATACACTAGAATCCAAGCACAACATCAAATACTTACAGAGCTCTCAGACATGAAATCCATTGTGTTATAAAGTTACTCACTCTTCCTCAGGAGAGATGGACACAAACACATATAATCCACTGTGAGTGTTTATGGTAGGTGTCTGGAGAACAGCTATGATGGCAATGAGGTGGTGAAGAGAATCTGTGTTGGCGTTAGGGAAAGAAGAAGTAATACTTCAGCTGTGTCTTAAAGGATAAGAAATCAGCAGGTAGAAAAGAAAAAGGAAAAATGAACCAGAAGGAATGCCCTGAACACAAGCATGGAAGCAAATACAAGCCACCTCCGTCACATTATTTTCCCAATAGCAAACCTTGGCCTAACACATTGACAGCACCATCCCCAATAATTTGCTAGCCTCTAAGAGTCCCATTTCAGACACTCTGCTGTTGGATACACCAATTCCTATACATCCAGCCTATTGATTTACACATTGTCACTTCCATCAGCACCACCCTTAACTGCCTTCCTAGTTTTGCATCCTATTTGAGGAGCTCTAGGAGGGATTGTAGTTTAACTGACGTTATGTGGCATTATAAAAATATTTAAGCGTACAGCACGTGAATTACAAAGAAAGTAAGGGACTAAGGAGAATCCTGAATATAGCTTACACATTTTAAAGCATTACCATGTTTTATGGATTTAAGTCATTTTAACTTGGATTTCTAATCTAAAGCCCATTTGGGGGAACACATTTATTTTCATACATGAAAATCTTCAATTAATGAAGATGACCTGCCATATGCCATCATAAATCTAATCAGGCTTTAGTTTTTTATTACTTTATATTCCATCCTCACTTAGCAGGATCTAGAAAAGTCCGAAAATCCAGTTGTATCAGTCATCCAATACTCATTTGCACATGCATTCTTTTAATAGATTTTACATATTGCCTCTATATTTTTTTGTGTGACAAACAATGGTAAGTTGTGGTCATTTTCATGTATGAAAAGTGATAATGTTAAAGTAGAGAATACAACAGCAGTGAGGGTCACCTGAGCTATTTTGATGAACCTCTCCATACCACTGCCTACAGCTTGGAGTGAGGCTGGGCCAGCGTCTTTGAATACACTGCCTCTCTATGGACACAGAGGGTGAGGTGTACGTGTAGTCTGCCCAAGACACATGGTGTAAAGAGCACTGTCCTCTTGAGGACCCTTATGCACGTTTGGTGACAGCTGTCATCTGTGAACACCAATTTAAGTTTCATTAATGGGAGTTTCTTTCAAACTTATCTTCATTTATTTGAAGGCTAATATGAAAAGGGACATATGGTAGTTGCCTGTATTATGAGTGAAACTGCCTAAAACCAAACCTATGAACACAAGTATGCAGATGTACACATAAAACGCTGTACTTCTGCTGCATACACACACATAGGCATGCGTGTTAAACTGTTTTCTCTCTCAATTTCATTGGCGGAGCGTATCAGTGAATTCCTGTAAATTAAGTGCTTGAGGTTACTCTATAATTTATAACCTGATCATCATTTGCCAGAAGAAAAATACATATTCATACAAATGAATGCATCCCCAAGGGGATGGAAAAGGGTTCGATTCCTTCCTTTCTTGATCACTTCAGATTAACGTAGGCCGGTTCTTCAAATGTGTGATATGGTGGAGGGCATCCGTTTAGTCACTCGAGGTTTGTGGTAGTAAGGTCTACTGCTACTACTTCTCGTTTGGACGTGAATGCTTCCCAGATAATGAAGACTATTAATATGACTGCTGTTAATGAGATGAATGAACCTATTGATGAAATAGTATTCCATGTTGTGTAGGCGTGTGGGTAGTCGGAGTATCGTCGAGGTCTGCCAGATAAGGCTAGGAAATGTTGTGGGAAGAAGGTTAGGTTGACACCCACTAATATAATCATAAAGTATGAATTTTTGCTTATGTTAAGTGTATATCCTGAAAATAGTGGAAATCAGTGTACAAAACCCCCTATAATGGCGAAAACAGCCCCCAGTGAGAGTACGTAGTCGAAGTGTGCGACTACATGGTAGGTGTCATGAAGAACACGTCTAACGACGAAGTGGCTAGGACAATACAGGTTAGACCGCCCACTGTGAAAAGGAAGATGAAACCTAAGGCTCACATCAGGGCTGGCCATCATTTAATATAGCCTCCGTGAAGTGTTGCCAGTCAGCTGAACAATTTTACTCCTGTAGGGATAACAATAATTATACTGGCTGATGTAAAGTATGCCCACGTGTCAATGTCCATGCCCACCGTGAATATATGGTGAGCTCATATGATAAAACCTAGGAAACCGATTGATACCATAGCTCAGAGCATACCGATATATCTGAAAGGTTCTTTTTTTCCCGAGAAGTTACAATGTGTGAAATTATCCCAAACCCAGGTAGGATTAAAATGTATACTTAGGGATGTCCAAAGAATCAAAATAAGTGTTGATATAGGATTGGGTCTCCTCCTCCTGCAGGGCCAAAGAAAGTTGTATTTTAAGTTTCGATCGGTTAGCAGTATGGTAATCCCGGCTGCTAGGACAGGTAAGGACAATAGAATACTGCTGTAACTAGGACTGATCACACGAAAAGTGGTGTTTGGTATTGGGTTATGGCAGGTGGTTTTATGTTGACAATAGTGGTGGTAAAATCAATGGCCCCGAGAATTGAGGATACGCTGGCTAGGTGTAGAGAGAAGATGGTGAGGTTAGCTGAAGCTCCTGCAATGTGCTAGGTTTCCAGGTAAGGGAGGATATACAGTTCAGCCTGTGCCTGCGCTGGCTTCAACTATTGACGATGCTGAAGTCAGTGCTGTGGAGTAGTTGAGCTGTATGTAGAAATATAGGTTGAGTAGTGCTGTGATGGCTGTGAATGTTAGTAGAATAAGGATATTATTTTTTGTTAATTCTTGAATAATCATTCACTTAGGCATGAATCCTGACAGTGGTGGAAGCCCTCCTATTGACAGTAGAGTGAGTATGGTGAGGGTTGTGATAATAGGTGTTTCATGTCTATGATAATGATAGTGTGGTGGTAGTTGAGTTTTGATTAAATAGTATAAATATAGTGAGGGTTGTTATGATGTAGATCAATAGATTTAGAAGAGTTATGGTTGGATTATACAGTGGGATGGTTGTTATTCATCCCATGTGGGTGATTGATGAGTAGGCCATGATTTTTTGGAGCTGTGTTTGGTGATAGAAAGTAAGGATATGGTTAATATTAGATATAGGTTGATTGATTGTGAAATTTGATAAAGAATTGACAGAGGTGCAAGTTTTTGTCATGTTAGTAGGATTAGGCCTGCGGCTAAGGGGATGCAGAAGAATTTTTTATCCATTGACCTTTATTACTACATATTTGTAAGTTAGTTATTGCTCTCATTTAAAGTATGCAATTATATAAAATATGATTTTGTTAACCAAACCATATATACCGTGTATTACCGCTACTAGGAGAGTTATTGTATTAGAACCTAAGGGAGTTAAATGGATAACATTTCCACTATGAGAAGTTTCTACTTTGAATGTAATTTCTATAGCTTAGATAATTTGTTCAAGTTGAATAACATGTTGACAAAACAATTAAAATAACCACCACGGATTCCTGAATTGCTTGCTTTGCTCTGTACATATGGTCATTTCACATTCTGTCACTACCTTAAATATCCTAAGACATTGTATTTGTCACATCACTATACCCGCCTGAATTTTTTTTTAATGTTCTCCTACTATGTATTCAAAAAGGCTCCATCTGGCCAACTCCTCAATACTAATCTATAGAAAAAACTATCAGGATAAACACAAAACTCTCAGCCAGCTCTGACTTCTGCTCATAGGGACCAAATAGGGTATTATTAACACAAGAGGAACACACAGAAATAAATTTAAGGAGCATATCTTTGATTGTGGGTTGACAGATACTGAACACAGATACCCTTCTGTTATTCATACCCCTTTGTACTGGCCTCTGTAACACTGGTTTAAAACAAACATTGTATTTATCAGAATTTAGCCATCTCATGAAAGTTAAAACTTAAGGAACTTTGCCATAGTTCTTCAGTGGGTGAAAGGCTGGATCAGGCAGCCTTCCATCGTTTGGAGTGAGAGAAACATCCTTAGCAGCAGTAAAACAAGAATTTTCCTACTAGAATCCCCATCTTATTGCCTGTCTTCAGCCACTACTTTGTGCCCTTTGCAGATTAGAACCCTAGCCTTCTCTCCAAGCCTCCCGGTGAACATGAAAACCATTTCGTTTGTTTGTTTTTTGCCCGTGCTGCGCAACTTGCAGGATCTTAGTTCCCCGACCAGGGATTGAACCCGGACCCCAGCAGTGGAAGCATAGTGTCATAACCGCTGGACCACCAGGAAATCTCCATATATTTTTTTTTATTACAAGTTTTTACTGAATCCTTTACATACATTTTCTCATTTAATCCTACCACAACCCTATGGGGAAGGTAGTATTAGCATCATTTTACAGATGAAGAAAAAACTGAGACTGGGGAGTGTAAATAACCTGTTCAAGGTCAGGCTGTTGAGTTATAGTGAAAGCAGGATTGGAAAGCAGCTTATGCCATTCCAGAGCCCTAAATTTTAGCTCCTGTGCTTAGGTTCTTACTGTTTACTATCCGATTTCCTTCCCGTGTCTGAACTTCCACATGTTGTCTGTTGGCCGATTGGCAAGACACCAAGCTTAACTTGCTGCACACCATGTGCTTTCCTAAATACTCCTAGCCAGCCCTCCCAAATCCCCCAGACTAGGGGTCTGAAAACCTAATGGTTTTCTATTTATCACTCCTTTATTTCCTGTCCCACCAACCTCTCAATGCCTCCTGTAGTATCTACAGGATTAGGTCCTCATGTCAGTATCACGCCTTGTGCGTTTGCTGAAGTAGCCTAGATGATTTGACTCAGTCTGGCAGTTTGCCTATTACCTGAGTCCCAGACATCCCGATAACCCACCTTTTCTCTTTCAGTGTTATTTAACATACTTATAGGTCTCGTCTGTGCATTTAGACTATAAATGTGTTAATAGGATTACGTAACTCCATCCTCATGGTAGCTATCAAAGGATAATACGGACACCAAACAATTAAGGTGAAAGAAAATGGATAAATACTGCTTCCAAATTATGAACACTCTAGTTTCCCACCAAATAATTAACAGTCAATGTTCAAATGGGTGTTAAAAGATCCTCATAAAAAAGAGACTAGTATTCTGTTATAGTGTAGTTATAGCTAAGGTAGAAAAAGTGACTTTCTGAATAAGAACAGCAGTATATTTCACAAATAATCACTCACCAACTTATCTGACTTACATGGCTTACTTCATCTTAAGTATCCCCTGTGTATCATGCACATTACAATATATGTATAAGGAATACTGTATAATGTTTCCTAGACTACATTGTATTAAATACTATTAAAGTATTTTCTTTACTATTGAAATAGAATTTACACTTGCTTAAAATATCTGAGTCAATATTAACAGCAGCTTAAGTAGTATTAAAGAATTAATTATATGTTAGTGTTACCAAATGTATATGGTGACATGAGTCACATTTCAGCTATTAAGTGACTACTCAGATATTTAATCTAAATCTTAATTTCTTCATAATGGCCATCAAATAATACCTTCTTCATGGGATTCTCAGGAAGAACAAATAAGGTTTTATAGGCATACATATTCATGCAAAAGTGGTTTAGAAGCTACAAGTATTCGATATGTTATTAACAGCAGCTCTGGAAAACAGCGGTCTCTTTTCTTTTCAGAATTATTAGATTTATGATAAAGCAAAATTAAGTCACAGTATATGACTTAAATGATATATTTTAATTGTTTATTTTTATATCACATCTTACGCACATCTAAGTCTACTGCTGGTCTTTAATAATCCCACACAAGACAAACGTTGTCCTTGTGGGAGAATCACACTCCAGCGTGGCAAAAAAAATTGAAAGAAATTTTCCCATCACATCAGCATCACTGAATATGGATTTTACCACAGACACTTAGACAAAAATCTCCAGTGGTTAATGAAAAGATTAGAGTTAGTGTACCGAATCTTTTACAAATTAAGATGAACTACCTTAAAAATCAATGCTGAAAACCAGTGCTAAAAAGTTGAAAAACATTACACTGTGTCCAACCATAATAAACTAAGAGAAAAATTGATACATTTAAAAGTAAAACATGTTTTCATAGCCAGAGACCAGACTTCAAAGACTGAACTCTAGCCTATTTCTATGTTCACCTCTGGATTATTAGTTAAGCAGATTGTTTTCACATATGAAAGGCTGACCTTCCAACACCAGCTTTTGCAGGAAATAATAAACTGTGGTGAGTTCTTTCACCTCCCTCCAAGTCTCCACAGTGGCAATAACACTGGCAGGATGGTTGGTCAAGGTCAGGGATGTGGTTCATGGGCAAATGACACAGCAACATCTTTACACCTGTCTTCCTAACAAGTAACAGACAAAGACAAGCAACTAATATTCTCCCTCTGACTACCACATAGTTAGACCATCTCTCACTGACACAAGCAGACACATTATCCTAATGAATGAATCCAATAAATATTCACTTGTTATTAACGTTATAGAGAACAAAATACTTCAGGGCTCTTTAGCCAGTAGCAAGTGGAGGAAACAAGTCAGATACAAAGTCCTCAAGTTTAAAATGAATGATGCCTTTTAAACTTCAGTTTTACCAGATAGGACCTGGGGATGTGTGGAGTAATGTACGGTACCAAACAGTTCTTGCCACTCAAAAGGAAAAGGCATTTTTACTACCAATTCTTACCCTCAACTTAGTATTTCAGAATTTGTGGGGTAATCACAGGTAATGCAATTATTTTTATGACTAGTTTACTACACTATAAATGAGGCATATTTCTCACCTTTGTACTCAAGAAATTGCACAATAGAGGGCCCACTGTTGTCATAAGAATGTTCAAGAACAAATGCCCAGTTAGACAATCACCAAAAATATATTAGAACCCAACCAAAAAAATAGATATTCCGTCCAAAGATATTAAAATAATTGAAAAATATGATAATAAAAGACCCTGACTACATATCCTCAAAGCAACTTTAGTGAGGCTAGGATCTACTAACTTCATAGATTTGATGTAGTACTAATAAGTTATTTTTATAGCAAGTATGTCATAGTCAAAAATGTTTTGGGTTATGTATGCAATATTAAGACACTAAATATTTATCTATATCAAACCTGACAGCAAAGCACAGAAAACATTTGTATCATTGACTGAAAATATTCATGCGACTTAAGCAGGTGCTCTCTCTACTTGATGAAGAAACGGATTCAGACTCGTTTACTCATTCACTCACTCCAGCATCACTATCTGGCACCTACCACAGACAGACCAGGCCACACCCTGAGTGTTAGGAATATAACAGTGAATGAGACAGATAAAGTTCCTACTCTGAGCTTATTCTTGAGAGAGTAGGGAAACAGATACAGAAGTATGTCTGTCAAGTGTGGATAAACACTACAAACAAAAATAGATCAGGTAGGCCAAGGAAGCTATTTCACATACAGTAGCCATGGACAGCCTATCTTTTAGCAGAAAGCTCAGTGAAATGAGGGTGAACCATGTATACATATGGAGAGATGATGTTCCAAAAAGACGACAGTGACTTCAGAGACCGTCAGGTGGGAGTAGCTCACAGGTTTTGAAGGATGATTGTCTTTCTAAATAGGTGCTTCTTGAATACCTAGGAGAGGAACTAAGCAGACTTCAGCTGAATGAAAATACACAATTTAAGTTGTTTTTGTAATTACACAGTGACATCCCAGCTTTACAGGAAAATCTTATATGTATAAATGCATTGTGAGTGGTTTAGGAGTCCAAGAAATGAAAAACAAAAAGCTGAATAACAGTGTTCCCTATTTTAAAAAATAATCTAAGGAAAGTACAAATAGGAAAGCAAGTCAATAAGAAAAAGATCTTGGAGCCAGAATTGTTTCTTCAGAAGCTAGTAAATAAGTGGCAGAAAATTCTATACTAAAACTCAGAGAGCTTCCTTATTTTTTTTCCTAATGTGATTAACACTTCTCTACTTTTAGATGAGAATAGTACAGCGACTTCAAAGAAATAGATGTCTGCCCAAAAGACAAGTGACAACTTTAAAACTGACTTGTAAGTTTTTTCAGAACGTAAAATGACACATTTCAAGGCTTTCAGTAATATCGCTGTAGTCAGACACTCAGAAAAACAGAATGCACTATTTTCAGACCATGTTCCCAAGAGGACATGTAGTCATCCATGTTTCACTCAAAATGCACTTCAACAATGTATTCCTTTTCTATTCCCTGAACTATATACTATTACTGTGAAATGTTTCAATTCTGAAATCTGAGACTGCCGTTGTCCAATTTTTTATTTATAATGTTTATTCTCCAAGCTTTTCAAACAAAACATTGTATCTCAATTTTGCTGAAATCTTTATCTCCAGCTGGCTCTAGTTCTCTCCATTCTTTGACCTTCTGATTAACTTCTATCATCTTTTCCATGGAAAGCCTATGTCTTCAATGACTCACTTCTTGACAGATTTCTTGTCCCCAAAAGTTTTATTTCCTTTTATTGGTTCCTACACCAATAATTCTGGGATAGCATCACATTTGGCAGAAACACTCTTAAGTGGTTTCTCATAACAAATGTCTATTTTATTTAAGGTTCCTCCTGAATGATAGGGAGTGAATATTTCTCTAAAGAATAATGTAATATACTTGGTTCTTGGCAAAGACATACTAACTTAATTGTATGGATTTAAGAGTATATTTAAAGAAAATAAGTATTTTCTCTCTCTAGCCATAGGTATTCCATCTAATCCTCATGCCTGATTAGTGTTTATGAAGAGGATTTCTTCTAAGCCTTTTAAGTTTATTTGTTTCTAGTTCACTATTTCAGTTTTAAAGACTTCAACTCTGTCTTCCAGAATTATTTTCTTTGCAAATGATAGAGATATCTTCTTTGCAATTTTAAACTTACTAAAAAGGTAATTTGTTGACTTATGCAGCTGAAAAGTCCAGGGGTAGTTGAGGTTCAGGTCCGGCTGGATCTGGATGTTCAGATAAAACCAGGAGTCTTTCCATATCAGAGCATTGCCATTTTCTTTATTGGCTTTTTTTTTCTTTTTTAAAGGCAAGCTCATTCCGTATCAGGATAACATGGCTAAGAATAGCTACAGGTTTACAAACGTTAAGCTCAGCTAAATGGATAAAGAATTCCTCTTTCACCTTTGTTCAGCAATAATCCCAGGATATTTGTCTAGCTTGTGTCACTAGCCTGCCCCTAAAACAATCACTTTGGCTAGAAGAATAAAATGCTTGAATGTGGCTCCTTCCCATCCTAAGAAACAGGAGTAAGATCATTCTTATCTGTAACGCATGGGCTGAGAGAAGGTTGCTCCTGAAAGAAAATTTGAAGGCTGCTATTGGATAAAGGGAGAACATTTTCTGGACAGTGGAAGAATATTCGATTCCTAATATACCATGAGTTATAAACTGAATTATACACCCCCAATACATACGTTGAAGACCTAACTCCCACTGTGACTGTATTTGGAGATGGGGCCTTTAAGGAAATAACTAAGGTTAAATGAGGTCATAGAGTGGTATCCTAATCCAATAGGACTGGTGTCCTTTTAGGAAGAAATGCACCAGGGAAGCGTGTGCACAGTGAGAAGTTCCTGTGAGGACAGACCTCAAGCCAAAGAGAGAGAACTTAGAAGACTCCAGCCTTGTTAGCACCTGGATCTTGGTATTCCAGCCTGCAGAATTGACAATTTCTGTTGTTTAAGCCACCCTGTGTATGGTATATTATGGTAGCCCAACAGCTAATATACTGTTAAACACAATTGATAAATATTGATACTTGGAAAATGGGGAGAGAAACCAGGATTACGTTTAAATCAGATAGGAATTTGGGGGGGGAATTCAAGCTTCCTTTAACTTCGAAGAGTAGAAATAAATTCTATTTTCAAGGTCAGTGTTAAAGATTGGCTAATGGCTTCAGTGTCAGTGTACTACATGAAACTAAGGACAATTATACCAATAAATACTTGTGTTTATAGAAATAACTCGAACTAAAAAAACAAAAACCCAGGACATTGGAAGTAAAAGATCTCCAAATATCACCAAAGCAGAGAAGGGGTTGAGGTTTTTCAGTCTCTTTATAGAAATGTTTTTTATATCATATCTTATGAATAAATCTGATAATAACTATAATATACACTATCAGTATCACAATATTTGCATTTTTATAAGCACAGAGTTTTGCTGTATCACTGAGGCACTATGTCAAGCAGGTGCCCTGTCATTGGTATGATGAAGGTTTTTAATGGTGTAGATATTTCACTGAGTGATCTTATGTCAAAAAGTGTTGTTTTACTACAAAGATTGTTCAGCAAAATTATGAACCTACGTAAATGGAAAGACATTCATGTTTATGAATCAGTTGACAATACTGTTAATATGACAATATTTCCCAAGTTAATATACAGATTCAACAAATCCCTATCAAAATGTTAACTAGTTTCTTTGCAAAATTTACCAAGGTGATCCTGAAAATTATATGCACATTCAAGGGACTCAGAAAAGCCAAAACAATCTTAAAAGAACAAAATTGGAAGACTCATACTTCCCCATTTCAAAATTAAAAAGCTACAGTAATCAGTATAGTGTGGTACTAGACATAAATGTCAGTGGAATAGACTTGTGAGTCCATAAATAAAATCTCACATTTATGATCAATTCAACAGTTGTAAGGATAAATTCAAGAAGATTCTTTAAAACAGATGGTGCAGTGACAACTGAATATCCATATGCAAAAAGAATGAAATTGAATCCCTACCTTATACAATATGCAAAAATTTACTCAAAATGAATCAAAGACCTAAATGTAAGAGCTAAAACAATAAAACCCTTAGAAGAAAACGTAGGTGTTAGTCTTAACGATTTTAGGATGACACTGTAAACACAAGCAACAAAAGCAAAAGGTAGACAAAAGCAAAGTGGACATGAAAATGAAAGACTTGTGCTTCAAAAAACGTCAAGAAAATGAAAAGAACCTATACAATGTGAGAGAACTTTTGCTAATCCTGTATCTAATAATAGAGTTACATTTAGAATATTTAAGAACTCTTAAAACTCAATAAGAAAAGCAGATAACCCAATTTAAAATGGCAAAGACTCTGAGAAAACATTTCTTCAAACAAGAACATTGGTCATCAGGGAAATACCAATCAAAACCACATGAGATCACTTCACACTCACTAGGATGGCTATAATAAGAAAAACAGAAAGGTATTGATAACAATTTGGATAAGGTGGAAACTTCACATACTGCTCATACGAATGTAAAACAGTGTAGCTGCTTTGGAAAACAGGACGGGAGTACTTCAAAAAGTTAAGTTATCATATAACCTAGAATTCTATTCTTAGTTATATACCTAAGAAAAAAGAAAACTTGTTCATACAAAAATTGTACATGGATATTCATAGGAGCATTATTCATAAAAGGTAAGATAGAATCAACCCAGATGTCCATCCGCTTGTGAATGGATAAACAAGGTGCTATATCCATACAACGGGATATTATTCGACCATAAAAGTGAAGTAACAATACATGATCTTATGACTATTATGCATGATATATCTAAAACATGCTACCACGTGGATGAATCTTAAGAACATTATGTTAAGTGAAAGAAGCCAATCATAAAAACCACATGATATGATTCCATTTATAAGAAATGTCCAGAATAGGCAAATCTATACAGACAGAAAAGTTAACTAGCTGTTGCCTAGAGCTGGGGATAGATGACTGTGGGTGTGTGGTTTCTTTTAGGGGTGATAACTCTTCTAAAATTGACCATGGTAAGAGTTATACAACCCTGTATATACCAAAAACCACTGAACTTTATACTTTAGATTGTATGTGAACTCTAAAAGATCTTATAAAAGTTAATGGTGTTTTAAAATGTACTCAAAAGTAAATACAGGTGTGTACAACACACATACTTAGAGAGTCACGCGATCATGAATTTATTAATGCCAATGAAGTTGAAGAAACAAGGCCTTCATTTGTGTAGAACTGTTATTAACAAAAAGACAAGGCAAACGCTAAGGTGTGCAGCAATGTCATCTGAGCTCATTAAATGTTCAGGATGAGTCTTCAGAGCATGCCAGTTCCCCCAGGTTAATCCCTCCAGATAAGAGTTATGTTTCCATGAATACCACCATGAGGAATCAGAGCAGCAGATGTACTGAAATCATAAACTAAGATGTTTATTTAATTCCAAATATATAAGAAAATGCATGAGATGAGAACCACAAAGAGAGGACAAGGTCAGTAACTTGAGACATCGTGGAGGAAGAGACAGTAAGTAGAAGTAATCAAGACAAGAAAAAATACTTGCATGTGAGGAACAGAGAGACTTGCTGAACATCCTAGGTAATTTGGCTTTACCACTGAGAACTTTGCACTAAGATTACTGTAAACACTTGGTATCACTAACTTAAACTTGAAACAAGACGCATGTCCATAGCTTGTTAATTTAGTTGTAATTATATGCGCTTAGACATTTTCCATTAAGTTTTCACTAAGCTTCAAAGAACATTAAAAGAATGATTTTAAAAAGAATCTAAGTAGAAACAATTGATTTAAATCTATGAAATAATTCTTATTCATATTAAAATAGCATTCAATTACTCAAACAGTGATATTCAAAAGTTAATTCAAGGTGAGGTAAATTCAGTTTCAGTCCCACAATTTCATCTCTGTCCAACACATTCCTCCAATGTTTCTATTGGTACATCTAATACCTACTTCATGATATTTTATAGACAGTGGTATACAAATTAAGTTATTATATAGATTTACATAGGTTTGTCACTGTGAAATACTGTATTAGTATTAAATTATTCTTTAATATTTCTTCTCCTTATTCAATTTCAGATTGGATCTGTAAAAGTCCTTTCATCATTGTCTTTATTGAAATTCCTGTCTAAATTATATTATCTAAGTTGATTATATTTAAATACAGTATAAATGTTAAGAAATTCTCATTGTTCCAAAAATGGAACATTTTAAGTAAATCCTATAAGTGCTTCCTTATAATATTATAACATAAAACATCAATATTGCCTTATTTTATAAGAGGTCAGATAAGGGTTAGACTTCTATTATAGAGGAAGAAAAAAATGTTTTTCCATCTAAATGAGGAGGAAAAAAGAGGTCTAACTTATAAACAAGTGTCTCAAAAGAAGTTTTTCCATTTTCTTAAACCGGTTTCAAGAAAATCTTTAGCTTTGGTACAACTAAAAATGCCAATGGCTATCACTATTATGTCAACTATAATAAGCAGCAAACAGAAATAATAATAAAGCGACAAAATAATAAGAAAATAAATTTTGAATAGCAGCAACATAGGAAAGTCATTGGTAATAAATTAAACGATATCATCCTATCTGGATTGAACTGGAGATTTCAATTAGGACCACTATTAAATTTTCCTTCCTACTTGTGTAAGATGCTCCTCTCAATTTACTAAGTTAATCAGCCCATCATTTTTGATAGAAAAAGATTTGTGCCACTGCATTTAATCAAACAGCATTCTATTTAAATGTACAAAATTCAACTTAGCTAAAAACTACAGAAGGAGTGGGTAGAAGTATGATGTATGTAGATATGGGTAAAAAAATTTGAGGAAGACATATTTCATAAATACAAAATTTTCATGTAGGCAAATAAGTGAAGTGGTATTTAGTATTTAAATAACTGAAAGATTTGGGTGTAGAAAATAGTCCTAATGATCAGGAGTCTCTTCCAATAAAATATACGTTGGGGAGCCAACAGCACACTACAGCCAATCCAAGGGGGCCTGGGCAGAATAAAAATTCTATTTTAACTATGTACTAAAAGGCAACATTTCTTGATCAAGAAATAGAAACAAACCTTGGAGTAAATAAAATGGTGACCTTTAAGAGTATGAAACCTAGAAAGAGAAGATAGTTTACCATTTCTTGTCCCCAACCAACATTTTTTAGTTGAGTTAACGGAAATAGAGGGCTAACCCCCTCTAAAGTTATAAATTACAGTTAAAGGCTTCCTTACGTCCTTAAAATTTTAATATTCCCCTGCCTTTGCTCCCTGACTTTCACAGATTTATTTGTATCTTTCTACCGGGTTGTACGGCCCGAAATTGTTGATACTGTTTTTTGTATACTTGCCTCAATTTAAAAACACAGACTAGATTCTCTGCCAATTTGTAAATTGTTCAGAATTCAACCCCATCAGATGAACAAGTGTTTGCACTGTTATGTCAACACACCAATGATTCACTTGCTTACTCGTTCAGTGTGAATTGCTCAAAACTGTAGTAAGATACCAATGTCTCTTTAATGGCCACAGAATGTGCTTTATACAGTAGAATCTGGTACTTGGTGACAGCAATGACTTTCAACTCCTCCTCCACATCTGATTTTGTACCTAAATTGGTTGCCTTAAGGCAGATTCACCATTTAAAAATGCCTTTCTGATGTGGTACCATAGGCATTGTTCTTCGTTTACCCTGAAATGAGATGATTACCAAGTGTAAGAGCATTTTGTAGCCATAGTGGCAATAAAACAATATTCTAAGGACAGACCAAAAGATTGCATGGAAGCTACAAAAGAGTGGCTGACATTTAGATATGATCGAAATGCTTAATGTATTTCAAGCAATTTCTGGAAGAGCACCATTCATTTATACTAAGAAGTTCTCCAGGTTAAGTTGAAGATTTTCTTGAAAATGACATCAATACTCTTGCCTGAAAGGTTGGGAAAAAAATGTAGAAGTTTTGATAACTGCTTCAATTACACATTTAATATGGTCTGTTTAGATCAGCAAAGGACCATCCTACAAAGTATACTTAATAGGAGGAGAGCTTAGATAAAAGCCACTGACGATAGAAAACTTCTACCTCAGAAATATTTTTATACCTAAAGTCTTTAATATATTTCAGGCTATAAATCCATGATAAATTCTATAAGTCTGATAACTTCCTAGCCATTTTAAGGCCTTCTTTTAGAAATGTAGATTATAGCTTTCAAAACAAGAATTTCTGCCAAGGAAGAGTGTCAGATGGGTCTACTGTATTCATGAGTTTCCATCAGTGAATGGTGATAGATTCTATTTGCCAGACACATGAGAAATATTGCTGACCCCAGTCAGCTTTAGTCGAACATTTGATATTCCTTTACTCAACTCAAATATGTAGAAATGCTATATGATTTTAGAAGAAATGGGCCATGAAAATAACCTTGCAGTATTACTGGTAGCCTGTCTCTAAACTCAAATAAAATTGTTTGAATTTGACTTACTGAATAGAACTTAACTACTAGTACTAATCCACATACACTGAGAAATGGAATATTGCTGGCCATATTGGTAAACAAAGGATGTCAGAGTCATCAGTGATTGCAGCTACTGACAATGGTGAGCTGGTAAGCCTTGAGGGAATTCCGGAAGGAAAGAATGCCTGCCGTCTAGCAGCCATCAGACTGCAGCCACTCCCCACAATGAGCTCAGAGGAAACTCAGGATGTGCAAACACAGGATACTGGCCCCGGATAGCTGAGGTGCACATCAAAGGAATGATTTCAGTGAGCCCAGACTCTTGCATCTTCCCATATACAGAAAAGCACTAAATTCCTTCACTTGAGATATCTTGTCTTCTTTAACAATAATCTTTTGAAGTTCAGACTACCTGCCCTTTGTTGTGAAATTCCTAGATATCCTCGCTCCCCCCTCACCTCCTCGGAGTAATTCTCTCAGGATTACTTGAGATGCTGCCTTCTGGGCTTGAAGTCCTAAAACTTTCCGCAGAATAAAACGTAACTCTCAACTTTTAGGTTGTGAATATTTTCAGTCGACACACACACATTCTGTTGGTTTCATACGTGTGTTTTTGGAAAATTTGCCTGTAAAGACGTGGCAATATAACAACTGCAACATATCAGACTAGATGAAAAGCATAATTTAGTTCTCTTTCTACAATTAGGAAAAATATCAAAGGTAAACAAAACTAACTGCTGCATCAGTCTATCAGAATAATTTACAACCATAAGGCATTATGTGAGGTTTCATTCATCCCATCAAGAACAAGGAATTCTCTCTTAGGAAATTGTTATCTAGCATTTATATTTTTCTTATTAAGCAATCTCTAGAAGTAGATATATCTGGGTCTATATACTTCCACAGGTAGTTAAAAATTATAGATTAAAGCTAGCTTAATTTTAATCCTTTTTCTCTCTTAATGATAAAGCTAAATTCATCTCAGGGGGATTTAAAATATCCTATTTTGTGAGGGATGCTTTAGGGATCTCTGCATCTATTAATGGACCGACCGGTGTCCTCCAAACAATTAGGACTAATTAGCATTTTTGTTGACTAGATTGAATAGGGAGCTCTGGAAGAAACACTTAATAGCCAAATAAATGATTATTTTACCCTTGGAATTTTCTTTGCCAGCAAAAGTAGTAAAATGCGCTGGGGAGAAGCATGGAAAAGTGAAAATTGCTTTACTCCATGATTGTTATTATGAGGTAACTTCCTTCAAGACAAATAAAAAAATATTAAGTTGTTTATAATTCAAACTAGATTCCCAATTACAATGGCTACCATACACTATTGTTGAATCCTTTACATAGTTCACCTCTTAGCCTCAGAAAAGTCTTACAAGATAGGTACTAATATCACCATATTTACTTTTAAAGAAACTATTATATGGAGAGAATATTTAACTGATCCAAAATTATAGAAACAAACTCCAATCCTTGGCTATCCCATTATAAAGGGCCTTTGTTTCCCCATGACACCTTGCTACCTCTCCATCCATCCTGTATTTTCTAAGGACATCTCATATTGAGGATTTTATTTATGAAACTGGAAAAGCATGGTGAATTAGATGGTCACTGATTATGCCTTTCTAATTTTATAGAAAATTCACTTCATACTTCTTTTCACTAATCAGTGTAATTTGAGAATTTACTGCAAGTCAGTCATTGTACCAGACCCCTGGAAAACAGGCTAAAACAGTACTTGCCCTAAAGTAAAGGGATAATTGGCAGCATACTTCAATATAAAATTGTAAGTCTGTTCTGATTGTTACTTATACCCATTTTCATGCAATCTCTCAAGTTTGCTAGTCATAGAAAGGTAATTGACTTAGTGGATCATTAATAAGCACATTGATTATTTAAGTTACTTTTGTTCTTAATATATTGAGAATGAGAAAGCCACAGATACTAGAAATCTCAACATTAAAACAGCTAAGGTTATGTTGATATCAAAAAGTACAATGAAAAAATCATACAGTAACTGAGTTGTTTCAGTGTTACTGAAGATTTAAGTTAATATTTGTTCACAATGTATTACACTGATATTCTCTTCTAAACACACATTGTTGGTGAGAGTTATTAAATACAATTTGACCACCTTATCTTTAGAAATCCCAAATTGCATTATAGCTCCAGTATAAGTCTGAAAATGTACTGCTGCTAAGGTAGCAATCTTAAAAAGCCATTATATGAAGATTTATTTTGAACTTTTCACTTTATAGATAAGAGTTAGGCAAATATTAATACTTATTTAAAAAGTGGTCATCTTTTTGCTTTAGATTTTTCACATTAGACCATATCTGCTCCAGGTGTGATGATCTAAAGAATACTGATAAGATTTTAATTCTACCTTACACAAATATTAAGAAAGTTTACTTTAGGAAACTTTCCTTTAATAATTCTCAATCTTAAAAGATAGCAGCATATGAAAGCTAGTAATTAAATAAGATATAAATAAATCCCATCTTAATACAATTTTGTATTTCAAGTACTTGGGGGGATAAAAGACTATAAAACAATGCCAAATGGCACCTATATCAACCTGCCATTGGAACACAAAAGAGTTCAGAGCAACCAAGATAATTCTTTGAAATATCTTTAATACTACGGCATAACATTCTGTCATATGTTCACTCTTATAAGTCTCTAAAAAGTTAGAGTAACTTCTGGAAGCTCAAAAAATAATCAAGCATGGTTGCTGCCGAATTATACACAAGAAGTCAAATATATGGCCTAACTCAAAGACGCAGATGTAGGGAATAGACTTGAGGACATGGGAAGGGGGAAGGGTAAACTGGGATGAAGTGAGAGAGTGGCATGCACTTATATATAGTACCAAATGTAAAATAGATAGCTAGTGGGAAGCAGCCACATAGCACAGGGAGATCAGCTCGGTGCTTTGTGACCACCTCGAGGGGTGGGATAGGGAGGGTGGGAGGGAGACGCAAGAGGAAGGAGATATGGGGATACATGTATATGTATAGCTGATTCACTTTGTTATACAGCAGAAACTAACACGCCATTGTAAAAGCCATTATACTCCATAAAGATGTTAAAAAATAAAAAAGACCACATTAATGTTACCATAATGCAGAAACTTCCACAACAATAACCTTCATTTAGCTTTTTTCTTTCTTAGATGCTTAACTTAAAAATTATGTACTTTATTCACAATTGAGATTTTATTAAGGGTATGAAATATAATCAGAGTAGATCCAATCTAGCATAAATTCAATCATAGAAAAGGATTTAGGAGACTAATAGTTTTGTTCCACTTCCCAATAAGCCAACTAAAAATGTATTAGTACACTTTTCCACAATAGTTTAAAAATGAAATATTACCTTTCCTCAATAGAATTTTAATTTTAAGTTATGACTGATTCATATAATTTAAAGGATAATCAATGACTTATGATTTTAAGAAAAGCAATTCCCAGTCCTATTCTTTGAATCTCATTTCCTCACTCCTGTTCTCCAGAGAAACCTTTTTAGGTAGTTTAGTTCTTTCATCAGGAATTCAGCTTCATATGCAAATACATATCATTACACTGCTATTACTTGAATTATCAATCTCAGATTCTGATGATGACTTCCTGCTATAGGAAGTAAGGATTTAGTTTCTCAAACTCCCATCTTTGACATTCCCCTTCCCTCCAGAAGCACTTCTAGAGCTATCACAATTTTTGGATAAATTGATGGATGGAGTCTACATTTTCAAGAGTACGTAAACACTGCTCACTCCCGAGCCACATAATATACTATAATTACTTTTGCTTTCTTCTGCAAGTTTCTATTTTGCTATTTTTTTATAAAAAATTTTAAAAAATTATAAAATTATAAAAAATTTTTAGTTTGCTGTCTTAATATGTATATACATACTGTTCTTGAGACAAACACAAATACATCACTTTTTTTTTTCCCCAAGTACTTAAGTAAATCTTTCAAATCTATCAGTATCTTCCAAATAATCATTAAATGGGTAGGTAGACCTTTGTTATTCTCCCTGGCTACCATCCCTGTGCTGGTTTCAGCTTGTTGCTCTATTTGCACTGCTACCCCTGCCATCATCCTGGCACTCTCCCTGACTATTTTCTAAGTATGAAACTCCAGGTTCTTTCTCTTCATTTAGTTCCCTTTCTGATGAATATCCTCCACTAAGTTCAAGAAATTGCACAAGAACGGTGATGGTTTATGCCTAAAATGTATATATTATTCTCTCCTTTATTGGTAAATTAAGCAGCTATGTATTTCTGATTGAAGATCATTTTTCTTCAAACTTTTGAAAGTACTGAGTGGATAGGCTCTTCAAATTAATTCTCACATACTTTACTTCTGGGGGATTTTTAACATTTCCAAATCATTTCTTTCCCTGTAGTTTCTTATTTAATGTTTTTACAACTCCTAACTGGTATATATAAGCCCTCCTAATTTTATATAACTTGACCTTATCCTCCCATTGATTGCTTAATTTGTAGTATTTTTAAATATTATAATACCTTATTTTTAATTATAATTTAGTTTATATTTAGTTATATTTTATAGTATTATGTGCCTTTGGAGGAATCTCTGAACATGTTACATAATACCTCTAGTATCTTTTTCCTTTTATCATTTTTTTCTACGTCCCCTACTGTAAGATTTTTCCAAATCTTTTTCCTGTGTTTTGATTTTTTTTTTTTTTTACACTGAAAATCTTCCTCAACTACCTGTTGACCTTTGACTATTTTTAAGAAAGGGAGCTATAAAAGTTGATGACAAGCCCTTTATGAGAGTATAGATTGGTAGGCTTCACTGAAGGGTCACTGGGTGAGGTAAAGTCTTCTTTGAATGATTATCTCCTGTCACTCTTGAAGGGCTATCCTCTGGGGCCATCTAGATTCTCTGGGGGAATAATCACCTAATCTCACGTCTAGGGTGTTTTTCTGATGTTGATCTCAGGTGAATGGAAAGAAAAGAGAAGGGACCTAGAGGACAGCGCAGTGTTCAATTTACAGATATTAATCCACTCTACCACAGGGGAGATTTGCTTTGATCCTCCACTTAGCCTAATTTTTCCATATCCAGAGTCTCTATATTCAATTTTTTCCTCCACGCAGAACAAATTCCTAGCCTGTTTCAAATAAAGGTCCAGAAGGAGGCGAAATGAAAGCTGGTATTTGCCTGGTTACTCAAGGATGAAGAAGGGACCTGGATTTCTAACATCTCCATGTATTATTGACTTTCAATAATTTTCATTGCTTGTAACTTTAATGGATCCAAGTTCAGGGCCTTTCTTGGGATTCCCGCAACTGAGCGCACTTGGTCTCTCTAATATGACATTCCCATTGTTGCTCAATAACCACTTAGTCCTTTGTAGGCTCTATCTTTTCTCCCTATTGTCTCAGTTCACTTCTTGGTTGACACCTTGATGTCATTTTTAGATGCTTTAAAGAGGGGAAAATATTATGTCTGATTAATCTGCCATAATTATTCAGAAGTGTCAAAATAATCTCAAAATTGTAAATTCATATTAAGTTAAGTGAATAACTGAACAAGAATCTCTGGAAATTTAACATCAGAAGGGCTAGATCTCCAGAATATTAATTGCTCTTCTCTCATAAACTCTTTTGACAATTCTATCAAAAGTTAAGAAATACACTTAAATAATGGCTTTCAAATTTTTTACTTCTGAAATTCTATCCAGGGGTTTTTTAGCTTGTAGCTATCGCCCCGTAGTTAGCAATTCAAGTCTTTAAAGAGGAATTTTAAACAAAAACAAAGAAAACATGATATTGACCCCTTGGGAAAGGGTTTATGAAGACATTGTTGGGAAGAATTTGAGATTGGCATTAGTTTGGTTTTTTTCTAGAAATTGTTCTAACAAGACTAGTTTCTATGTTATTTTGTATGTATGTACATATACTTAATAATTTAATTCTCTTGAGTAATTTTGGTTCCCTCTTATATGTATCCAGAAAGCAGCTGGCAGAAGTTCATGCATTTTTCTTCCAGGCCAATCAAAATTCTTAGACTCCACTAATCATTTACAGATCACTACATTGTTTAAAATTCAACAGCTGCATTTTACTTCAACTTCCCCCTCATATTCTAAATTCCAGTCTTTGTATACATCCTGAGATCAGATGCAAGTTGTGAATATCTACTTCAATGACATTCTCGTTTAAAAAAAAAAATCACTTAATATGGTACACATACATTCATTCAAATCAAAGACATGATTCACGCAGAGTATAAGCAGCTAAGGGTGACCTAAGTTTAGTCTCCATGTTCGAATACCTTAAAATCAGATAGGAGAGGAGACGTGGACATATCATGAAGTACTTTGATTAATGCCTTAAGTGAATCAAAGTGAAATTCATGCCATAAGTTAAACAAAGTAAAATTGATAGTTATAGTCAGAATATTCCAGAGTCATTTCCATTCAGGGAACAGTGAGAAAGTCAGGAATAATTTTGGGGAGGAGTGTCATCCATGCCCAGCACTGAAATGTTACTCAGTAGGTGATGGAATGAGAGGGGCTAAGGAACAGGTATAGAAGTTGTAAAGTGTGATTGACAAAACTAGTTTCTAAGACCATTACTAAGTTGGGGGTTCCTACGATTACCCCCCAGTTTGGTCATTTGCTAGGATGACTCACAGGACTCAGTCCTTCTCAAGTCTAGGACTTATTATAGCAAAGAAATAAAAATTTAGTTCCGAAAAGGGAAAAGGGCAAAGGCACATGGGCCAAAATCAGCAGGAAGCCAGATAATCTTCCAGAGTCTTCTTAGTAGAGCCATACAGAACGTGCTCAAATCCTCCAGCAACAGAATTGTGACAACATGTATGAAATGTTATCCACACGGAAGCTCACCTGACCTGAGTCCAAGGTTTTTTCGGGGGGGGGGGGTCAGTCACAGAGGCAACTCTGCCTAATACCCAACTTCTAGACTTCCACAAGGAGAGCAGGTATTCAGCATAAACCAGTGCTTATACAGGTAATTAGGCAAGTGAGTCACTTTAATCAGTTCTGAGAATGGCGAGAACCCTCTTAAAATCCCAATTACCATAAACCAACCAAGGCAAGCAGGCCCTTCTAAGGAAAGCAGTCTCAAGCAAGCTATGTTAGTTCTCTTCTGCATGATTAACTACACAACATAGTTTGTGAAAGGTCTTGAGAATTAAGTCTAAAAATGTTTTCTGAAGCATTCAATCTTGTCATTGAGATAATTTTGATACACTTTGAAAAAACAAGACTTCCTACTCTGCCACAGTGGAACTTCCTACAGTTTCATTTATTACTCTACATTCTTCTGAGAAACGTAAGAGAGTTCCAGGTCAACAACAAGATTACTGATAGTACTATTCTGACCGTGTGACTAGTACATTAGGTAAAATTTTCTTTCATTAGTTCTTCTATGGTACAAAAAGCTCTTTTAGAGTTCATTTTTTTTTAAGCTACAAGTTATCCTAACCTATGTTTGCATTGTTTCCTGTTTCAAATCTAAAAACAATTTTCATAATGTTGTACACACTGGGTTTGATAAAAACTTTGGATGTGTGTGTGCGCTAGATGCTTATTTTTTTCCAACGTGCCATGAATTGCTTCACGAACACATTTCAGCTTTGCTCATTTGTTTATTTCTTCTCATACTCTTAGAGAGTTCACCTACAAGTTTTAGGCAGAATATTTCACAGCAGAAGGCCAGGCCGAAGCTGAAATGCCCTTCACAAAACATTGACTAAAGAAGCTTTTTTTGCTGCTTAAAAGTTTGATCTTTCATGAGTTGCAATTTGTGCTGTCAACAAGCTAGCTTTTGTTAAGTATATATATGTATATAAACTAGTTTTCCAAACTTTTCCTTTCAACGCATTTTGTTTTTAAACCAACACCCAGAGTCATAATTATATGAAGTATCCACACTGAAAAATATGTTAATGACATTTCATCTTTTTATGTCATATGCTGACAACTTCAGATTTATACCGTCTATCACCGTGACTAAAGAAATAAGATCTCAACTTGCAAAAGCACCATGTCTTTTTGCAAAGAAATGGTGAATGAAGGAAACTTTAGTAGTGTATAAAAATGGAAGACCTTTAATACTCTCTACAGGATAAGGTTCTTCTGCTGTTGCTAATGAAAGAGTACAACTAAGGAAAATTTGACCCCGATATTAAATCAAATTTACTTTATCTCCAAAATAGAGCAGGAGTAAGTTTGGTTACAATTAGGAGGTGTAACTAACGTGATGATTATTCCCATGTATCAAAACCAGAGGAAGCAGCCTTTGAAGTTCCCTAGGTCCAACTTTCATAAAACAGAACGGCTTTGAAGTCAGGTGTAAATTCTTGTATTTGTGCCATTTATCTGAACACCGAACAGTCCTTTCTTTCAGCTTCCACAACAAGTTCTAATGGTTACGTATCCTGTAAAAGTTATACAAACAAGGAGAGAATGTGGATACAGAAAGTTACTTACATTCAGGACTTACAGTTCTCACAATACATCTGCAAACTACCTTGAAATATTTTAATAAGCCTAAAACAATTTTGCATGAAGTATGAAAATATATTTTGCGGCCCAACGCCTGATGCATACTGATGCTGCTGGGCAAAACATTATTCTGTTTTTGTTGAATGCTAGTTTTCTATAAATACGGTACGTTTATAATATTTGAAATAGTTTTATACTAGCTATCAATACTACTACTATTTGAAACTAAGAATTGTATTTGGGAAACTCTTAACATGAAACGTTCTGAAATTGGGACATATTCTCTAAATGAAATAAAACTATGTAAGAGAATATGGGAGGACCTAGAAAAATAAAGGACAAGAAAACATTCTTAACAAATTTTAAGGCTGTCAAAGCAAAGGAACAGTGAAAGGAATGAAATTGTTTTGTGCCTGAAAACTAGCTTCATTTCTTAGGTTTTCCTTAATCTAATAGCTTCGAATTAGCATTTTCTTCTTTGACCATCTGTCGTTTCTGCTTCAGTGTTTTCTTCTCTTAATTTAATGTAATTAAACTTCTCTAATTATTTCTATCAAGTCTCAGTTCATGTACACGTCTATTTAGACAATTTCAAATGCATGAGATAAATAGTACTATCACTCAATCATGAAAAATATTTTAAGGCATAGTTTATAACCAGTTACTTGGTGCTATTTCTGCATCCCATCTTTCCCTCCTAACCCAGTGAGCTGAGAGATGATGATAGCCCAGGCCTCCTGTGCTCTGAGGGCTTTTCTTACCCTTTTACACAGTGACACATGGTGCCAAGAGATTATAGAATTGATTGGAGATATTGCAGGAAGATAGGTGCTTTGCCACAATCCGAAGTGCCACTTCACTGCACAGATTAGCTCCGAGAAAACAAAGGTAGGTAAGAAAGGTTCCCACCAGCACCTTTAGCGGGTGCTGACCAGCTGAAGGTCAGCGACCCAACTCCCTTATTAGCAACTCTCTAACTGGGTGAAGCTAGTAAGACAGTAAAAAGTTCATTGTGCAGAAATGTGAATGTGTATTTTTCTGTAGTGAGCTTAATGATACAGCTCTTTAGCAAGCGTATAGGAGCTCCAGAGTGGTGTCAAGAGATGGAGCCTGTGAGCTGGAATCTAGCTGAGCCAGTTTACACTGGAGGAAAAGTTGCTGCACGGAAAGGATGAAACTAATACAGAAAGAATGTTGACAATAATAGGAAGAAAAAAAATCAACGGCAGGAAAGCACAGGCACTGTGATATAGCAGTGATCAGAAGAGGCTTCATTCTAAGACATCAAGTGTGGATATAACTCTGGGACCGAACTGGCCCCCAGACTCCTGCCAAATGCCCACCCCAGTGGTAATGACACTGAAGTTAGCGGAGCTCAGAGAGGGGATTGTGGCCCCAGTGCAGGAGGGTGTGGGTAGATATAGGATCAAGTCTCTGCTTCCGTCTCTACAGTTCCATGAGTCTATCTCGGAAAATCTATCAGAGCCTAAAGTGGGGAGACCGAATACTATGACTGCTAATCAGGGAATGACCTTGTTTTATTCATCTTTAAAACAATGCTTCTTACAATGAACACCTTAATTGTACATAGGACAAAATGTTGAGCTACATGAAAGTACAGTGCATCTCAGAAAAAGCTCAGTCTGATTGGCCTAAATACACTAGGCCTGAGAAATTAAATAGCATTACACCCTGGGGCAATCATAAAATAAAGTTCTCAGCTATGATGGATATAGTAGAACAGTAGTTTGTTAAATAGCAAATCTTCTAAGCCAGACCACCAAGGCTTAAATCCTAGCTTTGCCAAGTATTACCAGCCGCTTACCAGTGGTAATTGTTAACTAAGTTATTTGCACTCTTGCTGCTTTGTTTCCTCATTGATAGATTGACGCTAATCCTAGAATCAATGCCCTGTGATTGTCTTGAGAGTGAATTAACATAAGACGTGTGTACAATACTACCTAACATATAATACGTGCCACTTGTATTGTTAGCTATCATTTCTATTACTATTACTGGAGTCGGGGCAGGCAGGCTACACTACCAAGCGGTGTAGTGGATGGTACCGTATGGCTTTTATGCTGAGATCGTCCTGGAAAGTGGTACCAGTGTTAACACTTATTTGTCATGGGACTTCAAAAAAAATTTTTAAATGAACTTCAGTTGCTACATCTATAAATTGATAAATAAAAGGCACTGCAGAAGCTTACAAGTGTTCAAAATTGGCATCACCAAGCAACTCTGAAGAGGATGAGAGACAGAAGCAGACAGGATCTCAAACGGGTGACTTCAGTGGGTCCATTGTGTACATAGGCCCCTCAGTCTCCTCCCTCAAGCCATTAGCCATGTGGCCCCTCTTCTGCTTGAGTAGAAGCCTAGACCTTTCCTATGTACACAGATCGAAGGAGGAAGGCTACCGAGGTACACCCCTTGCCAGAGGCAATGGGAGTATTTCTCCCCAGTGAAATTCTGACAAGCCCGACATGCCCCTTAAAAAGGCCTACAAAAGTAACAAGGAGGCTCCAAAGAGTATCATAGTTTTGACAATCAAGAATCGTGCCCAGGTAGACAGATTCTAGTCAAATTTTTAGCGTCCTATTTATAAATATGAATAAGCGTGTTAGACATGGAAGTTATAAAAGTTTTTTACTGTTAAACACAAGTTATTTAAAAATTAATGTTTATTACTTGTTTATTATTCTGGTTAGAAATCTAAGTTAAAATAGTCAGAAGGCCAGAACAGGGAGCTCTCATGCCCTGTGAGACAGCTGAGCCCAGCAGGAAGAAAGACCTCCTCTCCTTTCCTGGCAAGAGCTCAGCCAATGAGAAGCCACTATACCTTGAAGTCTCAATTCCTCCAATAGACTGTTTCCTATAGCCCTCCCAACGTCCTTTCTCTCTTTCCAAGAGCTTTCCTCTCTCCTTGTTGCCGTGGACTTGCCCTTGGCTTGCCATGGTTGCAGACCCTGAATTAACCCATTTTTGCTGGAGAGAAAACAGTCTTTTAGATCAAAAGGTCATTTAAGAGAGATAGCCATACAAAGTAAAAATTTTTAAAAAGGAATTAATGGGAAACAATGAAGATTCAAAGAATGAAATAAACCACCCTCAACTTAGTATCTTAGTAGGTTGTGAAGGCTTCAAGGGTACTTGTGGTATAGAAAAACAATTTTTGACCTCCTATTAAAAAAAAAGTCTCCAAACTTGCCTTCCCTATTTCTTTCATGGTTTGATTCCACCCCCTCCCCCCCCATAGCACCCTGCACTTTCTAAAAAATATCTATACCCCCTCGAAGTTTTATTAAATCATTTAATCTTCATTACAAACTTATAAGTAGATTTTATTCCCAACTTACGGTTGGGGAAATGCAGTCATGGAGAGGCCAGGTAACATGCTAAGGTCACAGAGTCGCTGAGTATCCAAAACAGTATTTTAATACAAGTGGGCTGGTTTCAGAGTCTCTGCTTTAAACACTTTGCTCTGCTGCTTCCTCTATAACATTAGTCCCTTCGGGTAGTTATTTCCCCCAACACACCCACCTGTTAGATCTCTAGTACCTAGAGGAATGGCTACGCAAGAGGGTGGGGTGCTCAGTATATATTTGTTGAACGAATGAGGAAAACAAAAATGAAAAGCCAGTATTTACACAGAACGCTACGTTAAAACAGTATTTATAGTCGTAAATATATAAATATTAATTTAACCCAGTGTTCTACAGTAATAGGGGGTGATATGGAGAGAGGCAATATGTACATGGTAAGGTAAGAGACCTAAGTCTTTATAGTAGGAAGGCAATACAAAACTGCATATAATTGGAAACCAGAAATAGTGGTATTTTAAGGCATATTGGTCAAAAATACAGAGGTGAACGCCGGAAGAAACGAAACCTCCCAAGGGTGAGAAACACTGCCTCTGGTGCAGCGAGTATCATGGCTGGGGTAGGGGAAGCAGCTGCCAGACAAATGGAGCCCCCTCTCCATTCAGGATGGTTGCTCTGGGGTGCCAAAACCCATCCCCAACACTGTGTGAGAAGACGTGATAAACCACTGAGAAATAAACAGACCATTTCTCACAGGAACATTGGGATGATGAAAATCAATAGTCATGCAAGGTAGAAGATCCTATGTTTACTATGAACATATCTCCTTTAAAGCAAGCCTGAGGATGCTATAGTTTCACTGTGGACTTAGAAATTGACTTTGCAAACCTGTTTCCAGGTTCTGTCCCCAAACTTTTTACAAACAAAATCAACAAACTGCTTTACTGTTCCTGAGAGGCTTTTTGCCAAAGGGTTGCCTTTCTAATTAAGCCCTCCAACTCTTTCACATGCTAATTTTCTCCATTAACTTGTAGATGAAGTGGTTTCAGCTGTTGTGTGAATCACACAACAGGGCTTGAGCTACAATTTCAGGAAAGCTGGATTTCAAAATTTTGCTAGTTTTTATTAGAGAAGCTTGAGTATTCTAATATAGCACCATTTTTTTTTCTTGGTAGTTAATCAGAATTGTATGGACTGGCCTAAGGGAAAGATGATGATAAAAGGAGATCAGCAATGAAGATGGGGTGGGAAGTTGGTTAATGATGGGGTGAAAGTTCTCTGGAGAACATTTGTGGATCTCCATCCTTAAAGAGCTCATCACAGAATGAAAGGGAAAAACCATAAAAAACTGCAGTTACTGAGACCTCTGGAAATGTTACCTAAACTAACATCATTTGACCATATACAGCATTTGACCAGACCCAGAAAGAAATGGAGAAACAAACTAGCAAAAGGCATGCCAATCTTAAGTAGAATTAGGATTCATCTCACTTAATTCATTTAAAGATAAATTAAGTCCTGACTCCAAAACTTGAACTTCTTAACCTCTGGACACCTCAGTTTCTGTTAGCAAAAAATGAGGGTAAAAGTATTACTGGTGTCGTTGAATTTTTGAGAGATAAGACCTTGTGTTTTATATGTTGCGTTGTTATTAGAATATATGTAACCTATTTGATTAGGGGGAGACGGGTTTGGCTGCTGAACGTAGAATGCTATGCAAGCTAGTCTATAACCTACATTGAAGGAACTAGCCTTTCAAAGCAATGGCTCCCATAGTCCTAGTTTGCAAACCTGTCAAGAGGTGGGAGAAATTTCACATCTTAAAGGGGCAGAGAGAATTTACAATTGCAAGTTTTCTAAAGTAAGCGCTGTAAGAAAAAGGAGCCCAGGGACCTCTAGTCAGGAAGAAACCTGTTTGAAATTTAGTCCAGCTGAAGAAACTTAAGGTGATCTTAATTACCTGAAGCACTAAACCATTGCTACGGTTAGGGAAAATAGTTTGTGTTCTATAGCCCGGCCCCTCCACTTACCAGCTGTGTGACTGAGGGCAAGTCAGGTAACCTGAGTTTCAGTCTCCTCATTTGTAAAAAAGAAAAAAACAAAAAAAAGCAGCAGTAATAGTACTCAGGGCCTGGCATAGAGTAGCTGCTCTATAAGTATTAGTTATCATTGTTATTTCTTGTTCCTTTCAGTATCATTGTATGGTCACTTGTTTTGCACTTTAGTATGTTTTTATGCTAGACAGGGTGAGGAAGAAACAAGTTTTCACCAGTTAGAGTAGAAAATAATTGTGAAGAGCTAGGCTAAAGGACACTGGTCTGCAGGAACTGCTCGTTTCTCAATAATAATGTTGCCCTCTGAAATTTCTTGAGGCTACACCTTCTTAGAACTTGTGCTGAGGAGGCTTGAGCCTAGTAGTAAATTGTTTCAATACTATTCCTCCAAGAGGCTTCAAGCACTGTGACCCCCATACCCAGCCCACTTACCGTGTGGTGTCTTGTAAGTCTTCACAACGAAGCCTTGATGGAGGAGGGGTGACCAAAGTCCCCTCAAGCCGAGTCCTCTGCTATCCTCTCCAACCAGGGTCCAGCGGGAGAGAAGACGCCCACCACTAACGAGCACAAAATCCCATGGGTAGTGCCACCACCCGTCCCTTACATGACTCTTAAGGAAAGCTACTATGTTGTAACCAACTCCTAGGAGATACTCTAAGAGGCCCAGGACAACAATCAAACAGCAACAGCTGAGGCCACCTTTAGTTGAGGCTTCCAAATGGTTCAAAGAATCCATTACCTTGAGATGCTCGCTTCCCAAAACAACTATGACCTTTTTGTTTGGTGAGCAAACAGCAGCATACGTCCCCCGACCTCACTCTCTCCCACTACAGACATAGAACTTCACCAGTTCATGATTCCTTCTCAAATGTCAGATTGAAAAAGAACCCAAATCCATAAAAGAGAAGCCACACGAGTTATTTTCCTTCCCCCCACCCCCGAGTCCTTTGTCAAATAACAAATGTTGATGTATTAAAATTACATTATTCCATTGAATTATTCCAGTAATTACATTTTCTAAAATTAAAAATTTTAAAAGCATTTTAAGATTTTTAATGGAAATAAACTTGTTCAAGCTGTATAAAGAGATAAAAAAATGTTCCAAACCTTGATAGAAAAAGGTGTTAGACACACTTAAGTCACAATGCACCTTCACAAGTCTTTCTCTTTTTAATTTAACTTCATAGACCCCCATCTCCCTGTTTATCACATGGATGTAATCATTTCTACTAAAAAGAACACTTTATCTCTCAGTTAAGCAAATCCCCCTTGTAGGTTTTAAAAAAATAGCAGATTAAAACAATACGAACTTAGAACTTTATAGTTTTAAATGTCAGAAATTTGCAACTGGTCTTACTGTTTTTCCAGGCAGATCAGGCGTAGACACAGCATTCTTCCCTCCGGAGGCTCTGGAGGAAAATCCACTCACCTTGACTTTCTTCTTCCATCTTCAAAACCAGCAAGAGCGAGACTAGTCTTGACCACCTCACTACCTCTCTGCTTCTCTCTCTCCCTCTCCGCCTTCCTCTTTCACCCTATATAGGCCCCTGTGATTATATTGGCTCCACCTGGACAACCCGGGCTACAGGCCCCATCACAAGGTCAGCTAATTAGCAATATTAACTCCACCTGCCAGCCTAAACCTCCTTCCCTGTGTATCCCAACATATTCACAGTTCCAGGGATGAAGGGGTAGACTTCTGTGGAGCACCTTTAATCTGCCTACCGTAGGGTGGTTAGGAAAGAAATGTGACAGAGGAATAAGAGCCTCCCAGGTTTGCCATCCAGTAGAACCAATCTGACCCATAGAGTTGCATGAATTCCAAGGCACGTTCTCAGGTGATGATACTTAACAGACTGGAGCGTCTGAAGGCTTGAAAGAGTCCATCGCCAACAACAAAGCTAAATCTAGGTTTTAGGGGCCAAGAATCTAACGTTCAGAAGGGTGAAACTGGATTTTTAACATAGGCCTTAAATGGACACTTCAGTGATGTTTATAGAGATCAGTGAATTGTGCTGAAAAACAAAAGTGTTATTGGTTATCTTCAGTACTATGCAAAAATATGGATGAGTCCCACGTACTCTTTAAACTTTCAAGTAATTTGTAACAAACCACCAAAATTAAATAAACCAGAAATACTGAATAAGCTCTACAAACAGAAAGCAAGGCAGGATAGAAAGTATTAATGCTAAGCAGCCTTTGATTTTCACAAGATACAAAGCAGCTGGGCAGACTCAATACAGTTCCTAACTACTTCAAGCAAGAAAAAAGTTACTCCTTTAATCAATTCCATTTGATAATCTCTTTATCTGTGATCATAGCAATACAGAACCCACTTTAGGCTTTTATAAAGAAGAGAATAAACAGCAGATTATAATAAGATGTATCAATACAATGTTATGTATAATGAAAGTAAACTTTTTTGTGTCTGTCATGGAAAGCTCCAACCACAATGGAGGATTAGAAAGCTCTGTCTACATGAGAATCGTACAGTATTTTCCTTTATAAAGCACTTGAGTCTTCCAGCTTTACCTTGTGATATACTTAGATCTGTCTAATGGAATCAGGACAGTAGAAAAAGATTATAAATGGAATTCAACTGGCCTGAACTATTTGAGAGTTGGGCTTTTTTATTCTGAAGACCATAAAGGGGCTCTTTATTATCGTTATTGGGAGAACTGACATAACATTTCTGTTGTGATTTTGGAACGCCACAGATTATTCATTTTTTGATGGAAGGAGTTATAACACCCTCTGCTTTCTAAATGTTGGTTTACATAATGGCTCTGCTAGATTATAGAGTCATTTCAGGGACAAAGGCAGGATTTTAAGTTCCTCAAAAGGAATTATTCACTGGACAATGGTTGTTGTCAAGCAAGATTAGACCTCATTGTTTGACAGATTCTCACAGGTAAGTGTTCCATAGACAGCAAACATAAAATTTTTCTGTGCCAAGGCATTTTTCCCCCCTATAGCTAGACTGTCCTTCTTTTCACTGAAAATTATTATATGAAATAAAATCTGTCTTCCTGAGTTTTCCATTAAAAACACCGATTTGTAAGCTCCAGGAAGATGGGAATTTTGTTGTATATATGTTTGATACAAAGAAAAACACGTTGAAAATGTACAATTTATATTTAGCAACTGCAGGGAACATCTGTTAACTAAGGGACACATCTATTATTCAAGGCAATCAGCAACATAACTATTCCATCATTTGTCTGAGAAGCCTGAGCTTGGAGTTCCGAGAGAAATCTCTCCCTCACCTTTGGGCTGCTGCAGAGGACAGCAGAACTGTGGTCTGTAACAATCAGATTCTTGTCAAGATTATTCCCCTCTGTGGTAGCTGGACTATAGCTGAGATAAACCTCTGTCACTCCCCTCCCATCCATCATTAATTGGCTGGATTCCTTGCCAAGTGATTTTGGTGGTTGAGCCTAGGAGTGATACAGTACGGGGACGAGGTCCAGAATGTTTAACAACTAGGCCAGTGAAGGTATTATCCAATTAGAATGAACCCTGACAGAAGCTCAGGGTCCTGAGGTCCCCTGCCATGCCAGGCACAGTTTTTAGGTCCAGGACCAGAATAAGGCCCTAAAGGAGGCCCTAGGGTTGCTTGCGTCCCCAGAGGACATTAGCAGAGCTTAAGGCAGCAGCCACCTACTGATCTGGAGTGTTCCAAAGTTTTAACGACTAAACAATACCCAAACAAGATGAATATAAGCTCTAATATAAGCAAAAGAAAATTCATTATTTCTTTGGGTCCAACACCCACCCCCCACCCAGATGGTAGGTCCATGTAGTAGGCAATTTCATTGCAATGTAACAAGAAGATGTAAAATTCTCCCTTTTAAAGATATTGTGCTTCTTTAAAGGACTGTTTTAAAGAATGGAAGTGTCCCAGTGAAATTCAGTAAAGCTATGCATGGATTTTGCTGTATTCACTCATTACGCCTAGCAATAGAAGACTGTTTTTGAAACGGTGTAACATATCTCTGCGGGAAATAGAGCATGATGGGAAATGCTCACACATTAGAGGTAGACAGCCCTCAGTCAAATCATGGTCCCATCAGCTAACAGCTCTGCAGCCCTGGGCAAACTCTTTCATCTCTGTTTGCATTGCTTTGTGTAGCCACAAGTAAGGACACTGAGGGCTGCTGCAGCAGCTGTTCCCACTTCTGGACTCAGATCCTCCCACATAATTGCATGGCATCTTCTCAGGAGGCATTTCCTGGCCATACTCAGAAAAAAATTGCTACCCACACCATGCTATCATCTCTAGCACTTGCTACCTGCCAAACATGCCTAACTATATTTTTCTTAATTACTTTTTGACTGTTTCCCTCAACTAGAATGTAAATTCTATTAGAATCTTTTTAAGTCACTATTTAGTTTTATATCTCCAGTGCCTAGAACTATGGTTGGCACATAGGAGTTGATTCTATAGATCTATGTGTTGAATAAACAAGTCATCTCATTAATATTGTACATGTTCTCATTCTCTGAATCATTTAGGATGTTCTGCAATTTCAGAAAAGTTGAATTAAACTGGTTTAAAGACAAAGGAAATGGGCCATTCTTACTAGACTGGGAATCCTGCACTATCTAAGTTGAAGCACTGTTTTTAAATGTTTTACTCAGCTTTCCCTTCACTGTTCTGCCAACAAACTGAATTCACTCATGCTGTCAAAAAGGCTGCCAGCAGCAGTTGGGGTAGTTTAGTGTCCTATTTAAATCAAAGGGAGATGATAGAGAAAATCTCTCATATCCATGGGATAAAAGCTGCTTCTCTGGATCAGACTGAGCTTACCTGACTCAGGAGCTCATCCTTACACATTACTTTTCAAACTTGAGTGTGTATCAGAATCACCTGGAGGGCTTATTAAAACACAGATTGCTTGGTCCCTCTCCTCAGGTTTCTGAACCAATGGGTCTCGGTTGGAGCCTAAAAATTTTCCTTCCTAACAAGTCCCCGGGAGATGCCAGTTGCTGCTGTACCGCACTTGGAGAACCTCTGTCTCTTAACCAGTCTCAGTCTTCAGAAAAAAAGCCACAAACTGCTTGGCTAAAGTCTGGGTTTTTGAACCAATCACTAGTAAAAGGGTTGGAAAAGCCAAGGTTAGCCTGAATTTCAGGAGCCACCCTTATTGCTGAGGGCAGGATCAACTTCACCTGACCCACAATTAACTCTTTTCAGAATGAGAACTGAACACCAGATCTCAATAGAGAATTGTCAAAATTTTCCTAAAGCACTTTTTTTTTTTTTTTGGTACGTGGGCCTCTCACTGTTGTGGCTTCTCCCTTGCGGAGCACAGGCTCCGGACGCGCAGGCTCAGCGGCCATGGCTCACGGGCCCAGCCGCTCCACGGCATGTGGGATCTTCCCGGACCGGGGCACGAACCCGTGTCTCCTGCATCGGCAGACGGGACTCTCAACCACTGCGCCACCAGGGAAGCCCCTAAACCAGTTTTTTAAATGCCTGTGGAGACACCTAAATAGGGAAAGTGTCAGGAACAAGGAGAAGCAAATGGATGGGTTCTGGATAGGAAACTGACACCCAAATAACACTTTTCATGTAACTGGCTTTGCAGAAACATGCAAAATATCCATTGTTATTGTTTATCCTCCTCAGATTACCCATGATCAAGAATTAACTACCTGAATTCAGTGGATTTCTTTTTCTTCCAATACCTTCTACTTTGCATATGGCAAGAGTCAGATGCCTTTCAACGCTCTTCCACTTTTATTTTATTCATCTGTGTATTATACATTTGAGGACCTGCTTCCCCAAGCTCTAAACCCTACTCTGGGATAACCAGTAGAAGATAAAACATCTTGATATTTAAGGAGTGGTCATTTAAAACTCAGCTTATGGTGCATGGTGGAGCCAATGACCTGGGGACTCTGTAAAATACAAAAGTCTATAATACAAGTTAGGATGCATTGAAATCTAAAAGAAAGACTGGATTAATGTTGAAGTCTGTCTGATTTCTTTACTTCATGGGCCTCTTCTCAAAGCCATGCTATCTCGACACCTGCTTCTAGATCATTTTCATTTCTGACTTGAAAAGACACCTTTGCTGTATTAGGACAAACAATTCAAGCTTATTTTAATGTGATGCAGATCCTTTGCTCCTCCCAGAGGTTTGCCTTCCCTTTGAGACTAAGAACCCACCTTGCAATCAGAACCCTCTCTTTCATATATCATATATATTGTTCTAATAGATCTTAATTTTTGTAATATATTAACTCTCTACATCATGACCTGTATATTTTAAAAGATTATGGAGCACTGTTACCAGTAATTATTTTTACTACTATTAGAAACTGGAGAGGTTCATTCATTTGACTGAAAGTAACAGATAGCTGTCGATAAAATGGCGGTCTAGTACGAAATTTATTCAATCAGATTTTACTCACTTGGAAGAGTTAACTCTTTTCAGCAATGCTAAGGAACAAATGAGAACTGAACCCCAAATCTCAATGGAGGATTGTCAAAATTTTCCTAAAGCACTTTTTAAAATGCCTATTGAGGCACCTAAATATTTTGAATTACTCAGTAGGAAATCAGAATCCATTATGAAAAAAGAAACAAAGCTTAACAATTACCATGATGCAAAACTGAAACTTTGAATCTCTATTGTACATAAAGAAAAAAAAATAGGTTCTCATTGTGGCAATACTGATCTGCTAACCATCTCACATGTGGTGGATGAGAATGCAAACATAAGTTTGTTTACATGAGATAGCCAGGCATTAATTTTTACAGTTAATGCAGAATTCTCAGATGCATTTTATCTATACACCTACTATGTCAAAAGGTTGTTAGGAGAATAAACTGCTATTAAACACTCACAGATCTGGGGTCAAGTTTATTACCAGCAGTCATTAGGAGGCCAGCAGATGTTAGTTCCAATTTCTTACATTCTTGTACATAGGCAAAAACTTATTATAACCATTTTATACAGAAAACTGCAATTCAACATATTTAAACCTTTCACCTAGCGTCACAGAGCAGAGGCTAAACTTGAACTTTACCTTAATTGCTTAAATGACTGTTCTTTCAACTGGGTGACGTTATCTTCCCACTTATAATCTGGCCACTTAAAATTCTTCCCAGTTCTAAAATTTTGGTATTTTTATGGTGAACATTCTGAACATTCTCTTTAGTAAAAGAACAATTCATGAAATTAAAATCTTACTATGAGTGGATGTGGCCCAAGACTGTTCCAAACATTTATTTAAATTCAAGGCATTCAGAAATAATTGCTCATTAAAAAGTTTAACTAACATATGTCTTCATTTCTTATATCTAGATTAGTTGGGACATGTGATATAATTTATGTGGAATAGGTAAGAGGAATGGTTTTGCAATAAAAGATATATTGGTAGTTTCTTTGTATATTAACCTTGATTTCAGGATTGCACTGGAGGTGTTAACGTTACTCTGTCTCTGATTATATGATTTTAGTTAACTTGTGGCTGTTTTCCACTGTGGTCAGAGGATATACTCTGAGTTATTTTTTATGGCCCAGCATATTGTGAATTTGATATATGTCCTATGGATCTGTAAATTACATTGTTAATGTCTTCTGCATCCTTACTGCCTTTTATCTGCTTTTTCTTTCACTTATTAAAAAGTTACGTGTACATCTTCCACTAGGACTGTGAATTTGTGTATTATTTCAGTTGTGTCAAGTTTTGCAAATACAGAAATGTTATATATTTGTGCTAGATTGACCCTTTTAGCTTTATGAAATATCCCTCTATTTTTTAGTGCTCTAAACTCTATTTATCTGATATTAGTAGAGTTATACAGCTTTCTTCAGTTTTTGCACATTTTATCTTTTTTCTATCCTTTTCATTTTTAACTCTACAATATCTGTATATTTAGGGAGTTTCTGGAGAACAGAGCTGTCTGGTCTATAGATGGCAATTAGACGAATGGCCTGCACCCTATTTGGAAGGCCACCACTCTGAAGAAGGTAAAAATAAATCAACCCAGTGGGCTGAACTCTATGTTCTTGGGTTGTACTTGGGTTGTTACTCACTCATGGGCAGTGGCCAATGGCCTGCCCATATGGTCAGGCAGAAGGGCCAAGGAAAACTAGCCTGCTAAATGGATACTCATCTGGGGCACAGCCCTAAAGAAATCACTCTGGGAACTTAAGGGGGCATGCGAAATAGCACAGGTCAGCGCCCATCAGAAGTATCTCTTTCCAGAATCAGAAGGCGAATGAAACCAGCAGTGGACCTCTTGGTGCATTCACTTGGGGCGGCCGCCTGGGTCCATAAATGAGTGGACACTAGGGGGCTGCAGCAATGCAGAGATGGGCTCAATCTAGACATATGCCTCTTGCAGCCTCTGAAGCATAAGATGCCAGAACACTGTTCTGTCTGCCAGCAAGCGAGGCAGAGATTGCAGGTGGCTATAGGGCCGATTTGCCCAGGAGGAAGCTCTGCACACAGCTGGCAAGTCGGACTGATGCCAATTGCCCCCGGAGGCTACAAATGGGGCCTAAGAGGAATGGACACTTATTCTTGACTGGGCTTTGCATACCCAGTGGTAGACACAAGTGTTCCAAGTACTATAAAAGTACCAGAACAGAAGATATGCCACCGACTTGAACGGCCAAGACGCAATTCCTCAGAGGAACACACTTTATAGCCCATAATGTATAACAATAAGCAGAGAGATACCAGCCTCAGAGTAATGGTTTCACAGGGAATTGGATTTGGCTATTGAAGCCTTGGTTGTCTAAAATGGAAGGAGATGAAAGCAATAAGGGGTGCCTTTCCTGCCTTCATGAGTGTGTGTTCACACTCAGAATGAGGGTAGCCAAGGGACTGTTCCCACTAGATAGCTGCCCTTACTCTTATGGAAGATTTCAGGAAGCAGAGATGGGGAGAATGATGGTTTGAGTCTGCTATTCTTCCCATGGTGGTACTACTATACTTTTTTTTTTTTTTCTGTTTTCCCCACATGCCCTCAAATTTCTTTTCTCTTACCTAATCCAGTGGTTCCATAATCAGGGCTGCAACTCTGAGTATAGGAAGTAGCAATGTGTCAGCCTGACTGGGCTAAGGGCTGCCTGGATCGCTGATAAAACATTATTTCTAGGCCTGTCTGCGAGGGTGCTTCTGGAGGAAGAGATGAGCATTTGAATCCACAGACTGAGTAAAGAAAACAACCTTCCCCAATGCAGGAGGGCATCAGTCAACTCACCGAGAGCCTGAATAGAGCAAAACGGCACAGGAAGGGTGAGTTTGCTCCCTTTACTTGAGCCGGGGACGTCCATCTTCTCCTGCCCTGAAACATCAGCACTCATGGTTCTCAGGTCTTCAGGCTCAGACCAGGACTTACATAATCAGACCCCTGATTCTCAGGCCTTCGGACTCAGACTTACGCCGTCAATTCCCAGGTTCTCAGGCCTTCAGACTCAGACTGAATTGCACCACCAGCTTTCTTGGTTCTCCAGCTTGCAGAGAGCAGATCAGGGGCTTCTTGGCCTCTGTAGCTCATGAGCCAATTTCTACAGTAAATTTCATATATATCCCACGGGTTCTGCTTTTCTGGATTGCTTTAACCAATACAATGGACATTTTGGGTAAGTTTATAATGCTAATATTAATAGACAAATATATTGGGTAAAAATTGAGTAAAAGACTCCTTAGGATGTAATACCAATGGAAAATGACTCACTTGAGGAAAACAATGGATTTAACTAATCATCAGCTAATTTCTATGCTAAACAGTTTTGCACAAGTTTATCACAAGGAACAAATAGTGGTGAACCAAGGGAAAAGTATGAAAATGTATGTAATGGCATTACAGGATAGATTAGATGTTTTTTATAAACCTAACCTTATCCCACACTGTCTCATCCAAATGTTAAGCGTATCCGTATAATACTATTGCTGTGTTTGCCATATAAATGCTTGACCAAATGTAGAAGCCCAGACAAATATGGTTGTTTTACTCTAAGAAAGCCTTGGCCAAAAGTGAGTGTGCCCTGGGCAGTAAAGAATGCGACCTCGCCTAAAGAGAGATCTGGACTTTGGTCCTGACTCCTGGGAGGTAATCTCTAAACCCAAAAGGCTTGACAGTCCTCCAAGGTCTTTTGATTGCTTTTAATTTGACATTTCTAGTTCTGCTTCAGCAGAAGTATGGGTCTTCTGTGCGCTACTCCATTACATCTGTAGGGGAAAGTCTACGGTGTATTGATTATTTCATATTACAGGTGGGAAAATTAAAGTTACACATCTCTTAAAATATAGCTACAGATTTGAAAACTAGGTGTCTGTGATCCAAATCCTGTTATATTTAAAAATTACCTAGAAACTATTATTTTCTTTTTGGTGGAAAGAGGAACACTATGGAACATACCAGATATGAATTGTTATGTTATTTGAGATGGAGTAGTTTATCAGATTTTTACATACTTAAATTGTATTTCCTAAAATATATTATGCTGTACACCAGAGTTTTGCAATATGTTAATAGTTGATATGGAAAAAAATTCTATTGCCAAAGTATTTGGAGCCAATCAAGTTGAACAGCATTCAATACAGTTGGCCTTCTGTATGGATGGATTATCCCACATCTGCAGATTCAACCAAACACAGATTGAATTCAACCATGTGGAACCTGAATAGGGAGGCCCAACTGTACTCTGCTATTTTATATAAAGGATTTGAGCATCGGCAGATTTAGGTATCTGTGGGGATCCTGTAACCAGTCCTCTGCAGATTCTGAGGGATGACTGTACATTTTTTCAGAACCACTTAATAAATTAAAGTAGTAATAACCACTGCAAATACCAAAGCCCATAGACAGTGTACAACATTTCTTTGAGACTGTCCAATTCCTATCATTTGATTGACCTAAACATTACTCAGATAATGGAGTCTATTTCTGAGATCAAAATTATATATAGAACAGATAAACAGAAAACACAGACCCGGTGGTAGAATCTTCACTGTTGATGAATAAACTAGTATTCAATCTTTGTACTGGTGGATGTCTCGAAACAGTCTTTCCAGGATTCAATACTGAGATATCAGAACTGAAGGATCAAAAGACTAGATAACAAAATAAATGTAAAATCAATTGCTGGAGCTTATTTTTTGTTTTAAAGTAAAAGGAAAATAATTCAAATATAAACAAATTATTCAACTAAAATTAAAGGATCTGGGTTCCAAATCTAATTTGCCAACAGTTAGTCCTATGGGATGGAGCACTTTATTTAGCCAGTTTATAGTTTAGTTTCTTCATTTCTAAAATTTAAAAAATGGATTATATCATTTTCTAGTTCAAACATTTTGGGACTTTTTTTCCTGTAAGTTAAGAAGTGAAAGGCACAAGGTCTCTTTTGAAAAGTTGGCATAAGAGAATAAATTTTTAAAAACATGCCTCAGAAAATGCTATCATGGGAGACAATGGAATCCCTTTGTCTATTTGTTTTTCTGGAATAGTTTCAGTAAAAATAATTTGACTGAGATGATTTAGTTTCTGTCACTCTTGAAGAGGGGAAAAAACTGTAACTACTCAAGTCAATTTTAGATTCCCAGACTCTAAGAAGCCAATAGAATAAAACGTTAGTTACTTGAGTTTTACAAATGTTGCACTAAATCTTCAACATACAAGCAGCAGTACTGCCTGTGGCATCTGAGAAAGGAGACTACCACCTTATTAGAAAATCTTAGATTTTTAATGACCATATTCCCAAGTGTGTTAGTGTGAAATCATTTTTCTGTCCTTGTTAGAACATTTGGTGTAAAAACACTGCAGCAAAATGATAATGCTTCACATATTTTTGAAATAGAATTGAACTCTGTAGTAATTGACTATCTGATACCCACTTACTTGATTAGCTGTCCATTAGCATTTTCTACTACTTACTGCCTCACTGATCTCTCTGAAACTATAACCACTAAGCAAAATACAAAACACTATGAAAGTGAAAGAAACATGGCATGTTATGAATGCTAGATACATTTCAAGTGGGAACGTTATGTATGTGATTGAGATAAATTATTACTGCACTGAAAATAAAAATATCACCCAGGCCTCTGCAAATTATACATGTGCCAAGCCAGAGTCACAGTATTTCCAAACCATCATTCTTAAGATAAAGAAACAAGGAATTCTTTTTCACATTTTCCATTCCATCTAGAATTACGTTTGAAACTGTTTGATGTTTGCTATAATCTAGTTCAAAATCTTTACTGTATAGTTTATATGAGGTCCTAAGTGTTAATTTAACATCTAGAGAGAAAACTCAGTTGGTGATCGAATGAAAATTAGAACATAGGTAATCTGATTACTAGTATAAAAATCCTGCTACTCGGGCTTCCCTGGTAGCGCAGTGGTTGAGAGTCTGCCTGCCGATTCAGGGGACACGGGTTCGTGCCCCGGTCCAGGAAGATCCCAATGCTGCGGAGCGGCTGGGCCCATGAGCCATGGCCGCTGAGCCTGTGCGTCCGGAGCCTGTGCTCCGCAATGGGAGAGGCCACAACAGTGAGAGGCCCTCGTACCGCAGAAAAAAAAAAAAAAATCCTGCTACTCCATAAGGTTGCCAAAATGACTTCCATAAAGTAAAATCAATTTCTTTTATTCTAGTATCTCACTGACATCAAATACACCATAAATTATAAGGTGCACTATTGTTTTATGTACTATAAGGGAAAATTCCCTGCTAAATAAAATCTGACATGATATCATAATTACAATTCTACATAATTTCATCATTCAAGACTCATGTTCTTAAATTCCTTTCATTTATTTCAAGGCACCTAGTAATCTTTCCTAACTACAGTTGCATTGTACTTGAATCGGTAATAAAGCAAAGCATAGCTTCATCTATCTGTGGGAATCCTCCTTCTTAGGTTCCCTAAAGTACTTGGTTTTTGCTCTAAAAGAAAAACATGAAATTGAATTATTTCTTCTAATTCTAAATGTTTACAAAAACACCAAATACAGGCATCACTGCTCTGTTTCAGTGACTCTCTGCAAACGCAGTTTTTCTTTGTTTTAATACTGAATCATTGTGTAATTCTCTTGAAGATATTGCGTATGACAGTTGAACTTGATACATGTAGTATCCACCACGCACATCATTCAACTGAAGAGACAATGTGCCATGGCTGCTACTTGGCCAGTAGCAACTTGAGACTCCATCAATTATAAGATTTAATCAGGTGTCAGAAATGTGACTTAGAACTGATAAAATACCACTCTCAACCGTCTGATTCATCCTTTTCTGTTGTTAAATTTTACATCGTAGTCTATAACATTAATGTCTTCTCTTTGACAGCAAAAGGCATAAATAATGGCATCTCAAATTTCTGAAGAATAAAGATCATGAATAACCCAAAGCCTGCCAATTCATTGGCATTAGATTTCACTAGATTTCATAGATGATGTTCAGTACATGCTTGATGAGAGGGAAGATGAAAGATTAGGAGATGAGAGGTTTACCTCTTGCGTGTGTGTGTGTGTGTGTGTGTGTGTGTGTATATTTGTGATGTGTCTGTGTGTGTGTGAGCATGTGTGTGTGCACATGCGCATATTGCCCTCCCTGCACTCCTCTCATTTCCTCTGGGAAAATGTGTTCTGTGTCCTTCACGTTGAAAACACTTCTTCTCTTGCTCTAACCATGAGGTCAGACTAGGAACCAGCATCTTTTTAACATGACTCCCAACTCCATAGCTACAGCTATTGATCTCATGATGCCACCTGACCAAGGCTAGTCCAAATACAGTATCACATTCCCGGGATAAGATATGATTAGTCTAGTTGTGGGCATGTGACCCAATACAGACCAATTAGAAACTTTCCCCCAGGGTTTTTTAATATGTAATTGAATCTTAGAATTTTGTTTTCCTTTCTGTTTGGAAAGCTATGAGGATACAAGCACTCAATGTCAGAAATCATGATTTTAGCCTTGTAGGAGCACAGACTGAGATAATATGGCTGGCACACAGCAAAAAAAAAAAAAAAAAGAAAAAGAGAGAAAGAGAGGTAGAGAGAAAAATCCCAACTATTTTAATTCTCTGGTTCCTCTTATTGGGGGCCTTTCATAGTTTATGTGAGCCAAATAATCCCCCTTTTTGCTGAAGTATGTTTGAGTTGGATTTCTTGCATTTACAACCAAAATTCTGGTTAATACAATTATTTAGAGAACTATGTGCTTAGCATATGTTTATAATTAAGGCTAATATAATTACCATTCTTTTCTGTGACAGCAAGTGGCACTTAATCACAGAAAGGAAAAGCACAATATTTTAGGGTTCATAGAAGCTAATAAAGCTTCAATTGAGGTTGCTTTTTTTTTTCTTGAGTTGTCTTCTGAACTCATGTTTTAAAAGGAAACATGTGAGCAAAATTTTATTTGGCACTTGAGAAAAGTGAAATATAAAAGAAAAAAAAATAGAATGGATTCAGAGTAACATAGTCTTCCCTCCGTAGACTGAAAAGTGTAGCCATTCATTCTTTTTGGCTATGTTATTATATAATCAAAATAAAGTTTGGCCAAAATTATAATTACAACTGTGCTTCATATTCTCAATGAGAATACATCAAACAGAGACTTAGGCAAAAGCAGGTGTTTTACAGCTTGACGTACTGACAAGATCCAAGTAATTCTGTTTGCTCTCAATTCTTGTAAAAAAAAAAAAAAATGCCGGCTTTTACCTATGCCTATTTTTCTCAAGGGAATTCCTGAGACACAAACTTATATATACTAGCCTAGAGGGAATACTGTGGCTTAAAAAAAACCCAACTATGTTGAAATTGCTGTAGAATGTGTCCAAATTTCTGCCTGAATTTCCATGTAAAACTTCAGTCATTCTTTGACTGATGTAATCCGTCCATTCAGTACAAATGAGTAAATCTCTTGGGTGTATAGAGACTTCCAGGACAGATTCAATAATACTATTTCCTTAGTAGTGTTATATTCTTCTGCCTTTAATACTGACCTATAAAATGGCCAAAAATAGGAATTTTAAAAATAATAATGATAAATGTTCTCCTTTGAAATTATAGGCTTCTAACTGAAAGTAGACAATATTTCATTTCAAACAATTATGAAGCCAACTTTACATTTTTATAAAAGAAGCTATTTTTCACTACTGTATTTTATTTCAAATACGGAGAATTAACCACTTTCTGACACTGCAGACATATGTATTTTGGAGTTGAATGAGAAGTCTATCGATTAATTTAGTATGTTACTTTTGCTTTCAAATTAAAGGGATAGTGATATTAGAATTAATAAATTAAATCTCCAAATATTTTATATACCTTCTACGTTGAGTGGACTACAGGCTAGAGGCTGCTGGTTTTCTGGAGCAAAATGCACAGATCTCTGCAGAGAAACAGAACAATGCACTTCTCAAATGCTGTTTCTGGTTCTTTGACAATACAGTAAGTCCCCTACATATGAACCTTCAAGTTGGGAACTTTCAAAGACGCGGACGTGCAAATGCATGTCCAATCACGAAAGTTAGTTCACGTGTCTGGCATACATTGTCAGGTGCGTGCATCCTCTACAAGTGGTTGAGCCTTTGTGTATTTCACTGTATAGTACTGTATAGAGTACAGTCGTACAGTATCTTTATTTGAAGCCCAGGATGTCCAGAAGCAAGAGTAAAAGCAGCAGTGATGTAGCTGGTACTGCTAAGAAGCACCAAGCAATAACGATGGAAACAAAAGTGAAAATAATTGAGAGACTGGAGCGACAAGAGGAAGAAGTAACTGAAGAACCAAAGAGATTCATGACACAGGAAATGGCAAGGGGATTTTCTTAATTGCACAGGATCCGAACGTAGGATGGTACACGAAGGTTGCAGCAGCCATTCAGAATGCAATCCAGTGCTACCGTGTCATCTATGATGAGAAAAAAAGAGCCACTACCCAGACATCACTGGATCGTTTTTTCAAGAGGGTAGATAGAATTGAATCCAGCAAGGAACCAGCACCTGTGCCATCAGCGTCAGGCGTGAGCGACATTGCAGCTCTCCCTCCGTCTCCTGTTGCTGGCGATCCTTCAGCTCTACCGTCTCCCACCTCCTCTCCCTCCTCCAGTCAGTAACTCTTCTTGCCTGTTCCCTCAATGCCAGCCCCTGGATGCCAGCTGTTGTACTGGACTACTGTACTTTTCAAGGTTCTGTACTGTAAGATTAAAAATGTTTTGTTTGTTTATGTATTATTTGTGTGAAAAGTATTATAAACCTATTACAGTACAGTACTATACAGCCGATTGTGTTAGTTGGGTACCTAGGCTAACTTTGTTGGACTTATAAACAAATTGGACTTACAAATGTACTCTTGGAACAGAACTCGTTCGTATGTAGGGGACTTACAGTAATGGTCATGTATTTATTTTTTACAGAGGTAGTCACATATGTGGCAATGAGAATCCAATTCTAGAAGGGTTTTATTACCTAGCTTTAGAATTACCCAGCAGTATGGAACTCTAATTTCCTTTGATGAGATGTTGTCATGACAGTTGACAGCAAGTTATTTTATCACAGAAGATAGTCAGTATTTGTTGGTTCCCCCTGGATGTTAAGCACTTAAAAAAATGAAATAAATATATATATAGACTACCAAATTTACTTATCATCCATAAGTCAGCCACCTCTACAGTGTCTCGATTTTAGTATGGAATTAATGGGATAGGATCTGGTTCAGAGTCACTGTTTTCCATCTCATTTTGAGCCTGTGACCATTACTCTATTTCTGAGATGGAGATGTGACTGCAGATTATCAGAAAGAGCTTCTTTGAATCCTTTTGTAACTGGAGTTTACCTGCAAAGATTATACCAATGGCCACCATGAACTAGAAATTAAAGTTGATCAGGCCAGGATAGAATCTATGTCTTTGGTATAAAGGGCTACATAGGTGGGGGTCTTCCTTCTTGATATCAGTTTTAAAAGGAGCAATTATCTTCCTAAATTCTGTCTTTACTCATTGTCTCATTAATTGTTTTACTGATTTACTCATTCATTCACATCAGTCTATCGCTCATGATAGAAGCAAGAGTAATATCAGAGTTAATTAGATCACACACAGTTTTGAACTCCAGGTCATACATTTGAACCTCAGAATGCTGTGGGGAAATCATTACCTTATCAGTAAAGAAGTGTTACTAATTAATAAGGAGCATATCAATGACTCATAAGTCAACCTGTCAATGGGAGAAATTTTTATTTGGATGTCTCTTATTAGTAGAATCAGTTCTAGATGCCAGGACTATAGTGGAATACAGCACCAGTAAGATTCCTCATGGAGATAATACTTGAGTGATAAGAGACACACGATATACAAATACATAATAAACAAACACACAATGTGACATCTTTGGATTGGGATCAGTTCTCTAATGGAAAATAATAGGGTGCCATGATAATGAGGGGTGGCTGACCTCTTTAGATAAAGTCAGGTGATTTCTCAGAGAAGGTGATATTTGACCACAGACTGAAAGATGAGAAGAAGCCTCAGGTCCAAAGAGCCAGGCTCCAGAATTCCAGGAAGAGAAAGTAGCAAGTGCAAGAATTTTGAGGCCAGGATTTGTTTGTCATGTTGAGGATCAAAAGGAGGTCTTGTGGCCTCATGTCACGCAGTGGGTCAGAGCAGAAGAAGTGGAAGGGGCAGGTTGTCACACAGAGTCCTGCAAGACACGGTAAGATGTCTGAATTTTATTCTAAGAGATACGAGGGTGGCATGGATGTGATCTGAGCAATGATTCAACCTTTGTAAATAAATCATATTTTCAAACTTCACTCTTACCACCTACCACATTTTTTTCTGAGAAAAAATTCAATCTAATACTACGAAAATTAAGACAGGCAGCAAAAGCAACCTATTATGCAATTTTCCAAAGATATTTTCCTGGGGGACACATACACCCCATAGAAATAAATTGGAACTACAGAATCAAAGGTGAACAAAAGTTCTACAGCAGGTTATGATTTTATACAGGATTTTAAATGATTAATGCTGACAATACAATTTACCATAAATCTGACAAAGCAATACATGTTTCTGAAACAAAAACAGACCTGTTATAAAAAATGACACACATGGTGTCAGTAAAACCCATCGTCAGGAGGCTCCCATACAGGCTGATTGGGACAGGCATCCGCGCCACTACCGGTCACACCACATCATAACGTTCTACTATGGATATGACATTCATATATATATAACAGTTCCTTTTCTGGATACTATGCTATTTCAAATGTACTGTATTCTTGGTACTCACAAATTTCAAGTTAACAAGTATGAAGTCTCTAAGAAAATGGCTGGCTTTGGGAGTTTTATTCTATTATTGTTTTATATCCTTAGAACCTCAGAGAAGAGAAATTGTGAGTGAAGTAAAGAAGATGCTTATAAAGCGTATCAGGGATCTGTGAGCGGAGGTGCTTTAATGACCTCTTTGTGTGAGAGAGAAATGCCCAGAACTGCTATGCTCGCCACTGTCTTCAGTACTATTCCCACTCGTCATCTTCCGAGCTCATTCACCTTTAGTTGTACAGTTGTTTCCACTGTATAGTTTTCAGTATCTTAACATTTCCCGTACAGCAAGCCCACCCAGACAAATATTATTTTAACTTAGGATCATGTCACACGGGATAGCATCCTTCCTACTATATGCAGATAGAAAGGGGATTGATTATCCCGCTTTCACCCACTGCTTTCTGTCCTGGCAACTGCATGCTTCCGTCTTTGTGCTTTGTTTATCAGTAAGATGAGCCACTGTTGATGTTGAAAGTTCTCCCAGTTACCCTGGGTCTGACGTGGGGAAGGAGAGGAAAGGGCAGAGTTACAGCTTTGATGTTGGCATGTTAGAACGTAGAAAACAGAGTAGCTTAGCAGCTAGAGAAATGTTGCCTTTGAATCAGGAACAGAAGGGCCACAGCAAAAGTTTTACAAACAGAAGTGAAATTTCTCTAAGACTCCATGACTAAAATCTTTAGTGAGTCCAGTTAGTTTTTAATAAAGTTTTCCACTGGAAACTTATTTTCAGATTGTAATTCTATTTTAGGACTGATTACATATAGAATAAAAAGCTAATCAAACCTCTACTTCTCCCTGTTAAAAATCATTTAAATTTTAAATACATGTTAAGCATGTACATTTAGATATTAAGTGCTTTTGCACATAGAACTCTTCATTTCTATTCATATTGCTCTGTAAAAGTTAAGCATAGGTCTTTAAAATAAAACATTACCTCTCTAATTAAATCTTATAAAATTATTAGGAGCTATCAGCATAAATGGTTGTAAAACTGACATTAACATTTAAAAAATTTTTGACGAACTATTTAATAATAGATACTTAATACTTTATTGATAGGATATTATTTAGTATTATTTTTACATGATGGAATACATCTTTGTTTCTCAATAAATTTTACACATATAGAAATAAATTGAGAAGATCTTACCAATGAAAAGTAAAATTAATTTTCTCTAATTAGTTCCTCGCTATGCTTCCCTTGCTCCCTGAGTTCCTGCCCCACTAGCTCTCTCAGTCTCTGGAAGCCTCAGCAATTTCTTGCTGAAGGGTCTGTGCTTCCTTATCAAACACTCACATTCTCTTTAAGCCCAAATTCATTCTTCAGGTCATGTTCAGAGTCCCTTTCGGAGTCTAAGCACAGCAAGTCCATAATAAATCTATGTTGGATGGATGGATTGATGAATTAATGAAATCCTGGAATAAGCTCAGTGGCCAGGAAAACTTTTCAAAAGGCAAATATTTTTTATTAAATATATTAATTGGTTTTTTTTTTTCTTTTTGCGGTACGTGGGCCTCTCACTGTTGTGGCCTCTCCCATTGCGGAACATAGGCTCCGGACGCGCAGCTCACGGGCCCAGCCACTCCGCGGCATGTGGGATCTTCCCGGACCGGGGCACGAACCCGTGTCCCCTGCATCGGCAGGCGGACTCTCAACCACTGTGCCACCAGGGAAGCCCTATTGTTTTTTTTCCTAAATGAAATATAACGTGCAAATTGTTACTTAGGGATTGTTCATGGAAATCTACTTTTCGGAATTATGGCATTTTCTGATGGCCTTCCATCTCACTTCGGTTTCTGATTCTGCATCAGCTGTTTATTCTTATGCCCTTCTCTTCTTCACCATAGCTATTGACACCTGTGAACATGGCAGTATGAGCGTATGAGTGGGAATATAACATAGTTATTAAAGGCACTGGATTTGACCTCAAACAGATTTGGATTTGAATCCTCGATTTGAATGCCTGCCAACAGCAGGAGCAAGTTAATATTTGTTTCTTTATTTAGGATCAATACACTCCTAACTCAAAGGTTTATTTTAAAGATTAAGTAATGAATATTAACGTAATAAATGTGACACATTTTTCATAGTGCCTGAATGAATTCTTTTCTACTCTTCTGTAAGTTTAAAATACAGGCATACCTCATTTTATTGCATTGGCTGATATTTTGTTTTTTATAAACTGAAGGTCTGTGGTAACCCTGCGTTGTCAGATGATGGTTAGCATATTTTAGCAATAAAGTATTTTTAAATTAAGGTATGTACATTGTCCTTTTAGGCATAATGCTATTGTACACATAATAGGCTACAGTATAGTGTAAACATAACTTTCATAGGTACCGGGAAACCAAAAATTTACCTGGCTCACTTTATTATGATATTCACTTTATTACACTGGTCTTGAACAGAATCCAAAACATCTCTGAGGTGTGCTTGTCCTACATACTGTTTAGGTCCTGTCTTGTTATTTAATCTTAGGCACTAAGCAGGCACAGCGCTGAATTTTTAGAAAAACACACACATCTTATGTCTGTATATAGACTATAACTCAAAATTATTTTATCATATAAATGTATAGACATAGTTCAATATCAAATTACATTGTATTATTGATTTATATGGAAGGGCCATGCAGCCTTATGACTCAATTTTCATATGCATTCTAAATTCTTATCCTTGTTTTTAATTTGTGCCTTCCTAAATTATCCTTAATGCAATACCAATCTGCACACATCTATAGCAGAAATCTTTATCAGACTGCTAATAATGCTTCTCTGATTTAAGGTTTAGAATTTTCAATGATAATTATCATAAGATAACCTTATTTTCCAATAATAGAACTCTCTGAATTTGGGCCCCTTTAACTATTTAATCATGACCTTGTGATCTCCTTCTCTCTCTACCTCAGATGATAAGGAAATAGCCCTAAAGACTACACTGCTAGTGAAAGACCATCAGAAAGGAGATCTGGCAGGCAAGCTAATACTAGGTCAGAGACAGCATAATATATGCCCTCTGCTAATCCCTTTTTACACTTGAGATTTATTTTTTTCCTATTCTTTTCCATAATGCATACCTGCATTACCATACCATAATGTGTACCTGCAGCCAGCTACAGCAAACTGAAACTGATTTCTAAATTCATAGAACACTTACCCGGCTATGAGCATTATGCAATTTCTGAAGGGGAAGGTGGTATTTCAGTAAGAAATGTGCAAAAACCCCTTGTACGGCAGGTTTGAGGCAGCGGAGGGAGACTTGAACTTGGAATCATGGGATTCCTGTTTGTATCCTGGCCATTTTTAATCTGCTCGGGGAATTAGGAGGCTTGTTTTAACTCTTCCTTTTCCTCACCTGAAAATAATGAAGCATCATACCTAGCCCACAGTGATAGAACTGGGATTAAATCTGTTTCTGTGCGGTAAAGCCCACCAGACACATCACATTGCCTGAACCTGCAATGTGCTGCCAGGAGGTGGCTGAACAGGACTGTCCCGTCAGAGACATCCGAGAGTTCCATCACAACCACTCGTGACGAGGTGGAGGGATTCAGGCGAGGCGCTTAACTGAGTATCAGGGTGGTTTTTTTTTTTTTTTTGTAGTTGTAAAATTATCATTACCTGTACTTTATAGGGTTGTTGAAAGTAAATGGGCATAAAGAAGCAACGGTACTTAGATGGGCTGCAAAAACCATAGTTACCTATAGCTCAATGTGGAATGCAAGGTTGGGGAAAGAGATTGAAGGTAAGCATCTTGTTGCTGAAATATTTTCAGCCCCAATTAAGCCTTGATACTAAAAATCATTATGTAAATACCCAAGTTTTAAAATTAAATTTGGCTTATAATCGACCCATTCTGGAGTATATGTTGCTGAATATAATTTTTTTAAGAATGAATAACTTAATAAAACTATAAAGTCATAAACATTAAAACGCTTCACATGTTTTTCATGGCCTAAGCGAATATTTATAATTAGATTAGACATAATATGCCTGCATGACTGCTACCTGTAATATGTACATTGACATACTATGTCTTAAGAAGGATGTACCATGGTGCTACCCGAACAGGGTATGACTGTTACTATTTCTGCTGAACACTGATGGGTGGGAGAAAGTAGGTGATTTTGGAGCAGGGTTGTCACAGATAGGATGGTAGGGCTTTGTTCCTGGGATCACAAGAAAAGCAGGTGGTCAGCAACCAGCAATGCATTAAACAAAAGTTGTCTAAAGACTATACTTAGAATGAAATGTAAATTGAGTCAGCCCTCTATCTGCGAGTTCCATATCCGTGGATTCAACCAACCCAGATTGGAAATATTTTTTTTAAAAATCCATAAATTTCCAAAAGGCAAAACTGAATTTGATGTGTAGCTGACAACTGCCTAAATAGCACTTACATTGTATTAGGTATTAGGCATCCTAAACAATCTAGAGATGATTTAAAGTACATGGGAGGATGTGTGTACGTTATATGCAAATACGATGCTGTTTCATATAAAAGGCTTGGGCATCCTGGGGGGATGAGGTGGGGGCAGAGGGCTGGATGCTGGAAGCAACCCCCCAGCGGATACTGAGGGATGCTGGCGTTTCCCAGTAAAGACTAAGAACCTCGTTATAAAAGTACTAACATAAGGAAATTGGCATTCTTCCACCTTCCATCCCCCTGTTCTGCTTTCCTTGCGTTCATCTAACAAAAGTATGTTAAATTTCTGCTGAGTTTTGGCTCTAGATTAGTCATTGAGTTCACCATGGTATTAAACATTGGAAGTTTGAAAGGAATATTATGTCTCTTACCTTTAAGATGCACATGGTCTGGTAAGACGAAAGAGATAAGTGAAAATAGAGTAAAACACCGTTACCTGTGCAACAAAGCCGTATAGTCTATAATGGGAACACAAAGAATGAACTAGTTAATCTTCCTGGTCAGTAAGAAGCTCCCAGGACTTCCCTGGTGGTCCAGTGGGAAAGACTCTGTGCTCCCAATGCAGGGGGCCCGGGTTCGATCCCTGGTCGGGGAACTAGGTCCCGCATGCCACAACTAAGACCCAGTGCAGCCAAAAAAAAAAAAAAAAAAAAAAAAACACTCCGCAAACAGAAGGTAGTAGAGATATCACTCAGGTACAGAAGAAGAATCAGAAAGAATGAAGGTCACCAGCTCCTCAGAACTCCAATAGTAGTGTATGTATAGAGCTGCTGAGTTAATTCATTTAGAATGAGAATAAAATGGTATGAAGTTCCATTTCAGAATTTAAATACAACTATTCTCAAGATGTATTTTATCATGTTGATCAAATCCATAGTTAAAGGATCCTCTCTTTTCTATCATCCAATATAGGAAACTGTATTGCATAGATCTTCCTTTATGGTTTTTTATATATATATATATATATATATATATATATATGTAAAATAAAATAAATGTAAGCTATTGTTTTATGGTACACCAGACATTGAGTCCAGAATTTGTATTTTCAGCAATATAAATGTAAATAGGCTACTTTGATTCCATCTTAAATTATGAACCAGGAAACTTCGTTATTTTTTAATAGAAAAAGGAAATATTTTATTTCAACAGAGAAATGTGTAGAATGATATAAAATTAATAGTATTCTCTAAACTTCTAAGGAGCATAATATTTAATGTTTTTAATAAGTTCTCAATAAAATTTCATGATTATAGTGTCAGATAAACTTATTTCAGGTTTAAAAAAGTAATAATGGAAAATGTGTGTGCTTGTCATACAAACATAAAATTATTTGCTGTAAAGTTCAATAATCTGCAATCCCATGCCTGAATATAAAATAAAATTAAAATGAAAGCTTTTTAGAATTATTTCCCAGCCAACTAAAATTAATGAACACTATTCTCTCCTACAGATATCTAATTTCATAATTACCAGTACTTCCACTAAAAACTATTTTTCTCCATTTTCAAAATTAAAAATAAACTAAACCCATTGCTGAGTTTTCTATTATAAGACAATTAGGAAAAAGAAATGTGAAAAAAGGAATGACTACTATAATTATTCACTGTTGCATTTACTTATTAAATCTATTCCATGAAATTTTGAATAATTTCTTTAAACAATGAGCTCCATGTCTTTTTACTTGTTTTGTTTTGCTTTTATTTTATATTATCATTTATTGTCATGTACTTAGTGAATATGAATGAAACAACTTAGTGAAAAATCAAAGGTACAAAATAAATACATACACAAAAGAAAGACTTTTTCACTCTTTCTCATCCTTTCCTTTAGTTTTTCTCTCATTAGGTGCCATTTTCTACTCCCAACCGTGACAATTAATTAATAGAGGGTTTGTTCAAAGCTGTGCTTTTAGCAGCGTGGTTTCCTCCTATTGTATTTCTTTACAGATAATCAATTTGAGCCTCTTTAACTGTCAGTAAGTCTGTACAGTCTCCTTTCTTTCCTCCTGTCATCAGCAAGTGATACCTTTAGAGCTAGATGGGATCTACCTAAATTGTCCCCAGGGAAGGGGGTGGAGCAGTGGAATCAGCCTTTTGATATTATTCATGCTGCTAGTAATTTTAAAGAGCCCTGTTCTTTCAAAGTAGTAATGATTGACTGATATATTTATTTCCATGAGACTGAGGTGAGGGAGAGGAGAAAAATGGTGCCAGAGTAATAGGTATTCAAACCACATTATGAGTAAATGGGTTTAAGAACCCTAGTGGGATTTCTATATGAAAAAGTAAATAAATAGAAAGCCGGCCACAAAATTTGTGGTTAGAAAGAGAAAAAAAATCTTGAGGGGAGTGAAGAAGAATTTATTTCACATTTAGTCATAATGTTCTTTACATGAGTAATTAAGTCTGAGAATATTGTACTGAACAATGATGATAGATTCCAAATGAAGCATTTTCCTTTTATTCTCAACAGCTGTTCATTTTTACTTAGTGTGCACATCTTTCCCCAAAAAGACAAAAGTAAAATTATTCTTTAGGAAATTAATCACATGCATCTCATTATTTCAAGTAAAATGTTCTAAAATCCAGCTTCTTCCTGGATGGAGAATAATCTCTTCACTGCACCCACCTCAGAATGTCGTCAATGAGGAGTGCAGTGCCACCTTCTGGTAGAGAGGAGGATTGCTTCTTTTTGTCTAGAGAGTTACCTGGTACGTTGGAATCCAATTTTGGAAATGTGGTAAGGTATGTAAACAATAATCTTAGGCGTTTGCTTCATTTGCCTTAGTATAATGGCATGAAATGTTGAAATTCAGTCCATTGATGATGTGATCTGGTGTAAAGTCAACTTAAAGTATGTTTTTAGTTTCCTTTCAATAGGAAGCTAGCACTGTGTGAAACACAATAAGCCTTAATTTCTTATATTCAAAGTCAGCAAATGTTTTTAAAGAGGTACTAGGCAAAGGAACATAACTTTCAAGATACAACAAACATGAGAGCCTACTGCATTCTGTTCTAAAGTTGCATGCTTACTTTATCTTGGTGGTGGCTGTGATGTATGCATATAAATACGGATTACATGGAGGATGTCCATACATGCTGAGTGAACAGTTTCAGAAGTACATTTTTACATAATTTGTGCATAGTGATTTTCCACTGAAACATGCTTATACATAAATTACTTCATTTGATCCTCATAACAACCAGTGAAACCATTTATTGCAGATGAGGAAATTGAGGCTCTAAGTGGACAAGTCTCTAGATGATGCAGTGAATAGTGAATCAGAATTCAGACCCAGGACTCTGATCAAATTTTGATATTTTCCACAAAGGAACATTTCATTGAATATCTAAAAAATTGTTCTTCGTAAAAGACTGAAGATTTAGTTTTCTTAAGCTCTCCTGAACATTCACATTCACTGCCCCAAGCCAAAAATATTCCAACCAGTTAACTACTAGGAAATATATTGTATTTGATTATAGCAAACTATATATTATATACTATATATCTCTGTAAAAATTTACCTATCATATATATATTATGTATGACATATTATATTATAAATGTCTATAGAGTTGCTACTAAAAGGTTTAAATAGATTGATGAAATTTTAGCTTAGATTTTCCTTGCAATTACAGTATATTATACTCTACCCAATAGTAATGTCAGTACTCCTTTGACCCTTCAGATAATATGATTCTTTACCAAATTTCACAGCTTATGTATCAGAAACATCAAAAAAATTATTAAGAATCCATACTCACAACTTCTTGATTTAAAAATGATTAAAAATTATAAAATATCTATAAAAATTCAAAATATAATTTTCCAAGTTATTAGTATTTATTATTATAACAACTATATAAGTAGGTAAATTTTAATTATACTATTTATTTTATAAAATCAACAAGAATGATTTCTTTAAAAGGTCAATTTTTTCTGGCTATATTATCCTCAGAAGCAACTTTATTGGGATCTGGGTTTTTAAAATATAACTTCCTTTGAGCCCCCTATTTCGCATTCATTTTTTGCAATGTCTGATTACATTTAACCTTAAGTTAATATTTCATTACTGCTCAAAGCTCTGTTACACTTTTTCTCTCTGAATATTCTTCATTAATTTAATCACTATTAGCATTCAGAATTCATATATTTTTGGGCTGAAAAATATTGTTATAAAATGAAAATAATACAATACTTGCTTTATTTATTCTTCTCTAGAGTTCACTGAGACCCTAATAATATTTGCATCTCATCATCATTATTAAAGTATTTACATTAGTAATCAATCAGCATATCCTGATTTGGTTACAACACAGCAGTATAAGTTAATTGATAATGATATAGAACAATTTTCAACCTCAAAATGTGGGGTTAACTTGGAGTTATACTATTTTGTGTTCTGTTTCGTTTCTTCTTAAGTAGAGTTAAATTTATTTTATTAAACAATCGTCAGAAAATATGGCAGTTTGATGAACTCAATTAGGTCTGAAGAGCGCTATCTTTGTAAAATTGAAAAAATTAATGCATTTCTTATCATTGGGGTGAAATTGGGTATTTATTTTTGAAAACTTTCTTAATAACCTTTCTATCAACAGTAAGCTAACCATTTTGTTTCTTTCTTCAGAGAAGTGAGGAATGGTTTCTAGTGGTTCACAACACTGTGAACATATATCTTACTAAGTTTAAGAGAATTGATACTATAATAATATTTCAATCTAGAGAAAAGGTAAGGAATACCTATTCCTATACCACCTTGGAGATCAAAATTATTCTGCATTCACTTTTACCCATATTACCACCTTAAAAGGAAAAATGTCCATGGACTTACTAAGGAGATAATAAAATCAAATATTGTGTTTTATCCCACCAGTTCTAACCAGAGCTGATAAACGTTCTTGAATGTTGAATGAACCTGGCATACCAAACTCTGCCAAACTAAGAACTGTTTTCTAACCAATGAACAATGGGGCTTGATGTAACCAACTGTGCATAGACTTATGAACTCATTCTGTCCTATTGCAAGTTTCCATTACTTAATTTGAAAAATTACCATGAACTTCTACTTTTTTTTGAGCATAACCGTGTTTAACTATGACTTTATTAGGTGAATGCTTGAAAGTATTCAACATTAAATTCAATTAACTTCACATTAATGTTTGTAAATACATTATTAACAATTCTTAAATATTTAAATCAACTGACTTGAAGTACAGAAAGCTTGTTCTCAAATAACTCTTTTGAGGTGACATGAAAAAAGTCTATGACTTGAGTCCAGGTCTCTAACAATCACTATATCATCACTGGTGAACTCAGAGGAGCCACAGCTTCAAGGTTGAGAGACACAGGTCCCTTCCTGATCTTGCCAGATGTGTTCATGGTTTGACCCATGGCAAAGAAAGTAATAACCACCAATATCTCCTGCATTTGTAATGCATACATAACCATGCATTTAAAAATCCCTGCTTTTTCACTGTTAGCAAATTACTCAGTGAATTTCTTCACTGGTATATGTTCCCTTGCCAGGCATATTAACAGACTTGACTTTGTAAATTTCTCTGTTTAGCTCTGGTGGCTTTTGTTTTATTGCATTAAAATCATTGTGTGTACAGTTTCAGATTAATTACCAGAAAAAGAATAAAGACCTGAAGTTTTAGAATTGGAAGGCACCTTAGAAGTCATAGACACCCTTGTAAAAATATGGTAGACTAAGATTATTTAAAACCTCTCCCATTAAACACAACTAGATATGTTGAATAAAAATAAAACAAAAATTATTTTAAATGCATAGCCGAATTTTCAACAAAAAATAATCCTTAGGTTTCCTAAAAGAAGAAGGGATTTAAGTCTAGGACAACAAATGTTTACTCTATCACTGAGGCTGTGCTGGGTGTTGAAGATATGAGTGGTGATTATTCTTGGTTACTTAAGGGCTCAGTTTTAATGCAAAGACAGAAGCTAAAGCCTTAAGTCTGAAGAGGAAGCAGGATGTTGAAAATGAGAACATTCCACAAAGCTAGGACCCTCAGGGGGTTGCATTTGCAAAGGTCTTTGAAAAATCCCAATGGCACATGGAAAAATCAAAAAGTCTGCTATGTTCTCCTGGGCTCTGGAGAATTCTTTTTCCTGAGATTTTGAAGGAGCTTAAATCTTCAACTAATGCAGTTTTGATGTTCAAATTTATACTATTTGTGTGTATGTATATATACATACATACATGAGCGATTTCCCATTAAGTCTTAGAATAAGCTAACATAATCATTACACACCCTCTCATACTGAAGGCATTCTCAACGGGGAAAAAAAAGGCCGAATCAAAGATGAATTTGCAATAAAAATAATATGCCACAAATACAAGACAGCACAAAAAGTAAAAAGGCAAGATGAGAGCCACAGAATGTGAAATAATAGATTGGTAATGTGATAAAAAAATACAAAATAGGTTTGTTTACAATGATCAAGATTGAACTTTTATAAATTATTTTAAAAGTATAATATATTTTAAATTAATTGCATCGGTAGTTGGATTAAAACATCATTAAGATAGGGTCAGGAGTCACTCAGTTTTTCTAGGTCTCTCCCATGTATACGTGTTACTAAACTTTTGTTTGATCTTCTCCTGTCAGATTTTTAATGTTTCATGTCAATTTAATTCTTAGACCTGCCAGAAGAACTTACAAGAATAGAGGAAATTTTCTCCCTCCCCAACAGTTGGCGTTGTCAGCAGGCTTCAACTTTACTTGCTGGACTTTACTTGCCCCAAGGCTGCTGCAGTTAAAAGATCCTGGGACAAAGGACAAAACCAGCAGAAGCAGAGATTGGCACAGCACTGTAAATCAACTCTACTTCAATTTAAAAAATAAGGGGAAGATGGCGGAAGAGTGAGACGCGGAGATCACCTTCCTCCCCACAGATACACAAGAAATACATCTACACGTGGAACAACTCCTACAGAACACCTACTGAATGCTGGCAGAAGACCTCAGACCTCCTAAAAGGCAGGAAACTCCCCACGTACCTGGGTAGGGCAAAAGAAAAAAGAAGAAATAGAGACAAAAGAATAGGGACCTGCACCAGTGGGAGGGAGCTGTGAAGGAGGAAAGGTTTCCACACACTAGGAGCCCCTTCGCGGGTGGAGACTGCGGGTGGCAGAGGGGGGAAGCTTCGGAGCCGTGGAGGAGAGCACAGCAACAGGGGTGAGGGGGGCAAAGCGGAGAGATTCCCGCACAGAAGATCAGTGCCAACGGGCACTCATCAACCAGAGAGGCTTGTCTGCTCACCTGCCGGGGCAGGCGGGGCTGGGAGTTGAGGCTTCAGCTTCGGCTGGAGCGCAGGGAGAGGACTGGGGTTGGCGGCGTGAACACAGCCTGAAGGGGTTAGTGCACCACAGCTGGCCGGGAGGGAGTCCGGGGAAAAGTCTGGAGCTGCCGAAGAGGCAAGAGACTTTTTCTTCCCTCTTTGTTTCTTGGTGCGCGAGGAGACGGAATTAAGAGCGCCGCTTAAAGGAGCTCCAGAGACGGGAGCGAGCCAAGGCTAAAAGCGCGGACCCCAGAGACGGGCATGAGACGCTAAGGCTGCTGCTGTCACCACCAAGAAGCCTGTGTGCGAGCACAGGTCACTCTCCACACCCCCCTTCCGGGGAGCCTGTGCAGCCCGCCACTGCCAGGGTCCCGGGATCCAGGGACAAATTCCCCGGGAGAACGTACGGCACGCCTCAGGCTGGTGCAACGTCACGCCGGCCTCTGCCGCCGCAGGCTCGCCCCGCATCCGCACCCCTCCCTCCCCCCGGCCTGAGTGAGCCACAGCCCCCGAATCAGCGGCTCCTTTAACCCAGTCCTGTCTGAGCGAAGAACAGACGCCCTCTGGCGACCTACACGCAGAGGCGGGGCCAAATCCAAAGCTGAGCCCCGGGAGCTGTGAGAACAAAGAAGAGAAAGGGAAATCTCTCCCAGCAGCCTCAGAAGCAGCGGATTAAAGCTCCACAATCAACTTGAGGTACCTGCATCTGTGGAATCCCTGAATAGACAACGAATCATTCCAAACTGAGGAGGTGGACTTTGAGAGCAAGATTTCTTGTTATTTCCCCTTTTCCTCTTTTTGTGTGTATGTGTATGCTTCTGTGTGAGATTTTGTCTGTATAGCTTTGCTTTCACCATTTGTCCTAGGGTTCTATCCGTCCGTTTTTTTTCTTAATAAGTACTTTTTATTTTAATAACTTTATTTTATTTTATCTTAATTTTATTTTGTCCTCTTTCTTCCTTTCTACTTTTTCTCCCTTTTATTCTGAGCCCTGTGGATGAAAGGCTCTTGGTGCTGCAGCCAGGAGTCAGTGCTGTGCCTCTGAGGTGGGAGAGCCAACTTCAGGACACTGGTCCACAAGACACCTCCCAGCTCCATGTAATATCAAATGGCGAAAATCTTCCAGAGATCTCCATCTCAACACCAGCACCCAGCTTCACTCAACGGCCAGCAAGCTACAGTGCTGGACACTCTATGCCAAACAACTAGCAAGACAGGAACACAAGCCCACCCATTAGCAGAGAGGCTGCCTAAAATCATAATAAGGCCACAGACACCCCAAAACACACCACCAGATGTGGACCTGCCCACCAGAAAGACAAGATCCAGCCTCATCCACCAGAACACAGGCACTAGTCCCCTCCATCAGGAAGCCTACACAATCCACTGAACCAACTTTAGCCACTGGGGACAGACACCAAAAACAACAGGAACTACGAACCTGCAGCCTGCAAAAAGGAGACCCCAAACACAGTAAGATAAACAAAATGAGAAGACAGAAAAACACACAGCAGATGAAGGAGCAAGATAAAAACCCACCAGAACTAACAAATGAAGAGGAAATAGGCAGTCTACCTGAAAAAGAATTCAGAATAATGATAGTAAAGGTGATCCAAAATCTTGGAAATAGAATAGAGAAAATGCAACGAACACTTAACAAGAAACTAGAAGAACTAAAGATGAAACAAGCAATGATGAACAACACGATAAATGAAATTAAAAATACTCTAGAAGGGATCAATAGCAGAATAACTGAGGCAGAAGAATGGATAAGTGACATGGAAGATAAAACAGTGGAAATAACTACTGCAGAGCAGAATAAAGAAAAAAGAATGAAAAGAACTGAGGACAGTCTCAGAGACCTCTGGGACAACATTTAACGCACTAAAATTCAAATTATAGGGGTTCCAGAAGAAGAAGAGAAAAAGAAAGGGACGGAGAAAATATTTGAAGAGATTATGGTTGAAAACTTCCCTAATATGGAAAAGGAAATAGTTAATCAAGTCCAGGAAGCACAGAGAGTCCCATACAGGACAAATCCAAGCAGAAACACGCCAAGACACATGTTAAGTAAACTTTCAAAAATTAAATACAGGGCTTCCCTGGTGGTGCAATGGTTGAGAGTCTGCCTGCTGATGCAGGGGACACAGGTTCGTGCTCCGGTCCAGGAAGATAACACATGCTGTGGATTGGCTGGGCCCGTGGGCCATGGCCACTGGGCCGGCATGTCTGGAGCCTGTGCTCCGCAATGGGAGAGGCCACAACAGTGAGAGGTCCGTGTATCACAAAAAAAAAAAAAAAAAAATTAAATACAAAGAAAACATATTAAAAGCAGCAAGCGAAAAACAACAAATAACACACAAGAGAATCCCCATAAGGTTAACAGCGGATCTTTCAGCAGAAACTCTGCAAGCCAGAAGGGACTGGCAGGACATATTTAAGGTGATGAAGGAGAAAAACCTACAACCAAGATTACTCGACACAGCAAGGATCTCATTCAGATTTGATGGAGAAATTAAAACCTTTACAGACAAGCAAAAGCTGAGAGTTCAGCACCACCAAACCAGCTTTACAACAAATGCTAAAGGAACTTCTCTAGGCAAGAAACACAAGAGAAGGAAAAGACCTACAATAACAAATGCAAAACAATTAAGAAAATGGGAATAGGAACATACATATTGATAATTACCTTAAATGTAAATGGATTAAATGCTCCCACCAAAAGACACAGACTGGCTGAAATGGATACAAAAACAAGACCCATATATATGCTGTCTACAAGAGACCCACTTCAGACCTAGAGACACATACAGACTGAAAGTGAGGGGATGGAAAAAGATATTCCATGCAAATGGAAACCTAAAGAAAGCTGGAGTATCAATTCTCATATCAGACAAAATAGACTTTAAAATAAAGACTATTAGAAGAGACAAAAAAGGACTCTACGTAATGATCAAGGGATCGATCCAAGAAGAAGATATAACAATTGTAAATATTTATGTACCCAACATAGGAGCACCTCAATACATAAGACAAATACTAACAGCCATAAAAGGGGAAATCGACAGTAACACATTCATAGTAGGGGACTTTAACATCCCACTTTCACCAATTGACACATCATCCAAAATGAAAATAAATAAGGAAACACAGCTTTAAATGATACATTAAACAAGATGGACTTAATTGATATTTATAGGACATTTCACCCAAAAGCAGCAGAATACACATTTTTCTCAAGTGCTCCAGGATAGATCATATCTTGGGTCATAAATCAAGCCTTGGTAAATTTAAGAAAATTGAAATTGTATCAAGTATCTTTTCAGACCACAATGCTATGAGACTAGGTATCAATTACAGGAAAAGATGTGTAAAAAATACAATCACATGGAGGCTAAACAATACACTACTTAATAATGAAGTGATCACTGAAGAAATCAAAGAGGAAATAAAAAAATAACTAGAAACAAATGACAATGGAGACACGATGATCCAAAACCTATGGGATGCAGTAAAAGCACTTCTAAGAGGGAAGTTTATAGCAATACAATCCTACCTTAAGAAACAGGAAACATCTCAAATAAACAAGCTAACCTTGCACCTAAAGCAATTAGAGAAAGAAGAACAAAAAAACCCCAAAGTTAGCAGAAGGAAAGAAATCATAAAGATCAGATCAGAAATAAATGAAGGAAACGATAGCAAAGATCAATAACACTAAAGGTTGGTTCTTTGAGAAGGTAAACAAAATTGATAAACCATTAGGCAGACTCATCAAGAAAAAAAGGGAGAAGACTCAAATCAATAGAATTAGAAATGAAAAAGGAGAAGTAACAACTGACACTGCAGAAATACAAAAGATCATGAGAGATTACTACAAGCAACTCTATGCAAATAAAATGGACAACCTGGAAGAAATGGACAAATTCTTAGAAATGCACAACCTGCCAGACTGAATCAGGAAGAAATAGAAAATATGAACAGACCAATCACAAGCACTGAAATTGAAACTGTGATTAAAAATCTTCCAACAAACAAAAGCCCAGGACCAGATGGCTTCACAGGCAAATTCTATCAAACATTTAGAGAAGAGCTAACACCTATCCTTCTCAAACTCTTCCAAAATATAGCAGAGGGAGGAACACTCCCAAACTCATTCTATGATGCCACCATTACCCAGATACCAAAACCAGACAAGGATGTCACAAAGAAAGAAAACTATAGGCCAATATCACTGATGAACATAGATGCAAAAATCCTCAACAAAATACTAGCAAACAGAATCCAACAGCACATTAAAAGGATCATACACCATGATCAAGTGGGGTTTATTCCAGGAATGCAAGGATTCTTCAATATACGCAAATCAATCAACATGATACACCATATCAAATTAACAAATTGAAGGAGAAAAACCATATGATCATCTCAATAGATGCAGAGAAAGCTTTCTACAAAATTCAACACCGATTTATGATAAAAACCCTGCAGAAAGTAGGCATAGAGGGAACTTTCCTCAACATAATAAAGGCCATATATGATAAACCCACAGCCAACATCATCCTCAATGGTGAAAAACTGAAAGCATTTCCACCAAGATCAGGAAAAAGACAAGTTTGCCCACTCTCACCACTCTTATTCAATATAGTTTTCAAAGTTTTTGCCACAGCAATCAGAGAAGAAAAGGAAATAAAAGGAATCCAAATTGGAAAAGAAGAAGTAAAGCTGTCACTGTTTGCAGATGACATGATACATAGAGAATCCTAAAGATGCTACCAGAAAACTACTAGAGCTAATCAATAAATTTGGTAAAGTAGCAGGATACAAAATTAATGCACAGAAATCTCTGGCATTCCTATACACTAATGATGAAAAATCTGAAAGTGAAATCAAGAAAACACTCCCATTTACCATTGCAACAAAAAGAATAAAATATCTATGAATAAACCTACCTAAGGAGATAAAAGACCTGTATGCAGAAAATTATGACACTGATGAAAGAAATTAAAGATGATACAGATAGATGGGGCCATATATCATGTTCTTGGATTGGAAGAATCAACATTGTGAAAATGACTCTACTACCCAAAGCAATCTACAGATTCAATGCAATCCCTATCAAACTACCACTGGCATTTTTCACAGAACTAGAACAAAAAATTTCACAATTTGTATGGAAACACAAAAGACCCTGAATAGCCAAAGCAATCTTGAGAACAAAAAACGGAGCTGGAGGAATCAGGCTCCCTGACTTCAGACTATACTACAAAGCTACAGTAATTAAGACAGTATGGTACTGGCACAAAAACAGAAATATAGATCAATGGAACAGGATATAAAGCCCAGAGATACATCCACGCACATATGGTCACCTTGTCTTTGATAAAGGAGGCAGGAATGTACAGTGGAGAAAGGACAGTCTCTTCAATAAGTGGTGCTGGGAAAACTGAACAGGTATATGTAAAAGTATGAGATTAGAACACTCCCTAACACCATACACAAAAATAAGCTCAAAATGGATTAAAGACCTAAATGTAAGGCTAGAAACTATCAAACTCTTAGAGGAAAACATAGGCAGAACACTCTGTGACATAAATCACAGCAAGATCCTTTTTGACCCACCTCCTAGAGAAAAGGAAATAAAAACAAAAATAAACAAATGGGACCTAAGGAAACTTCAAAGCTTTTGCACAGCAAAGGAAACCATAAACAAGACCAAAAGACAACCCTCAGAATGGGAGAAAATATTTGCCAATGAAGCAACTGACAAAGGATTAATCTCCAAAATTTATAAGCAGCTCATGCATCTCAATAACAAAAAAACAAACACCCCAATCCAAAAATGGGCAGAAGACCTAAATAGACATTTCTCCAAAGGAGATATACAGATTGCCAACAAACACATGAAAGAATGCTCAACATCATTAATCATTAGAGAAATGCAAATCAAAACTACAATGAGATATCATCTCACACCGGTCAGAATGGCCATTATCAAAAAGTATAGAAACAATAAATGCTGGAGAGGGTGTGGAGAAAAGGGAACACTCTTGTACTGCTGGTGGGAATGTGAATTGGTACAGCCACTATGGAGGATACTATGGAGGTTCCTTAAAAAACCACAAATAGAACTACCATATGACCCAGCAATCCCACTACTGGGCATATACACTGAGAAAACCGTAATTCAGAAATAGTCATGTACCAAAATGTTCATTGCAGCTCTATTTACAATAATCCGGAGATGGAAACAACCTAAGTGTCCATCATCAGATGAATGGATAAAGAAGATGTGGCACATATATACAGTGGAATATTACTCAGCCATAAAAAGAAATGAAATTGAGTTATTTGTAGTGAGGTGGATGGACTTAGAGTCTGTCATACAGAGCAAAGTAAGTCAGAAAGCGAAAGACAAATACCGTATGCTAACACATATATATGGAATCTAAGAAAAAAAATGTCATGAAGAACCTAAGGGTAAGACAGGAATAAAGACACAGACCTACTAGAGAATGGACTTGAGGATATGGGGATGGGGAAGGGTAAGCTGTGACAAAGGGAGAGAGTGGCATGGACATATATACACTACCAAACGTAAAATAGATAGCTAGTAGAAAGCAGCCGCATAGCATAGGGAGATCAGCTCAGTGCTTTGTGACCACCTGGATGGGTGGGATAGGGAGGGTGGGAGGGAGGGAGATGCAAGAGAGGAAAGATATGGGAACATACGTATACGTATAACTGATTCACTTTGTTATAAAGTGGAAACTAACACACCATTTTAAAGCAATTATACTCCAATAAAGATGTAAAAAAATAAATAAATAAAAATTAAAAAATAAAATTTAAGAATAAAATAAAAAAGATTGGGTCAAAGAGAAAATTAGTAAACTGAATAATATACATGAGGAAGTTACCCAGAATGCATAATGTTATTTTAAAAAGATGATACTTATCATAGTGGCTAAAATCATAAGGGACCTACAAACAAATAGCAAAGCATGTCTCTGACATATATGAAAAACATCATAATACTTCACTGAAAGCCATAAAATTAGACCTAAGTGAAGAAATATACCATATTTATGTTTGGGGGAATTAATATTATAAACATGGTATGACTCCTCAATTACTGTACAAATTAATAGCAATACAAATAAAATTTCTCACAGTGTTTCCATATATTTTGATCTTAAAATTCATATATATTACCCAAAATTCCCAATAATATTAAAGGATAAGAACAGAGGATGAATCCTATTATATAATCAATTTTTTTCAAAGATAGTAGTTAAATAAGTATTATATTGGTACAAGAGTGAATGGTTAGGCTAAAGAATGGCATACACTTATATGAGACTAATATTGATACATAACAAATGAAAAACTGTAGATCTGAAAGAAAATAATGAATGAATTAATGAGTGGTGCTGAGACCATGAATATCTATATGAATAAAGAAATATCAGTCACAAACCTTAACACTCTCTCTCCTCGTTTTTTTTGACAGCAAAGATAGTCTGGCAGTTTTGGATGACATTAAGATAAAAATGAGATAATTTCAATCTACTTTAATCCATTTTGGCAACAATTAATTCTGATAATATCAAATGATGTCAATACTATGCAAGTATTTGTTCCTGGTAGAAGTATGAATCAGCGCAAGTTCTCTGGATGGTAATTAAACAATACATAGTAAAGGATATTATATTTACTATCATCTACCTTAAAGTTACTGTGACATAAATGCAAAAGGGAACATGTTCAAGGAAGCTCATTGAGTTCTTTATAAAAGGGAAACTATGGAGGGAAATGTAGAAAATTCAGGTTTATTTGAACACTGTTCTACTACAGAGAAACTCAAAGAAATGATCCTATATAGCATATATTGACATGAATAACCAGCAAAAACATACTGTTGCAAACCATAGGTAAATAATGATAATAATTCTGTAAATTTTGAAAGAAAAACAGGTTTATATATATAGCATGGCTTATTCACAGTTTTGTTATATGTAGTAGAAAAAAAAAAATCAACATCAGGCAATGATGAACACAACTTCAGGTCAGAGGCTATATCTGTGAGAATAAGGAGACAAGTGACAAGAAGTAGCCTTTAGCTGTATGTGCTGATTTTACTTCATAAAAAGCCAGAGAGAGGGAAACTGACATTGGATTTAAAAAACAAGTGTTAACTTCTATTCACCTCAGTTCTGGGTATTAAATTATTTTCTGTCCTTTTTTTGTGTTTGATAGTTGAGATTTTGACATTTAAAAAAAAGAGAAAGAAAAAGAGGTTCTAAAGACCATCTTCTCATTTTATAGAGAAGTAGGTGACATCTGGAGAAGTTAAGGGATATGCCTGATTTTACAGAGGGTAGTCTGGAACAGAACCCAGGCCAGGAAAATGCCCCAAGTGTTTTTAGAGAGTGGAATGCTATTAATGTTATGCATTTTCTGTCTCCAAGTTTCAAATCACAATTAGGGAACTGTCAGTCCCATATGTCAATGCTCTAATGTGATGGTCTTCAAACTCTCTTCCAGGGAACCCCATTTCCTTCAAGGGGTTCCCTGTTTGAATTTCAGTTAAAGCTATCTGTTTACCCACATAAAAGTAGACCCTACATTGGGTATTTGGTATGGACTCCAGAGCCAAGAACAGGGGTGTCAAACCCTCCCATACCCTTTCATGAAGTGCTTCACCTCCCACAAGACATAATAAGTGACTCTAAATCTGATTCCACTCCATAAGGAATGAAAGAGGCTAAGAGGAATGAAGCTTAGGGGAGGGTTGCTGTGTATGTGCTTTAACAACCAAGACAATACGCCAAATGTGTGGTAGTAGGTCCATTTATAGAGTACAGAGCTTGAGGAATGTAGAAGTTAGTATTTTATTGACTCCTGAAAGAGTGGCACTGTCCAATAGAAATAAAGTGCAAACCACAACATAATAGTAAATTTTCTAGTAAACTTTTTAAAATTTTAAAACACAGATGAAACGTGTCAAAGTATATTTTTACCCAATATGTTAAAATATTTTGCTCTTAATAATAATTAATAATTATTAATAATTATTAATCAGGTAGTTTACATTATTTTTGTCCATTCTAAGTTTACACAACTGGTGTGCATTTTACACGTGTAGACTATTTCAGTTTAGACTAGCTACATTTGAGGTGTTCAACAGCATGTGGCTACCATGTTGGATGACACAGGGTTAGAATAAATAGAAGGTTCTTCAGTCTGCCTGGAAAAGGTAACATGGACTGACTGGAAACTTACTGTACTTCTAACAGGAAAGGCAAAACCATGTGTTCTTGCAAAATCAGATGTGGACCCTGCAGAAGGGAGGTTTGGGGTCGTCCTAAAAGGGATCTCTTTTAGGGATCTTTCTTACACTTTGAAAGTGTTAGATGTCTCATCAGGAGCCAAGGCAACCATATGCAGCCCACAGAAAAGAAGCACTGCTAAGGTCAAGGGAGATAGAAATCCCCCTTTGGAAATGTTTGGAAATTTCCAGGGAGGACAAAAACTCCCTATGCAATGGGTTCTGTGGTGCCAAAAAACACTGCCCCAGCTGATACCTACCTCTCCTCTGGCTTCCGATCCAACTCTGAGAGGACCCAGAGTATGTGCCAAAGGAGTGGAAGAACTGGTGGATAGAATTAAGAAGAAAAAGAAACTGACCTCACTCTTCTATTCCTACTACAGGCTACCAAGGCTGGGTCAGGCTCACAGTGGGAGAGGGAGAGCCTTACACTGGATAAATGTTTAAGTTCTGATTACCAAATAGCCAGACATTATTGATTTTAGACTGCACTGGAATTTTAATGCCAAAATAAAATTCTACTTGTTTATTATCTAAATGTGTCTAGAAAGTCTAGGAGGAAAAACATATTCAGAAAGAATGTTTAACGGGGAATGGTGAGAAAGAATAAAGTTGGTATCTGCTTACACTCTACCAATTCCACTCTGTTCAATAAACCAATTTTACCTTCATTAAAATTGTAATAAAAACAAAGTACACTCATATGTATCATAAAATGAACATGAACACATCAGTGAAGTATTAATTGCTTCTTCCAGGGATGCACCCTATAAGTGAAACGATAGTTTTTTCTGCCATCTTCGTTTCAATGATGAGTATCCTCAAGTTACAAGGTAGACATTCAATTGTTTATCATGTGCAACTATGCATGGCAATCAGGATTTTCTTAAACACTGCAAAGCCCCTCAAATTACATGTCTATTTTATTTTAAAAAAACATATATTAAGTAGAACATTGGCATTACTCCTAATTTTTAAATGTTGTGTTGACTTAAATTGACTCATTATGCTTATCAGTTGACTTTATAATAAGTAAATATTAAAATTTTGAATTTAGTAATTCAATTTATATTAATAAAACATTGATTTGTCAGTTTACAGATAGGATTTTTAATTATTGTTTAAAAATGGAGTATGTTAAACAGTCTTTGGAAAATCACTGATATATTGATAAATCACTGGACTAATATAGTAAGCTTTTCAACTTGGGTCTGGGGAACTAGCATATTCCTGAGTTACCTTCCTCTACTGCCCTTGAAGTTTGAATATAATTGTTACAATGTAGCTGTAAGGAAGTTATAATTGGGGAAGTCAATCTCTTTCCAAATTAATTCTATAATATACTTCAAAATTATTAGCTTTGAATTCCTCTCTTCTTTTGGATTACTCATCCCTTGGCTTTTTCTACAGCAAAATATCTGAAATGTTAAATATCTACTGTATTGAAGAAAGAAACCACGTTTCTTACCTTATTCTCCAAATTTAGCTCTTGACTCTCATCTTTCCCAAACAAAACTTGACACCTTTATTTCTACCCCTTGATTTTCAACACAAATCTTCTATCCTATATATTTAATCTCCTTATTCACTATCCCCCAGATGTTCTGTTCAAGTTCTTATCACACATCTTGTTTCATGTAGGACATAGTTCTATTCTAATTTAATCTACTGCCTTGATAAAGCCCACCTCAAGTTTATTTTCACCATTTTGCCTCCCTCTAAACTCTATTAATACAAGTTCACATTTCAAAGAAACAGTGGGATACACTATATAAGCATCAAGTTTTGGAATGAGTGAGGGGTATCTGAGTTCCCATCTGCGGTAGAACATCTATTGTTTGCATTTTCCTGGTCAAGTGATTTTTAGGGTTTCATTTAAAAAATCTTCTAAAGTCCTAATAATATACATATTATTATCATTTACACAATATGCATACATAAATTTAATACATTCATAGTTTAAAAAATTACCTCAGCAAAACTGCACTATCTTAAAAAAAACCTTTCATAGCACTTACCATGGGATATAACAATGATTCATGTATTGAAAAACATTAATTATCTAGCACATCAGGAGGGAAATGATATTTATTTTTTGTTTGCTTGATTGAATTCATTCATCAGCCAGATTTTCCCCAAACACAAAATAATTTCTGAGAATAAATTAAAAACCGTGGGGCTTCCCTGGTGGTGCAGTGGTTGAGAGTCCGCCTGCCGATGCAGGGGCCGGGGGTTCGTGGCCCGATCCGGGAAGATCCCACATGCCGCGGAGCGGCTGGGCCCGTGAGCCATGGTCGCTGAGCCTGCGCGTCCGGAGCCTGTGCTCCGCAACGGGAGAGGCCACAACAGTGAGAGGCCCGCGTACCGCAAAACAAACAAACAAAAAACCGTGGCAACTGGTCTGAGTTTTTAAAATCAGTAACGAGAAATTATGTGTTGTGGGTCTCATTTTTAACACTTTTTTAAAAGTTCATCTCAGTAATATCATATTTTTTTCCCTGTAACCAGGATTAACTTTAGAAAACTTTAAAAGCTAACTAGTTAATGTAGATTTAGGAAAGAACAGCAGCATACCACCTGTGGCAAGCAGGTATGAAATTATGTTTTTGACAGACAGGTCATGAGTTTAAGACAATTCATAGTAGCTGAAGGAAAACAGTGTTTTATAATGCACTTTCCCCCTCATTCTATAAGCAATACCTGCACATTGTGAACAATTAGAAAACAGAGGTAAGAAAATTAAAATCACTTGTAACCATAATACCTAAAATAATCACTGTTAACATTTAGGGAATTTACTTGTGCTCTTTATATATGTAAATACACACATATTCACAAAGAGAAAATTTGACTCAAATTAGTGATAAAATGGGTTTTGCAATTTCTTTCATTTTATTAATTATTATTTTTCCGTGTCTCAAAATGTAATTTTAAAGGTAACATAACTCAATAGTTGGAGATGAGATAAAAAAGCTAATTTTGACTTTAGCATTAATCAAAAGGGATTTAACATTTCTGCCAAGATTGGGTTACATGTGGAACCTTCTCAACCAAACCTGTCATTTTCAATCACAGGCAGGGGTCCCTGAACCACCACACAGAGCAAAGCCAACTGCCAATTAGGAAGACCTGCCTTGGACACTGAAAACTAAGCCTCTAATTGGTTGGAGACATGAGACACATTTGGGCATATTTGTTACAGCAGTTTATGTCAGCCCAACTGAAAAAGTGTGGAATCAGTAAGAGCCTGGCTTATGATTCCAATCCAGCCCACACTTTCCTTTATTTGTCCACAGTAAAAGCTGTAATAAAATATATTTATAGAATTTTGTTTAAATTTAGGCTTGTAATATCTTTCATCATCTAAAGTTCAGCTAATTCACGTATAATCTTTCATTTTCCCTTTAAGGCTTCAAATTTGAACATTTTATCTGTTTAATCTGTAATGGATATTAATTTGCTGTAAAAAATTCAATCTTTCCCTGGGCCAAAAGGGAAAGTACTATGATCACATAAATCATCAGAGTCAAATTTTTAAAAAGCACACAAGAAATCTGAAAAAGAAAAGAAATAACACTGGGTTCTGAATATTTTTCTCTTGAATGCTAGATTTGTCAACATAACATTATAGTAGGAAAAATACATTCTTTAGCTAGTCATATTCTACAAAAATATGAGCAAATATGGTGATGAAGAATTACAGATGTTTTTAATCTCCTGTGATTAGATTATTAATGATTAGATTATTAATCTAATAATGTGAGTAGACACGTCATGGTGGATCAGTCATGCAAAAGACTGGCTGCTAGACCCAACATTAGGACACATTCAATGGGTAAGTTCACACTCCATAAATACCCTGAAAAAGCAAAGCCATGAGAAAACCCTTCCCTTTAGGCATCTGCATTTAGCGATGTTCCCTGTAAAAGAGAGTAGAAGAGCTCAGCACACTTGGAAACAGTTCCAGTTTTACTGTCTTAGAGAAGATCGAGGTATGATCCCTTCTTTCTTTTCTCTTTTTACTGAAACATTTTTAAAATGGTGGGGAGTATGTAGAAGCTTTTGATTTCTTCCAGTGCTAATTCAGGAATCTTGGCCCAAAAATGTCAAATCAGTTTTCATTTAACTTCCAGAGAAAGTATTAATTACTCATTGTGCAAGGAGAAAAAGATGTTAATGAACAAGTGTAGTCATTTGACCAAAATACATTTCAGGCTTAATGTAAAATTTAAGTAGTCTGTGGTAGAAAAGCTTTCTTAAAGAAAGAATAAGGTAGTTCGTTTTGAAAGAAAACCTGAAAATGTTTATGCTAGAAGCAGTGTAGGTTTAAAATGCAAATTAACACATTAATTCAGGAATTAGCAACTGTTGATATATACTAACATAGTTCAAAGAAGATTTGACATAAACATAACATGCATATAATGCATAAAATGTATTAACTCTAGATTACTAATATATCATAAATTATTATATTGCTAGTATATATGTATGTGTGTATATGTGTGTGTGTTGAACTTGTGGCATATATATGTAGTTACATAAAATACACATGTATACACAAAATATATGAATTTAGATAAATATATACATGTAGATAAATAAATTATGGGCCACAAGTTTAATACACTAATAGGCAAATTAACTAAAGTGGCAAATACCTCCAGCTTCTCAGTGGAATGTTATGAACAACTTTTTACATAAAGAAAACTCCTTTCCACAACTGCTGACATGTTTTTCAGGATTTTAGTTTGACTCCTGCCAATTTGAATCCCTAGACTGGAATAAATGCAGAGCCATCTGTTCTGACGTGGCTGTTGTGACAGTTCTAGGTTCACTGAAGCAATTGTTTCTATTACCCTCGGTACTCATGATATGCTTCACTTTGCAGCATCCCTACTGAATAAACTGTACTTAACTCGTATCACGAATATAATCAGGTTAAGTTCTTGGTAAAATTTCTGTGTGCAAGAATAGCTTAACCCTTTCAGCTCCAAGCCTCCAAAAACGTATGTTGGTGGTTTGAACTTTTTATGCCATTCCCAATGACTTTTGCAGATAGAGTTTTTGGGGTATCTCTCATTATATTAAACATTATGTAACCTTAATGTTTAAATTGAGAGAAGAGTAGGGGGCAAATTTTAGTGTATCAAGACCAATTTTTGTTGAGCCTTGTTAATTCATTTAAACTATATGGTTCTGTGGGAATGACTAGGTGACTAGTCTTTTTAAGGTAGTACGGTTTAAAGTAGGAGGCTGAGTTCGGGCATTTATTCAGAGTTGTTAGGTAGAGATCATGAAAAGAACAGCAGACAGAGAGAGTGAAATGAAGGTGATTTTTGTTGGCATAATACAGAAGCTTCCGGGCTGCAGTAGATCATACCTGATCTGAATAAATTAATGGTAACTCGAGTAAGTTTCCATAAAATGTAATAATGAAGAACACAAATAATGTCCTAGCAGCTCATTCTGTTATTAATACAACTTTAGAGGTTTTACAGGATGACAGAATATTAAAAGTGTAAAAAAAAAGCTTAAATAGGCCAAGATTTAGGTGATTTATGCATTTATAAGAATATAAACATTATATGAAGGTAAAGCATTTAAAAGATAAGTTTTCCATAAAGATACCTTAGTCATTTGAAATGGTAAATCAAATGAGATGGGGTATGCTAATGCACCATCGATGATATAAACCACACATTTTAAGGTATTATCATTATATTAACAAAAAAGATACAGAAGCCCAGCCTAGATGATAAAAGTCAGGTGAGAAGAAGATGCTCAGGTTGCCAGACGCTGACTTAGGAGTCGAGAACCAAGAAGTAAAGATGGAAGCCTGAGATACAATGCAAAAGCCAGGGAGTTCGTGGTTTTCTTAAGCTGAGAATCTGTACACCAAGTAGGTAATTTAGATGGAAAACAACAAGTCAGTCACAAGAGGTATCCCCAAAAAGACAGAGAAAATTTTAAAACTGATGGAGATCTTGAAAGATGGGAGGTGACTTTTTTTTGTTTTTAACCACTGTAGCTATAATGGCTGGACAAGGCAATGCCTGGAAACATTGGATAGCTAATAACTGATGAAGGGATGAATAAGTCAGAGATGAATAGATGAGGAATCTACTTATGGATATAGATATACATAAAGAAGTAGTGCATAGCTAAATCTCCAGTAAAGGTAAAGTGGAAATAAAATTGTGCCTGTTTATGGGAAATCAATAAATCGGTGGCTGAGAATGGAATGAATAAGACTGGGAAGAGAGGGGACTGGGCCTAGGTCTCAGCATTTGGGGGGAGGTTGGAGGGAATTTGGAAAAATGGGGGCTGGGAGGGAAAATCTTAGGGTCGGTGGGGGGCAAGACGGAAAAAAATGGAAAGGAAAGACTCAGAAAGCCAAAAAGTCAATGAGCCAAACAAAAATCAGAATCCAAAGTTTTGGGGTCTTGGGTAAAACTCTTCATTTAATTTAAAAAAATGAGTGTTAGCTATTCATTGCTCAAAGACAAAGAGCAGTATCCCAAGCGTTGGTGAAGAAGTTGAGTCCTATCTACTGTTGAGAACTGAGTGCCTAGTGGTGAGGCGCATACATACGATGAAAAGGGCACTCTTTGCTTCTGGCCCTTGTTCAGGTTCCAGTGCCTGGAGACGTAAACACTGCAGTGTGGTATGAAGCAGCCTTGAGACAGGAGAGCCAGATCCTGAACTCATTTTATCCACTGAGAGCCACTGCGTACAACAGAGGTTCTTAAAGTTTGATCCGTGGACCAGCAGCATCAGCATATCTAAGCACTGGCGGGAAAGGCAGAGCCATTGGTCCCACCCCAGACTCCCTGAATCAGAAAACTGGTGCTTCCAAGGTACATTATATGAGATTCCACAATATGATGAGACACAGCTTTGAAAAGCACTATTAGGTTGGTAATATGGTCTTGCATTTAGCCTCTAAAGAGGTACATAGGCCTGGTTGCGAAGAGATTTGTTTTCTTTGCTTTGAGGAATCTTACATGCTGGCAAGTGCAATAGTTATGTTGTACGCTTGCTAGCATAAAAAGATTTCTAACGAGAATTTCTTACAGTGTTACAGTTAATAAAGAACAAGATAGTTTGTTAAAGAGAACTATTTTTGAGTTTAAACAAAACGAAAAGGAAGTACATTTTGCTAAACCATAACGTGCTAAGCACACAAGCCCCATCTAGTGGCCTTTGTACCAAGAGTTCAGTCAAGGTTTCTAAAGGGCTACAAGCCAACTATGGCCCTATAGATTTAGAGTCAGCACTCAGATGCCTGGACTACAGCATGTAGGCATCATAATGTCATATCCTCTTTGCAAAACACTCCTCAAGTTTTGTAGAAGCTCTCCTAAATTTCAAAACTATCTAGAATCGGAAAAGGAAGAAAACATTTATTGAGTTCCAATTATGTCAAGCTCTACATTAGATGCTTTTATATATTTGTAGACATATATGTGATAGAGATAGAGACAGAGTTAGAGATAGAGACAGAGACATACAGGGTGGCCATTAAATCTGGAAACATAGGTGAATACGTAAATATTTTACTAATATTATAACATAATAATATAAAATTATCTGTGGTTTCAGAATATGTCACTGAAAGAAACAAAGTTCTGGAGGGACTCTTTTCATAGTCACACAATATGTTATTCCTATGGTACCCTGTGGTTAACTCTGCTATAGCATTTTTCATTCTATGATATTGCCAATTTTTTCTCTTTAAATACTACTTTAAGGTCTTTAAGGAACAAAACCATTTTTTATTCTTGGCACCAAGCATAGTGCTCAATAAAGTGATTAATAATTGTTTGTTAAATGAATAAGTGCATGGATGAATGAACTATAAGAATGAAGCGGAAGATGAGTTATTTAAATCCTCGCCCTTCTATTTCATATTATATATATGTATATGTGTGTGTATATATATATATATATACACACACACATAAGTATATATTACTTTCCAAACAGTGAAACTGAACTTTATTAGCAAGTATGGGAGTATCCAGAGATGTCTTCGCATTGTGTTCTACCTTCTACAAATATTTGTTACTCAATAAAAGTAACTGCTGATGAATCCAGGATCTTAGTAAGGAGAAATGAATATTTACAGAAATAATTACAATGTAATATAACATGTGAAAAGTGACATGCAAGTGACAATGACTTTTTGCTCATTGCATTTACATGGAAGAAATGACTTTCAGTTGGAGGCAACAAGGAAGACTTTATTTAACTGACTCATGAAAAATTTTAGTACAATTTGAGTAAGATTATGATGGAAAGGTATTTCACAAAGAGGAAGAACTTGAGTAAAGCGTTTGTTGGACATTAGCCACAGCTCCCAGTATGTTCCTGGCACACTGTACATGAACAGAAGCAATATGGCAATAAAGCCTTGGAATTAAGTGGAGTCAGAGCAGGGCACATTTGGGGCCTTTTTTGCAAGATTCCGGGTGACAGACTTCACTTCTTAGAATCAATACATCTAAGGACAAAAGGTACTAAGAAAAAGAAAGTCAACAAAACAAATTTAATAACCTGGTGATAGAGGCAGATTTTTATTTCTAACATGGATAATCTAAGGACAAAAGGTACTAAGAAAAAGAAAGTCAACAAAACAAATTTAATAACCCTGGTGATAGAGGCAGATTTTTATTTCTAACATGGATAATCCTATTTTGAATATATGCTCTAATTATCAGTACAAATGGGAGTTTCATTGCACTCATACTCGGTTCACAGATCACCACATATATTCAATGTAAGATTTCCCCTCTGGATTGGTTTTATAGATTAGTTCCATCAATAACCAAGAATTAATCATTTTAATCAAAATAAGCCTTGGTGGTGATACAGATTACGTGTAACGAGAACCAAAGTATTGCTACTTTGACTCCTAGTGTGTTTCTAATATTATTGACAGGTATAATCAAATTTAAATAATTGATCTTTTTTCTCTTTTTTAAAAAGAAAACCCTATAACAATTAGAGTTGTTTTTGTTTAATATGGAGGAAAATGGCAAGAAAGAATCTCAATTGTCTTAGGATTGTTTAATAACTTAGCATTAAACTACTGAAACTGAAAGAATTAGTTTCAGATATCACGCTTCACGTTTCAGGTTTCTATGGAACTATAGCATTGAGCAAACCTTTTAAAGCAACATATAGGATGGTACCTCTTTTAAGTAATGAGAGGCGCCATCTTTTTATAAAAGGCTCTTTCTTTTCCAGAAAATATTTTCAAGGTGACACGTCACTTAAATGAAAGGAGCAGTAGACTAACAAGGGAGACATAAAATTTATTATGACTATAAAAAATATGAAAAATTTCACGTCCACTGAGAAACATCCTCTCTTCTTTTTTTTACCACCTTATTTTACCCACTAGAACTCTTTCAAAATTGAGTCTGCTTCTTAGACCTCCCAAACCTTAACTGAAGTTTCATCTATGAGCCAATTCAGAGGTGATGTTTGGACTGAGTCAGATCAAGATGGCAGAGTAGGAAGACCCTGAGAACGTGTCCTACCACAAACCTAAAAACTACAACTACATATAGACCAACTCTCTCTGAAAATGACCTAAAAACTAGCATAACAGCTTTTCTACAATCAAGGATATAAAGAAAGAACCGTATGTATTCTGATAGGTAGGAGAAGAAGCAATTTAGCCAGGACTCATACCCCTAGTGGGTGATCTAGAAGAGGAGGGGGATATCACAGGTTCAGGGATCTTTCCAAGGAGCAAGGGATTTGTGCTCCATATGTGCCACCTCAGCCCTGAGGTCTGGTACGGAAGATGAGCCCCCTTAGCTAATTATGAAAACAAGTGTAGCTTACCAGGTGTTATGGGAAACCAAGACTATGGTCTTGAAGGCAGTGTACAGACTTGCTCACTCTCAGTCTGAGCACAGAGCAGCAGATAGAAAACTGACTTGATGATCTGGGTGGTCTGCCAGGACCACCCCAGTGCACTCCCCATCCCACACTGGGCCTTGGCTCTAGCCTCTCTTGCCCCAGCCCTACTCCTCACCAAGGCAGTGACTGCCATCACTCCATGGGAGAAGCTGCCACTCATGCCAAGCTCTGGCTCCATCCTCCCTGGTCCCATTCCTCACCAAGGTGGCAAGAACCAATGCACCATGGAGGAAGCCACAGACAGCAGGGCTCTCATCAGATCCAGTTCTCCCATCAAAGTTACTGGGCACATACAGACTGTATAGGGACACTCCCACACAAGGACATGTCTTCAAGACTGGGATGGGTAACAGTTTCATCTAATCTCATAGAAACATACAGAGAAAGTCAAAATGCGAAGACAAATGTTCCAAATGAAAGAGCAAGATAAAACCCAGAAAAAATCCTAATGACATGAATATAAGTCATTTAACTGATAAAGAGTTCAAAATTATGGTCATAAAAATGCTCACTGAACTCAGGAAAAGAATAGAGAAACACAGTGAGAATATCAACAAAGAACTATAAAATACAAAAAAGAACCAATCAGAGCTGAACAATGCAATAACTGAAGTGAAAAATACACCTGAATAAATTAACAACAGATTGAGTGATACAGAAGAATGTATAAGCAACTTGGAAGACAGAATAAATCACACAGTTAGAACAGCAAAAGAATTTTTTTTAATGAGGATAGTTTAAGGGACATCTGAGGTAATATGAGATGTACTAACATTCACATTATAGGGATCCCAGAAGGAGAAGAGAGAGAGAAGGAGGTAGAAAGTGTATTTGATGAAATAATAGCTGAAAACTTTCCTAACCTGAAGAAGGAAACAGAGACTGAAGTCCAGGAAGTACAGAAAGTCCCAAACAAGAGGAACCCAAAGAAACCCACACGAAGACATATCATAACTAAAATGGCAAAAGATAAAGGGAGAATTTTAAAGGCAGCAAGAGAAAAACAGAGTCACACATAAGAGAACCCCCATAAGGCTATCAGCTAATTTTTCAGCAGAAACTTTACAAGCAAGAAGGGAATGGCATGATATATTTAAAGTGGTTAAAGGAAAAAACCTACTGCCAATGACACTCTACCCAGCAAGGTTATCATTCAGAATTGAAGGAGTCATAAGTTTCCTCCAAAATTTAAACGTTCCAAAAATTAAACATTCATTACTATGAAACCAGCCTTACAAGAAATATTAAGTGGTCTTCTTTAAGTGAAAAAGAAAAAGCTGTAACAAGAAATAAGAAAATATATGAAAGAAAAAAAATCTTACTGGTAGAGGTAAATATATAGTAAAAGCAGTGGATCAGCCACTTAAAAAAGCTAGTACAAAGGTTAAAAGACAAAAATCCTAAAATCAACTATAGCTATAAGAAACAGTTAAGGCATACACATAAAGATATAAAATATGACATCAAGAACATGGGACATGAGGGGTGAGAGTAAACAATGTAGAGATTTTAGAATGTGTTTGAACTTAAATGACTATTAGTTTAACAACAACAAATATATATATATATATATAATATGTATATATATAATATATATCTATGTAGTAACACAATAAAAAACCTACAATAGATACACAAAATCAAAGAGAAAGGAACCCAAACAAAACACAAGAAAATCATCAAACCACAAGGGAAGAGACTAAAAGAAGAAAAGAACAGAGAAGAACTACAAAACAACCAATAATTTTCAATAATCGCTTTAAATGTAAATTGATTAACGATCCAATCAAAAGACACAGGGTGGTTGAATGGATAAAAACAAGACCCATCTGCCTACAAGAGACTCACATCAGAGCTGAAGATACACACAGACTGAAAGTGAAAGAGTAGAAAACGGTACTCCATGCAAATGGAAATGAGAAGCTAACTAGGGTAGCAATACTCATATCAGACAAAATAGAATTTAAAACAAAGTCTATAACAAAAGCCAAAGAAGGGCATTATATAACGATAAAGGGATCGATCCAAGAAGGAGATATAACATTCATAAACATATATGCACCTAATATAAGAACATCTAACTATATAAAGCAAATATTATCAGATATATAAGGAAAAATTGACAGTAATACAATAATAGTAGGAGACTTTAATACCCCACTTACAGCAATGGATAGACCATCCAGACAGGAAATCAATAAGGAAACAGTAGCCTTAAATGACACATTAGACAAGATGAACACCCATTCAGCAAGAGCAAAATACATATTCTTTTCAAGCACACTGGAACTTTCTCCAGGATAGATTACATGCTAGGCCAGAAATAAAGAATCAAAAATTTAAGAAGACTGAAATCATATCAAGCTACCTGTCTGACCACAGTGGTATGAAACTAGAAATACGGAAAGAAAAATGGAAAAACATTAACTTGTAAAGAATAAACAACATGCTACTAAAAAAAACCAAATGGGTCAGCAAAGAAATCAAAAAGGAAATGAAGAAAAATATCTTGAGACAAATGAAACTGGAAACACAACTTTCCAAAATCTAATGGACACAAAAAAGCAACTCTAAGAGGAAAGTTTACAGTAATACAGGTCTACATCAAGAAACAGGAAAATAATTAAATAAACAACCTAAATTTCTGCCTAAAGGAACTAGAAAAGAAGAAAAAACAGAGCCCAAAGTCAGCAGAAAAAGGGAAATAATAAAAATCAGAGAGAAAGTAAATAAAATAGCGATTAAGAAAACAATGTAAAAGATCAGTAAAACCAAAAGCTGGTTTTTTTGAAAAGATAAAAAAATTGACAAACCTTTAGCTAGACTCATCAAGAAAAAGAGAAATTAGAATAAAATAAAATTAGAATAACTAATATCAAAAATAAAAGAGGAGAATTTACAACCAATATTACAGAAATAAAAAGAATTATGAGAATACTAAAAACAGTTGTACAATTTGCCAACAAACTGGACAACATTAGAAGAAATGGACAAATTCCTAGAAACATACAAAGAAATAGAAAATCTGAACAGAACAAATACTAGTAATAAAATCTGAACAGACCAAATTGAATCAGAAATAAAAAATCTTTCAACAAAATTTGAGGACCACAGGAAAATGCTACCAAATATTTAAAGAAGAGTTAACTCCTATCCTTCTCAAACTACTCCAAAAAATTGAAAAGGAGAGAACACTTCAAAACTCATTCTATGAGTCCAGCATTACCCTGATAAACAAAACCCAACAGAGATACCATATAAACAGACAAACAAAATTACTACAGGCCAATATCCCTGACGAACATAGATGCAAAAATCCTCAACAAAATATTGCAAACAGAATTCAACAATACATAAAAATAAACATACATAATGATGAAGTAGGATTTATTCCAGGGATACAAGGATGGCTCAATATCTGCAAATCAATCAACATGATATACGCATTAACAAAGTGAAGGATAAAAAAACCCACGATTATCTCAACAGCTTTCAATATGTTGATTTTTCCAAGTTACAAATTCAAGACACTACTAAACATCTATATTCAAACATTTTCCTAGAAATATTCTTACAGGTGGAAGACTTATTTGAAAAAAGTTTCCTGATGTTATCTGCATTGTAATATTCTGTACTGTTGACTATGACAAAAGAATGATTAAGTGCCAGAGAAATATATTATTAAAAATTATATTTTAAATGAATACTTTAAGAAAACAAATCTCCAATCAAATTTGTAATTCAACCTTCAAAAATGCTGAACAATATACACTTAAAGGGCAGATTTAAAAATCAAATAAAAATATAGTTTTAAATAAAAAGAAGCTTTTGTTGTTTTTTTCATTAATGACAGCTATGCTATTTCAAATTATAAAATAAAATTGCCCCTTTTCTTTATAATTGTTATTTGATGACTCGTCTAAGTCTTAGATATAACTATCTCTTGGGAAAAAATACCCAAGAAGCCAAAATGTCAACTTTACATTTCTCTCCACATCTGACAAATTTTATAAGATAAAATAATGCAAACAAAAACTTCATGCTAATACTGAATGAAAGGTAAGGAATTCAAAGTTTATCCCATATTTAAATGATTTTAGTTTTCAGAGTTCATCTTCATAGTACTAGTGTGTTGTCTTAATGATTTCTCTTTTTGTTCTCTTTTAGTAATATCTCATACCAATATCTTTGAAATAAAAGATAGAATAAGACAAAATAAAAGATTTTCTGCATAAAGGAAATGCAGCATTGAGGAACGCAAATTTTTAAATCTCAAAGATATTTAAACATAATTTTAGAGGTTAGATAGTAGGTTCTTTAAAAATAGATACTGAAGATACTTAAGGGGAAGAGTTGTTGAGATCTTTTACTAGGCGACGTAGTTACTTATCTACCATTGGCAAGATAGACAGGCTCATCCATCTAGCAGTACGGTCTTCCAACAGCTACTAATCAGGACCATGACTGGAGACAAGAAAATTATTGCTACCCTGAAAATGCAAATCTGTTAGATCAGACCTGACCATCACCAGGTGACAGCTATTCCACTTAATTTGCCCTCATATAGTGAGAGATCATAGAAGCACCCACGATTTGGACCTTTTTCTTGGATCTAGCTAATAATATGGCACTTCCACTTACAGGCCTTCCAGTTTAAAACAAACACTGTCCTTTTTTTTTTTTTTTTTTTTTTTTTTCCTGTCTGCTATTTCTTTGTCCTAACTTGACAGGGAAAGCTGAAGTTGAGCTAAAATGAACAAAATTAAATTGAGCTAAAAAGTCAATTTAAAACAACAGTTGATCTTTTCTGAAAGGCTTGGAGCTCTGGTAATCCACCTGATTCAGAAGACAGTAGAGTGCAATCTATAATATATATAGTATAAACTATACAATAACTATACAACTATACAACAAAACAATATATATAGTATAAACCTGCACTGACACATCATTATCTCCCAAAGTCCATAGTTTACCTTAGGAGTTTCCCTTGGTATTGTACATTCTATGAGTTTGGACAGATGTATAATGACATGTTTCCATCATTATACATTTGACCCTTGAACAACATAGGTTTGAACTGAGTGGATCCACTTATACGTGGATATTTTTCAATAAATACATACTACAGCACTACATGATACGAGCGAGGTTGGCTGAATCCAAGGATGCAGAACCAGGAATAGGAAGGGCTGACTATAAAGTTACATGTGGATTTTCGACTACACAGAGGCAGGGGAGGGGGGCCAGTGCCCCAACCCTGCATTGTTCAAGGGTCAAGTTAGTATCATAGACAGTATTTTCACTGCCTTAAAAATCCTCTGTGCCTCCTCTATTCATCCCTCCCTCCCCCTGGCAACCACTGATCTTTTTACTGTCACTATAATTTTGCTTTTTCCAGATTTCATAGTTGGAATCACACAGTTTGCAGCCTTTTTACACGGGCTTAGTGAAATAGTACATTTAAGGTTTTTTTTTTTTTAATGTCTTTAAATGGCTTGATAGCTTATTTCTTTTTGGCACATAATATCTCATTTTCTGGGTGTACCACAGTTTATCCATTCACCTACTGAAGACCGTCTTGGTTGCTTCCATGTTTTGGCAATTATGAATAAAGCTGTTAAAAACATTCACATACAGATTTTTGTACCAAGGAACATGATTGCTAGATCATACAATCTTCATCTTTGAAATAGGAAGATTTTTACTATTCTTGCCATTGTTCACTGATCTTGAACATGTTTTGCTGAACCTACATATAGGACCATTGTGCAATGATGACAAGTTATCTTCAAAGACAACAAGACATCCTGAAATACAATAAACCCTAAGAACTATATGATAGTCTTGATAATCTACATATTGGAAAAATGAAATATTCGGTAGAAATTCTTGTTAATTTTTATCATTTTATGTTATAGCTTTTCCATCTCTTTCTAATACTTTTGCTCTTATGAGTCCCATTTTACTCTAGTGTGGTTTTATTATATTCCCCCTGATGACTTCAAAATACTTTTCTTTACACATGCATATATTCATACACTAGCTTAACAAAGATTTTCTGAGCATCTTTGCTCATGCATGCAGTATATTCAGTTTCAAGGATGTAAAGATGAACAGGATGTGGGTACCATTTTTAGAAACTCATGGTCTAAGAAGAAATAGAACCCTAAGTAAACTCTACTGTAATAATATAGATATGCACAATGTATTAAGTCAGCAGATGAGCGTGTGACCAAGTTCACTTGAAGAGGTAAAGAAATCACCACAGAAAAAAAAGATATTTGATTTTCTCTTATGTCATCAACATATTATGTCTGGATTACTATAATAACAGCTTTCTCTAGACGCATTCTCAACGTTGCAATTAGAGAGGTCTTGCTAGAGTGCAAATGGATCAATGAATTGATTTTTGGCATGGGGTGCTAGGGATAAGTTCTTCATTATTTGGCTTATGCCAATCCCAAGCCTACATTATATATTACAGCATTCTGGAACTCCATGTAGCTCCCTAATGATGCTCAACTTTCTCTAGTTACCAGGTTTCTGCTCCTGCTTTGTCCTCCTATAGAGATCATGCTCCTGGCTCTTCATAACCCTATTAATAACTGTTTCTTCAGGTGGCAGATTACAGTTCAATTCCTTTGAGAAAACATTCCATTAGCCTAAGGTTGTGTAAGATATCTTTCCTTTATGCTCCCATAAGATCTGTTTTTCCACAAATAAAATTCTCTATACTCTACTGTAATCTGCTGATTACTCATCTGTATCGCTCTGAGGCAAAAGTTTGCATGCTGACTAGCACAGTAGAAGTATCAAGTAAGTATTTGTTGAATGAACCAATGAGTGGATGGATGGATTGAGAGGTAAGGGGTTGACATCAAAGAAAAGATAAATACAGGTAAGGGTAAAGCCATTAGTGATGAAAATTGAATTTGGAGCTCAAAATTTGTATGAAATTAGAGCCATACTATTCCCATATGAGCTCCATAATGTAATTTAGATTTCAGAAAAAAAAACCCATAAGATTCCATCAAATATACTTATAAAGGTAAGGACTATTAATAATTACTCTGAAAAATGTCATGATACAAAATTCCTATTATTTAGCAAAGTTATAACCAGAGAAGTGGAATTAATTCTATATATTACTTAATAGGTAAACATAATTATTTATATTCTAAAAAAATTTAGCATGAAACTTTAGAGTTACAAGGAAATTAAAGGAAGTAAACCATGATCAATCAAAAACTACCTCCAAGCAATAGTATGTTAATGTATCTCTTCCAAAATTGAGACATTACATATTAATCTAGAAAATTACACTCTTAAGTTTAGGGCTTTATACTCGAGTTTAACAATTAGCACTCAAATAATTACTTTTGACATTAATTTTCACTCAAAATAGCACATTATACTAATGCAATAATTCCACAGTCAGGTCTCTACTCTGTGAAAATACGAAAGAGTTATTTATATAATTCACAAATATTGGTAGCTGTTGAAGAAAACTATGCTTATTAAATGTATTCTATATTTAACACAGCTATAGTCTTGAGTGTGAACAGATTTATATTCATTTTGGTTTTTAGTTAATAGTCTTGACTAAAATTAATGTCAATATTTCCAATTCATTATAAAATCTGGTTTTTAATGTTAATTAAGATGTGTCTTAGAGACACGCAGATTATACTCATACCCAATCATGCAATTCAGAGCACATTCATTAAATGTCTTATGTTTAGAGGCATTGTGGTAAGGACCGTGAGGCAGTTGTTCTCAACGTTTATTGGGAATAATTATTATTTATTATGCTTTTTAACTATAAATTTGTGGATTCTAGCCATGGAAACGTTAATTCAGTATTTGGGGGTGGAATTCTACAAACTGCATTTTAAACAAGCACAGTGATAATTCTGACAGAAGTTGTATACTCTGTGATCAAAAATAGTTGTGTGATGTATGGAAAGATAAAAATGTACCGGCTGAATTGCCCTCAAGATCTTACAATCTGTGATAGTTAATACAACTCATACACAGAACTATACTCTTGAGTGGGCCATAGGAACTAATAATGGTTTTGGTGCTGGCTGCGAGAATGGAATCATACTTTAGAAATCTATGTCTGGTAAATATACAGGATATTGAAGAAGTGATTGACTGTATCTTAGGTAGTTCATTCAAATATTCCAAATCTAGGAGGACCTGAAATTAATAACAGTAAAAAAAAGAGACTTAGAATTTGTTTTCCATTTGTTTTCCAAGCACCAACATTTGGTACCTTAGCATTGCCAGTCCCATTTGCTATTTGTTATGTATGTATGTATATAAGTTTTCGACTGTCCTGCCTCAACCTTTCCCAGTCGTGTACGCTTGGCTCCAGGGAAGACCCAAGCCCAATAGTCCCAGCAGTCAGCCCTCAGATATGTAGTTTTAAATGGTGGTTCCATTGACACTCATGCAGAGCTTCAAATTACCTCAGGTGGATCAGGCACCATGTCAAATTAAAACAAAGACTCAGTGGTTTCAGAGCTGATACCTAGAGTACTTCTCAACCAGAAGACCACTATTTCCTCTTGCTCTCTGTTCTATATGCCCAAGCATAAATAGATTATGTCTCCTAACTTTCTATATGATTATTTTACTCTGGGATTTGGGAGGAAATGGTAAAACAGGTGTTCACCTACATGGTAGAATATACATCTAGAGAGAATTGTAAGGATTTTATCCCCTTGAAAATAAGGAGGAAAGTCTTAATTGGTTTTCAGATAATATTTTGTTTTGATTCTAACTTTATGCAATTAAGACCAGCGGTATCAGGATCCAATCAACAGAACAGGAAGTATGCTAGATATTTTAGAGATATATAATACCAAAAATTAGTATATAGATATTTAAAGGTTAGTGAAGCAAAAAGAGGGTGTTGAAGAAGACCATAGATATTGGTAATCATGGGGAGTAGCTCCCATTCTTAGGGTTGAAGGACAGGAGGTAGAATAACCAGAACCTGGGCAATGAAAGAGAATTTTACTTCTCAGGATGGACAATGGGAGTATAGATCTTCTTGGATGACGTTCAGACGTCCATGGGCACCACATTGCTGGTGTCAGATTATCAATCGAAGCAAAGGGAGCTTGCACAGGTCCCTTTAAGGAGTATAACATAGTTGCTACTGTAAATGCTAAAAGTACCTGGAGGCAGGGGATTGACACTATGCTGTTGATGTAATCTTGTTAAGAACTGGAAACAGGATGTATTTTCCCCTCTCCCTTCTTTTGATCTTCTTTTAGTATACCCCATTGGCAGAAAAATAACAGTATACTGGCTGGCAAGATAATCTGGGAAATATAATTTATAGATCTCAAGTAGTTTAGGAATTTAGTTCAGAGTTTGGGAAATGCAGTTTGCATAATCACAGAACAATTTAAAAGTTTACCTAGAGCCGAAACACAACAGATAAATAACCAGCCCGATAGCCATAACAATTTCTTAAATTTTTAAAGTATATGTCTTCAGAAAGATAGAAGAATTAAGTACCTCCACTCATTTCACTAAGATATGAGAGACAATAAAATTGTTTAATTTGGTCAAAAGTATCTGGGTGTCCCGAGAAGAACTGAAATGGGCTGTCTGAAATGACAAATAACTAAAAGCTATTGTTCAACTACTCATAAGCTCTCAACACTGAAATGGTCTCTTCTCCTTAGAAAAACAAAGAGAAACAAGAGCATCACTGTTTTCTTAAACATTTTAAATGATCCGGAAGGTCTGGGGAAGCTGGCAGTGTGGTTGTAGCATAATGCGGAAACTCCCAAATCCTTACATCAAACAGGCAGAACAATTAGTAAAATCAAAATCACATAAATGCCTCTTCCAACCCATCTGATGAGTTACCCTCATGAACCTCAACATACAAATGAGTGAGGACAAATTACTAATAGCCACAAAACCTACATGCTATCACCATGTGTGCAGGAGAAAGCAGTGGGAAGAAACAGAGCAAGTTACACACTTGAAAACAGAAGAATGCAAATAGCCAACAGGTATTCACTAGAAATCAGTCTGAAAACAGCAGAGAATGGGAGATTCTTTGCTCACTCTTAATAGGGGTTGAGTGTAAGGACGCTGACATAAAACTACAGGGTCTGGAGTCTCTGAAACCTTTTTAACTCCCAAAACTAATCTGGCAAGTCTTCCTTAACATTCAGGGTCCACACAGAAGAGAAACTGCTAGAAGAATTCAGAATCAACGGGATAAGGACAATGGAGAATTAGGGAAGAAAACAGATGGGTAAATACAGGGGAGGGAACAGAGCCAGAATATCTCAGAAAACAAACCACCACATACATTATTTAACACTACGTGAAAATAATAGGACTAGAAATTCAGTAAATTTAGAAAATATGTCTGAACCAAGCCTCCTTCTAAAATTTTAGGGAATTTAAATTTATGTAAAAATAAGCAACAGAAAAGGATCAAGACCAAATTTCATACAAAGTTAAATAGTATTCTACTATCATCTCTACAAACAGTGAAAGCACACCAGAAAACCAGACCCAAAATTTCACATACCATTTTAAATGAGCTAAAAGTTATCAAGAAAAGGATACAAGACACCAAATAAGTCAGAACTTTAAAAATTCAGAAATGAAGTTAGAGACTTCAAAAAAAAATGAAGAAAAATTCATTTAAAAATAAATAATACCTAGAGGCAGTGTAACAGTAAAAGAAAATCGCTATTCATACCTTAAGAGAAACAGAAAGTGAAAAGGAGGTGGATTTAAAAAATCAAAAATAAATTTAAGAATAGATAAGAGGTATTGGAGAATATACTGAAAATAAGCAAATACAATTCAACAAATGTACAATAGGTGCTTCTGAAGAGGAAAATCAAAACAAGGGAAGAGAACAATTACTTATAACAATAATTCAGCAAAAGTGTGCTAAAAAAAGATTTGGTATTACTTATTTTAAAAGTATACCATGTTACTGAGAGGGTCCACTTAAACTACCCAGAAAGCTATATTCTATATTCTAAAATTACTGCAGTTAAAAAAAAAAGAAAACAAATTGCTGGGCACTGAAAGGGTAAAAAAAAGAAAGAAAAAAAAAAGAATACGTTGCTTGTAAAGGGAAGAAAATTAGAACATAAGACATTTTGCCAGTAATGCTTTCTGCCAGAATAGACATCAGTGTATAGTGAAGAAATGCAAAGAAAGAAAATGTGAGCCTGCATTCTTCTAGCTAGCAAAATCGACTTTCATGTAAAAGGGGTACAAACTCTTATCACCAAGTAAAAACTTGTAAAATGTTTTCCTCATCGGTCCTTCTTAAGAAATGCACTAGAGAAACTTTGACATAAGAACTAGCAGTAAGCATCAAATAGATAGTTAGTGGATATAGTAGGTGACCTAAATATATCTGTATCTGTATTATATTGATATAGTTTCTTGCCAAGGAAATACAGGTATATAAATATATATATATATATATGTATCTATCTATATGTATATAGATAGATACATATATCTGTATATATACATATATATATATATCTCCATAGGGCTGTCTGATATACATTAATATCTATATCTATTATCACCATAAAATGGGGATAGAATATGATAAAATAGGCAAAAATGTAACTGATTTTAGTAATCATAATTGGAAGGGGTATTTTTAGTATTATTATAATATGATACATCTAATGTAGACTAAAGCAAATGAGTAATTATGAGATATTTACTTCTATTATGACCTGTACCTTTGAGGATCATGCCTTGTGCCCAGACTGTGGTCATGAAAAACCGTTTTATAATAAAACAAATAAAGGGGTCATGTAAAAATGACTGACTCCGTATCTAAGACAGATAATGTACAAGCTCAGCTTGGAATTCCTTGTTATACTCTAAGTAATGAAACTAGCCAAGACTTTGAGGATCATGTCAAACGGACTCAAGAGTCAAATGCAAGAAGCATCAATTGGCAAAATGTGGGACAATCTGGACTTCAATAAGCATTACAAATGTTTTTGAAACTTAGTTCAAAATGATACTTTAAAAAATTAAAAGAATTGATCACCTTCTGAGAAAGACAAGGAATTCATTTTCTTGAAACTGGTTAAATAAAAAGAAAAATTCAAGAATCTATCCTGCCTTTCTTGAAGGTCATAACCAGAATAGGTAAGCAGATCACTGAAGTTGACCTTTGTCCAGAGAACATTTGTCAAAGAAGATAAATAACCCTGTAGAAGAGAAAAAGGCTATTGATATAAAAGAAATTTCAGGTGAGGAAGTATATGAGGAATCTCATATACTTATGAAAAAAGTACAATTAAGAGAATAGGAACTAATATAGAATAAAATATAGTCCACTTCCATCCTTTGGACAGATATATAAAAGTAGTGGGAGTGGAAAAAAAAGTTTTTGCAAAAATGGGGAGCAAGATGAACTTTTCGTTTTTGCTGGTGAGAATATAAATTGACACAATCACTTTGTTAACCAGTAACAAAGTTTGACATTTCCCAGTAAAGCTTAAGTGAAACTTTTGCATACTCTGCTTTGTTTCTCTGTCATGCTACTTCTAGGTATACACTGCAGAGCCTCTTACACATGAGCATTAAGAGATATCATCAGGATGGTTTAAGATGGTTTATAGCAACATTATTCACAATATTCAAAAACTGAAATCAATTTCGATATCCATCAACAATAAAATAAATAAGTGGGTGTGTATATTCATAATTAGAATATGATACTTTGGTGAAAATGAATTAGTAGATATACACCCAACATAGGTGAACCTCAAAAGTTTAACACTGAAGCAAAAGGAACACACTGTGTAACAACAAAGACTATATAATTCCATTTATAATAAAGTACAAACCCCAGAAAAATCCAGCAAGATATTGCTTATGATCACTGTAAACTCCCAGAGTGGTCTGTTTTCAGAGAGGTATGGAAATATTCTGTTCTTGAACTGGGAGGAGGGGTAGATAAAAATTTACTTTATTATTTCGCTTAAACTGTATGTGTGCATGTGTGTGTCACTATATCTGTATCTCTATCTCTACATTTATCTTTATCTCTACATTATTGTTATGATTTCACCTAGTTTTATGGAAGATTCCTCTCTTCTTGCTAGTTCATGGAAGCAATTAAGAAAACTTTTTACGTATTTCACTGAACTATTTTTTTGTTTCAGTGGGTGGGGGTGGGCTGGGCATTACGGTAATGCTGTCTATAGATGAAGTCATTTAATCCTCACAAGGATCCTTCTTGGAGAGTCCTGTTACTATCCCCATCGCAAGGAAATTCAGGCATAGAACAATTATTTGTGCAAGGTAAGTGGTAAGTTACTTGTGCAAGATGTATGTTATTTGTACATGTTTCTTCTCTTAATCAGTTCACTGTATTGCTAGTACAAATAACTGCATACAGAAACAAAATGACCGCACAGAAAAACTTTTAATGGTTCCTTTTGGCCTACCAAATTACACACAAACTTCTCACTCTGGAACTCAAAACCGTTGTAACATTTTTAATCCATTTTTAGACTTCCAATATTTTTTCAAACAATTTGAATAACTTTGTTCCTCTGTGAGCATGCTCCTTACCCCCTCTCCCCACCCCACTGTGTCTTTGTTCATGGAGTTTGCTCTTCACAGTGTACCTTCCCCTCCCTATTGTCAATTGCTGAAACCAAATAATGTGCCCACCCTGTCCAATGCCACTTTCTCATAAACACTGCAGTCAAATGTTATTTGCTTCCAGATTGCCCTTTTCCTGTCTTCTCTAAAGAGCGTTTTCCAAATGTACCATTTCGATACCCTCTCTCCTCTCTTAGTTCACATGAAACTTTGATTTCTCTCTGTTGGAATGTAACGTGATAAAGGGAAAGTGCAAGATACTTCTTTAGTGTTCATTTCAATCTGGAGGAGCTGATGAAGATGAAACATTTTGCTGAGATAACATAGGTACTCTTTCAAGATGAAGTTTTCTTGAAGCCAGTGTAATCTGATGCCTTCAGACCCTGAGAAAAGATGGAAGTGCCTTTCCTTTGGTGTCATAAAGTGACTCACTTTGCTATACACCTGAAACTAACACAACATTGTAAATCGACTATAATCCAATAAAAATTTAAAAAAGAAAGTAAACTCAAAGCTGAAAACAATCAAACTTAGACTGCTACCAAAAATCATATAGGGTAAGCCACCATTACCAGTCTAACTGTTATAGTCCTTAATGTGCTGGTGCCTATGATGCTTTCTTGTAATGCTAATTTATAAATGTAAACAGTGTTTTATAAGAGTTCGTCCTGCTTTAAGAGGAAGGATCACTCCCACGCTCATTCTATGAGGCCACCATCACCCTGAAAACAAAACCAGACAAAGATGTCACAACAAAGAAAACTACAGGCCAATATTACTGATGAACATAGATGCAAAAATGCTCAACAAAATACTAGCAAACAAAATCCAACAGCATATTAAAAGGATCATACAACACGATCAAGTGGGGTTTATCCCAGGAATGCAAGGATTCTTCAATATACACAAATCAATGTGATACACCACATTAACAAACTGACGGATAAAAACCACATGATAATCTCAATACATGCAGAAAAAGCTTTCAACAAAATTCAACACCCATTTATGATAAAAACTCTCTAGAAAGTGGGCATAGAGGGAACCTACTTCAACATAATAGAGGGCATATATGACAAACTCACAGCCAACATCATTCTCAATGGTGAAAAACTGAAACCATTCCCTCTAAGATCAGGAACAGGACAAGGGTGCTCACTCTCACCACTATTATTCAACATAGTTTTGGAAGTTTTAGCCATAGCAATCAGAGAAGAAAAATAAATAAAAGGAATCCAAACCAGAAAAGAAGTAAAACTGTCACTATTTTCAGATGACATAGTACTATACATAGATAATCCTAAAGATGCTACCAGAAAACTACTAGAGCTAATCAATGAATTTGGATACAAAATTAATGCACAGAAATATCTTGCATTCCTATACACTAACAGTGAAAAATCTGAAAGAAAAATTAAGGAAACACTCCCATTTACCATTGCAACAAAAAGATTAAAGCACCCAGGAATAAACCTACCTAAAGAGACAAAAGACTTGTATGTGGAAAACTATAAGACACTGATGAAAGAAATCAAAGATGACACAAACAGATGGAGAGATATACCATGTTTTTGCATTGGAAGAATCAACATTGTGAAAATGACTATACTACCCAAAGCAATCCACAGATTCATTGCAACCCCTATCAACCTACCAAAGGCATTTTCACAGAACTAGAGCAAAAATTTACAATTTGTATGGAAACACAAAAGACCCTGAATATCCAAAGCAATCTTTAGAAAGAAAAACAGAGCTGGAGGAATCAGGCTCCCTGACTTCAGACTATACTACAAAGCTAAAGTAATCAAGACAGTATGATACTGGCACAAAAACAGAAACATAGATCGACAGAACAGGATAGAAAGCCCAGAGATAAACCATATGGTCACCTTATTTTTGATAAAGGAGGCAAGAATATACAATGGAGAACAGACAGCCTCTTCAATAAGTGGTGCTGGGAACACTGGACAGATCTGTAAAGGAATGAAGTACATGTAAAGAATGAAATTAGAACACTTCTTAACACCATACACAAAAATAAACTCAAAATGGATTAAAGACCTAAATGTAAGGCCAGACACTATAAAACTCTTAGAGGAAAACATAGGCAGAACACTCCATGACATAAATCACAGCAAGATCCTTTTTGACCCACCTCTTAGAGAAATGGAAATAAAAACAAAAATAAACAAATGGGACCTAATTAAACTTAAAAGCCTTTGCACAGCAAAGGAAACCATAAATAAAACAAAAAGACAAACCTCAAAATGCGAGAAAATATTTACAAAGCACCAGACAAAGGATTAATCTTAAAATTATACATGCAGCTCAATAACAATAAAACAAACAAACCAATCCAAAAATGGGCAGAAGACCTAAATAAACATTCCTTCAAAGAAGATACACATATTGCCAACAAACACAGGAAAGGATGCTCAACATCACTAATCGTTAGAGAAATGAAAATCAAAACCACAATGAGGTATCACCTCACACCAGTCAGGATGGCCATCATCAAAAAATCTACAAGCAATAAATGCTGGAGAGGGTGTGGAGAAGAGGGAACACACTTGCACTGTTGGTGGGAATGTAAATTGATACAGCCACTATGAAGAACAGTATGGAGGTTCCTTAAAAAACTACAATAGAATTGCCATATGACCCAGCAATCCCACTACTGGGCATATACCCAGAGAAAACCATAATTCAAAAAGACACATGCACCCCAATGTTCATTGCAGCACTATTTACAATAGCCAGGTCATGAAAGCAACCTAAATGCCTATCGACAGATGAATGGATAAAGACGATGTGGCACATATATACAATGGAATATCACTCAGCCATAAAAAGAAATGAAATTGCGTTATTTGTAGTGCGGTGGATGGACCTAGAGTCTGTCATACAGAGTGAAATAAGTCAGAAAGAGAAAAACAAATACTGTATACTAACACATATATATGGAATCTTAAAAAAAAACATGGTTCTGAAGAACCTAGGGGCAGGACAAAAATGAAGATGCAGACGTAGAGAATGGACTTGACACGGGCGGGGGGGAGGGTAAGCTGTGACAAAGGGAGAGAGTGGCATGGACATATATACATTACCAAAGGTAAAACAGATAGCTAGTGGGAAGTAGCCGCATAGCACAGGGAGATCAGCTCAGTGGTTTGTGACCACCTGGATGGGTGGGATAGGGAGGGTGGGAGGGAGATGCAAGAAGGTGGAGATATGGGGATATATGTATACATATAGCTGATTCAGTTTGTAATACAGCAGAAACTAACACAACATTGTAAAGCAATTATACTCCAATAAAGATGTAAAAAAAAAAAACTGTTCATGCTCCTTTAATAGAAACTCATTTTAGAGATGCTAATAAAGAAGGGATGCAATGAAGAAGGGCATACATTTTTGCTCCTCATAGTATAGTCCTAAGACCAGCAGCAATCATCTGGGAACACATAAGGAATGCGCCACATAAGACCTCCTGTATGATGCTCGTATTCTTACCAAGAATCCCACATGATTTGTATGACAAGAGGCTGTGAGAACCTCTGAGCCCAGATCACGTGCTCTATTATTTAATTATTTACAGTTAGATGAGCACTTAATCCGTCAAAAACCTATATGAAATTACTCTTTCTACACAATTAGAGGTAATGAAGTGATTAAAGAGCTAAAAATATACCTAACCTGTTTCTGCATTTTATCCATTTATCCTCACTGAAGGGTAATATTGCAACTTCAATAATCATTCTGTTTATTGGCAACAAAATGATGTAAAAAATAGACCTGGATATGGTTATATACAAATATGGTTTGTTTCTGGTTATATTGACAGCTACATGACTGGGCAAGTCATGATCAAATGTATCTGAGGATATTTTCTTAAATTTTCATTTTTTACTCTCTACATTGATCACAGTCATACTTAGCATTGTGCTAGTCAACAGAGACCGTAATTTCTTTATTCGATGTCCTCTGGTGTGGTATAGATTTAGTTACGAGATTTACAGAATAGCTGGTTGATCCGGAATGCATGCTAGGAGGCTCCTTAAGCTTTAATTAATGTCTCCGCTTCTCACCTCAGTGATTTAACATCAGTTCTGTGTCTAAGCCAAAGCAATGAAAATCATTCCTTAGGCATTCAAGGACAAATTCTTTTATTTCAGTTCTATTATTTAAATGCATGACTGTGATATATAGCTAGTAAAGAGGATGAAAGATGATTTTAGATGATTCATCAGGTATCCAGATTCTATTACACAATCTTGTTAACAAAACAGCAAGCAGGCAGTATGTCTCAATTATTTAGAAACCAAAATGGAAATGTATAATCAGAATAACATTCATAATGATCATATACTAATTAAAATATATTTATCTTAGATATATATTTCATTTGTCTTTAGTATAATTTTCATAAGTAGTGTAAAAACTGAGGTAGATGACAATTTCAAAGTGTTCACAACTTTGAACATTGAACAGGATTAGGACGTGTTTCCTTGTGCATTTCTCTATGGTTTTATCATGACCCTTCAGCATTAGACACTTGCAAAACATAGATCAAAATGTTCAGGGCTTCCCTGGTGGAGCAGTGGTTGAGAGTCTGCCTGCTGATGCAGGGGACACGGGTTCGTGCCCCGGTCCGGGAAGATCTCACATGCCGCGGAGCGGCTGGGCCCATGAGCCATGGCTGCTGAGCGTGCGCGTCCGGAGCCTGTGCTCCGCAACGGGAGAGGCCACAGCAGTGAGAGGCCCGCGTACCGCAAAAAAAAAAAAAAAAAAAAAAAAACACCACGGCTAACACTTTTTTTTTTCTTTGTTTTTGTTAAAATCGGAGTTACTGCAATTTAAATTATAACATCACATAAGAATTGAAAGCAGTGCCGCTGCAGATTTTCAAAACTACACGTGGATAGTTTTGCTATGGCCTCTCTTTAGTGGCACTTTGGTTTGTTTTATAACAGTTGAAAATAACAGAATTTGGGGATATAAGAATAGTCAAATAGTTGAAAAGTATTGACGGTAGTGAGTGTAGTTTTGCTCTTCATGGCTACAAGAACAGAACTTGTTTCTTCCACTGGCGTTTAAAACCTACCATCCGTAGCTACTTTGAAAGGATGGCAAGTGTCCAAGATGAAGGGAAATGAAAGTTCAAAGCCATTCCAACCCTGCTATTCCAAGGTACTAGTGAAATAACCATACCTACATTTATAAGCCAAATTCAATGCAATAAAAATATAGAAGAAAATTTCTGTAATATTAGGATTTTTAAACCACTCTACTAAAATAAGAAAGTATTTTCAGTTTCCTAAGAGTGAACATTACATAGTATAGATGTTTTTTATTATAAATACATCAGTTCACATTGAATCATAGCCAATAGGTATGATATAAATAGAGATAGTTTTAAAAGCTAAATATTTGTAAATCATTTGATAACATCGATGACGAAAACAAAATGATACCTAAGAGCTACATAAATATTTTGGTGGTAAAACATTGCACACTGAAATATATAAATCCCTCTTGTCTGAAATAAACATTAACCAAAACAGAAACAGAAAATCAGTTCAAGTGTTGGTTAGTAAGATATTTACCAACTTTGAACATTTGCATAAATGGAGCAAAATCATTAAATTTACAAGACACAGTATTACTATTATTCCTTGTAACTATATATAGCTATAAATAAAAACATACATGGATAATTATTTTTAATCAGACGTTTTGAAGTGACAAATGAACTATGTTCTACTTGTATTTTATAAAGAATAAACGTAAGTGTAAGGAAGAAATAATGGTGCATTTCAAATTCTTAACACAAATGACACCTTGATAAACTTTCTAGAGCACAATATTTTTAAGTCATTAAGACCACCTAAAACTATATCATAAAATGCTTTAGCAATATATCTAACGAGCCAAACACAGGTAAACTATTACAGTGCTTTATAAAAATAGAAATGTGACCTACGCTTTGCTACTTACCATGTCCCTCTTTATTTCAGCAGGCTATCCACAGTAGGTTCCTAACCACTTATTAAAAATTGAAAGACAACAGCTATAAACCCTTAGAAACATGATAGGCAACCCACTTACAGCAGATGTGGATTTTTTTTTTTTCAATGTTTGCCTGGAGTTGCTGAAAACCATCTATTTCTTACATTTCCCCAATTCTGATGGATAGTCGCTTGTACCATACCTGTCCATTTCAGCAGTAATTGAAAACGCAGTTTTAAAGTAAAAAATTCATTCTTGTCACCTTGACAAGCATGGTTTTGTAAGAAAACTATTAGTAGTTGAATATCCTCCACTGTCTCTACTCCTCTTGTGAAATAAGCCGAAAAGATTATCTATTAATACATAGCAAGTTCTTGAGCTTATAAATAACTTCAGGAGTGAAAAATCCCTATTAAAATGCTAAGTCCACACACACACACACACACACACACACACACACACACACACACACATGCAATTTACAGAAAAAATTTTAACCTAAGCTATTTTGCATAATAATTTTCAATGCCTTAAAATCCTGCTAATATTCAAATGGAAAGGAAATTATGGTACATATAAGTACTCAAGATCAAGTGAAAATGAAAGATTATTTAATATTATGCTAATAGATATGCATCATAATTCCAAAATACGATGGAGGGCATTTTAACTCTTAGTAAAAATATTCTTTTCCTAATGAAAACCCTTTTTCATTTGCTTTGTCTTCCTTTTCTTTGGCCGAAACAACAAAAGATAGAAAAACAAGAGAAATCAATCTGATAAATGATATTAGTACCAATAACAAGAACACATATCCCTACTGCTCCTACAAGAGTAGAAGATGTGTAATCTTCACTAGAAAATTGTGTTAATACATCAAAGAATTTTGTGGTCATTTGTTCAATTGCTACTCCAGTGTACTAAACTCCGTCTATTTGCTTTCTATGTTAAATTTATTACTGTTTCTAACAGGAAAACATGTACCTTTATATTGTCTTGATTTTGTACCTCTTTCAGCTTCCATTCCTTTAGCCTTACAAAACAAAATCCTAGAAGGAATGGGGTATCGATGCTAGAAGCGTTGGTAGTGTTCTAAATTTACTACAAGGGAACTGAAAAGTAAATGAATTCTTCCCCCACCAAAGTCATGAAAAGACATTTCTAACAGGTCCAAAGCAGCCCTTTGTGATTTAGAGGGAGACTATCAGGCCAGCCTCCAGATAGGGCTGTACAGATCCAGAAGATTACTGTATAAAGTAATCCCCTTTGGTATGACCTGAATTAAGTGAATCGTTGAAAGTAGCTGCTCTGGGAACCTTAACTTTCACACTTCTTTCTCAGTTGCTAACTTTGCTTGTCTTGCCTGTGTGAACATATACATGCACATAACAATGAAGAGCCTATCTTCCTCATTTTGTATGTGAAGACAAGGAAAGGAAATTCATCTGGTGATTTTTTTGTTTGTTGTTATTTGGTAGTTTTATCATTTGTAATAGTGACCAGTCCAGCAATACCAAAAATGGTTTTTAAACCCACATGATCAAAACAATGTGAATAATTGGTGAGATCTTTTTTGGAAGAACCAGTTCATAGGAGTTAAACCCAAGTAGTTTCTCACCGTAACTAACCATATATTTAACCAGTTTCTTTGTAATTTGAACATGAAAACCTAATAAAATGTATCTAATGGCATGATAATATAATAAAATTGCAGAATGTTAGTATTTAGTAGGGCTCACACATCCTGGTTTCACCAAGATACATTTACTGCCCACCATACTAGCTATTTCACACCCTACAGACTATCCCACTTTAAAACTATGAATTCTCAGAACTGATGGTCATTCACTAGTTTTTCACAGAAAAATATCATTTCCATTTAAAGTCATTAGTTAAAAAGAAACAAAAACCCCAAGAATGCATGTCCTGAATAACTAAAAAAAATGGGTTTATTTTCACTTCCAATTCCTCTTGCATTTTTCTGAATTCACTACCATTATTTCTTTATATTCATAGTAATAATTTTCCTTAATCATGTCTCCAAATCCATGCTTCAGAAGTGGTGTTAGAATCATACACTTACAGTCTGTGACTTTCAGTGTCCTCTTGACTTCTCCACTTCCTGATCCCCCGCAACCATCTTCATCATCACAGCCCCCGCTGACCAGTTCAGCCATGTCGCCACCACTGCCCACGTGAAGTTCCCACTTGCTGGGCTTGGGTGACCTACCCTGTAACAGCTAAACATGGATACCAAATACATTTATTAATAGAAAATTCAAATCATTTAAGGACGCTATTCAACAATATGTAGAAATTAGAACTATTTTCTTATGTGGATCCACTGTTTTGATGTAGACACCTTACCACATCAAGTATGCAAGAAAGATCAAAAACTACTGAAATAATAATAAATAATGGGCAAGACCTTATAGCTGTAAAGAGCTACAGTCTGCCTATTAGCTCTGTGATACAGCTTTGGAAAGCAAATAAAACCACGTCTTCTTGCCCATGGATACTTTGGTTAGAGAATCCGCTGTTTAAGCAGGGTAAATCAAACTCCAGTACAACACAACCCCCTCTGCAGTGTATTGCCTGATAATATTGTACTGTTTTGTAAACCAACAGTCCAACATTTCCCAAAAAGAAGAGTGCTATTCTTCCAGAAAAGATTCAGTGAAAGGAATATAGAATTCTGGACATGTACATTTATAGTTTTATTTAAACTTCATGGATTAAATACTTAGACCAATGTACATGGCACAGAACTGAACCGTGGAACAAAAGACTTAGGTTCTACTTCCATTTATATGAATTACTTAAGAAATTTAACCAACTTCTTGTTCTTGGTTCTCAAGTATCTCATTTACTTTTATGAGCAAAATAGATGAACTAGACATTTCCCCCTATAGCATGGGGAAAATAATTTTTTTGAATAATATTGGACATGCCTAAACTCCTTTTCCAAAAGGTGATGTTATGAATAATAGACTATTTCACTTAAAGCTAAGACTGAGTAAAATGATCCAATATGTGACATTTACCCCTCTAAGGCAGTTTTGGAGGACACGTGACTAAGCGTGAGCACTAGAGGGCCCTGCCATATTGTGAATGAAATATATTGCAGCTGAACAGTTAATGGGCATTAAAATTTTCAGGGTGTTTCATGAAAGTATTAGGGTTATTTCTTAGAGATTTTCCAGATAACAGTATTAATTAGCAGACAATAATCAAACACACAACTCAATGATGGCATTGTATATTGATAAAATAAAGAGCAATCCATCCTCGGTACACGTAAGACAAATATGTTTAGCAAATAAAGAACACTAAGATTAAGCACCTGGACTTTGACAATTGATAAACTTTCAAAATAAAATTAGGTCACGAATTCTGAAATGTATTTTCTTAAAATTTATTTTCCTTGACAAAAATGAAATGTTAAAACAATTTGACAATAATTAAAAAATTCTGATCAGGATTTATTTCTATTGATCAGCATTTCCCAAGTGTTAAATTTTAAAAGAAGGCTTCTTCCATGGTCAAGTGAATTTGGGATTAAGTTAAACCAAGCTTCTTATTGTGTTTAATGCACAGATATGTATGCTACTTCCTATAGTGGGGTGTGGCAATGGGGAAATACAGATACGTAATAAAGCATATAAAAATTCAAAAATCTGAAAAAGGAAAGGAAAAATAAATGTCATTATATTATAAAAATTATATTTAAATGTTATAAATTTTTAATACAATAATACCATTTATCATTTCTTATTTAACATAATCATAAAGGGCTGGGACTCAGAGGTCCAACATACCAAGAATTAAATCCTGATTCTGACATATATTAATCATATGACATTGGACATTGGGCAAGTCCCTGAATAACTCAGCTCTTTCATTACTAAAATAAAGACAATAATATACCTGGATCATTGTTCTTATTATGAGAAAAATACCTAAATTATACTGCATGGTGTTGCCACATTAAAAATTAATATATTTTGCTAATTATTATCTTTGTTATTATATATTCTATTGCAATATTGCTTAAGCACTCAGAACACAATAATTGAAAACTTATTTAATAAAGAATTCGATTACATGATTTACATTAAAAATTTTCAAAGTCGTAGCTTACACGTACAATAAAAGCCAAACTTTCTGATGATGTGTTATTCCTTTTGTCACTGACACTTTTTCCCAACGTTTTCCAATTTCAACTTTATTTCCCCTTTACTTTCCTAAGTATTCTTCCAATGTTTTACTGGGACCTTGGTCAGAACAAGAAAGAATCTCACAAACAGCACCAACAATGTATAAGTCACGAAGATCCAGCTCAGTGAATTTGAACTCAGAAACGCAGAAAGAAAGATAGCACATGTAAAACAAAACTTACTGTTTTAGGTAACTGGTTTTGGTTGAAAGCAATTAAATGCATTAATTATCAGAGAATGATTCATTAATGTATACTGACTTGCAAAAATAATAGATGACACTAGAGAAAAAATATTTTTAAAAAAAATTAATATATTTACTACTTTTATCTTCTCCATCACTTCAGTGACACTCCAAGAAACATCTAAGGCACACAAACTCATATTTTTAAGAAATAATACTATATAAAACTATATTTTAATTTAAACCATCTGTGGTGCAGCAGGATTATAAAATGGGCCCCAAGACTTCTTACTCAAATCCCTGGGACTGTGAATATGTCACTGTCACATCCATTGCATTACATGGCAAAAGGAATTTCACGAATGATCAGCTTATCCAAATATATCCACGATCCCATCTGATCCATGCTTCCAGGTCCCCAGTGTTCCCATCTCTCTCTGGTAGAGTCAACATCTCCATCTGCATCTCCTCTGCATGAAGATTCTGCTTTAAATGCTCCCTATCTTACTTCTCAATCATCATACATCCACAGTAGTTCATTTTCATTCTCACAATTATATTAAAACTTAATTTGTGAAAATTCCCAATAAATTTCTAATCAACAAAAACAATGAGCTTTTTGCAGTTAGACCCTTATTCAAAATGCCACTTCTTTGGGACTAAACTATTCTGATTTCTCCTTAGTTTGATCATCTTTCTCCTCACTTCCAAAACAGTAAAAATGTTTCAGCTAATAATGTAAATTCCCTGTTCTTTCTTTTTAGTCTCTTTCTGGGAACCCATCGTAACAGATTGTGCTCTCACCTGTATACAGAGCACACCCAAGTCTTTATTTGCAGCCCTTGTTACTCTTTAGCTCACCAGTAAGCAGTAGCTAGATATAAAATGTATTCTACTACTTTGCATCTTAAAATAGAACAACTCACCTCCACTATTCAGGTATCATTACAACTTATCTCCCCAACTCCCTCATTGTGGGGGGACATTGGTCTCTCCTGCCTACTACCAGCATATTATTTTCCTCAAATCAGTATTTTCACCATGTCATTTCTCTGCCTTAGTGCTTTTTGTGACTCTATACTGGTTTCAACATGTACCCAGCAGAGAAATATCAGTCTGGATAGATGAGTCACAGAAAGAAGTCCTGGGATGAAATGTTTGGGAAATTCATCCTATGTCCCCTTCTTGAGATCTAGGAACTAAAGGCTCATGGGGAATCTTACAGTAAGTAATCTGTTTAGTTGAGATTCACCTTGCATTTTCCAAATTAACATAAGCAAATTAGCCCCTCCCCTCACACAACAACCATTGACATACTTTGGAAATAAGTCCATAATGAAAAGTTCAAATTTAGCCTCCAGTCAAGGTCCCATAAAATATACTGATTTAAAAAAAAATTATATCTAAAGCAGCACCCCCCAGCACCCAAATTCCACTGCAGAGCAATTTGGTTTTCTCACAGAAATTGTGTGAATTTATATTTTTATAATTTTGCGTATGCTTGTTTTATGTTCTCTTCATCATTATAAACAATATGACATGATATCACTAACTTAATTCTGTCTTTGAAGGAGGGAACCCATATCAGAGTAAAAATGTCTCCCTTCATCCTCATCCTGCCTTGGCTCTGAGTTTGTCCATATGTAAAGAGGATGGCACTTTGAACACTTCAACCGATCCCCCTGTCATGGAGGGTAGAGAGTTGATCAATACATACATACTTACAGAAATATTACAACATAGGAAAGGGCATGATTTTGAGTCCCAGCCACACATTAATTGTGTGCCTTTAAGCAAATCACTTAAGCCCATTAAAGCTCATTTTATTCTATTGAATAATAATCCAAAGGAAAGCACTTTATATACTATAAAGCACTGCACTCATTTACAGTGTTCTGTGCAAAACACCACATCCATAAAATTGAGAAGCCTACAAAGTAAGGACAGAGTAGAAAAAAAATTCAACAACTTTTAGAGTGTTCCTTTTTTCCTCAGCACCATGCAATTTGTGCAGTCAGCTGATTAGCTGAAAATAGTTTTGATGACTGATGCTTCCTGCTTATGTTTAATTGGTTTAGGAAGCTCATTAGGGATGCTATCTCAGAGGATGAATTTGGTGGGTAGAATATCTGATGACTCTGAGGCAAATGTATTTCTTTCAGCTGGTGAATTAATCTCTCAACAGACTCAATTTGCCTTTTACTAACTGTCTGGCAATATCCCATGGTTGCAATAGCCTTTCAAACACTTAGAATAAAATCTTGCTATAGATGGCTTACATACACATGTTTGCTGTGAAAGAGAAACATATTCATCACATGCAACAATCTTCACACATGAGAGCAATGGAATGTTCTTCAAAGTCTGACATATAATGATACATCTCTAAAATATTCCCTCCATCCGTTTCCAATCATTCACACAGATATACAAAAAGTAAATATGTGTTTAGAACATATTAGTCATCATATGTTCTAGTCACCTATTCAAACACAGACATGGTAAAAGATTCTGTTTTACAATTTTGTGTTATTGATGGGTATATATGTTGGGTGGTAAAAATTCAAATGTTGACAGAAAATTTCAAATCAGAAAAATGAAGGCGTAGAAAAAATTGTCCTTTCATTTCATCATTAATAAAATATCTCTAAAGAATATATCTTAAGTATAGAACAAAAAATTCTCTATGTATAAATACATGTTAATATATACATATATATGAATTTAATTTCGTTATAAACAAATTGGTATCTGTACTTTCATACAATTCAAGTAAAACCCATAAAGAAATGTATGGGAAATAGGAAAACAACAGAAGCTTATAACATTTAAAAATTGGAACTCTGATTCAAAATTCCTTATGACGTATTTTTTAAATTTATCTTTGTAATAACATATTTAGATTAGACCTTTTTTATAAAAAAACCTCTTTATATAACTGCTCCCATTTTTTTCTTGCAATTTAACTTCCCTTTCCTCAAACCTCCAATTCTGTTCCCATCTATACCCCAACCCACTCCTCCCTATTTTCACCTTCATCACTTAAACTTTTTCATCTTTTAAATGTTTTTCTTATAGTAAACTTTTCCACTCTCTTTCAGACTTAGAAAATATTTTATCCACATAACCTAAATACCACAAATCTCCAGATTATATTAAAGATTATATTTTCAAAAGCAGTTAAACCTTTATAGGCTATTCTACCTAAAAAGCCAAACACATTTTACAATATGTCATGTTATGTTAAGTTGACCAGACACGGAAGTCATTTCTGTCGGATTTCTTGTCAGTGTTTGCTTTAACTTTGAGCTTTCTGATCTCAGCTTCCGTTGTGCTGGTAATTTGAAAGGTCACTGTTCAGTGACATTTGGTTTATGCAATGCAGTCTGGTAATTTATAAAAGTCTTATGATTTTGTAAATAGAATACTGAACTTAGGAAAGGCTTACTACATTCATTCTCTGGCCTCTTAAACTGCAAAGAAGTCATCTGTTCTTTTTCCCCTAAGAAAATTCTGTATACCTCCCTTCCACTATGCCTGAACCTTACCTCCAACTCAAAATGTGGCCAGTTCCATTTTCTGAGCTGCCATAACAAAAGTGACCAGATAAGATTTATAATTAATGTGTGCCTTAGTCCAAACTCTAAACTAGACCTCACAGGATAGTTAAAACTAAAAGCTGGTGAGTTAAGTGCAGGAATAAAAGGAAACAGGGACATAACCTCAAATAAGACTCAGGAAAATTTTTGGCCCTAAAGAGGAAGTGTGCATGCCAAACGTTATCAATTATCAAATGGCTTCGGTGAAATGTCTATGTCAAAACACCCCAAGGACCCAAAAAGAACTGGTGAAAAAGCAAAACAACCTTTCTTATGAGACAACCCCAGAGTTACTGTTGGAGACGTCTATGGAAACATCCATGCCAAGTCAGCTGGACGGGTCCAGGAGAGCATAAGAGGAGTAGGGGAAGATACAAGGACATCTGGGGAGGTAAGTAATGTAAAATGACCCTGAAGCGGGAGGAGAGGAAGGGGAGAAGAAAAGTGGAGGTTATAAGTAAACTAAAAGCCCACAACCTGTTCAGTGGAATAACTAGATGTGCAATGAGAAATCCCGAGTCAAACATTTTATTATGGGGTGACATGATGTATAACAATTATACCACTGAAAATTTTTTAAAGTGTGAAAATTATTTTCTTGATGCCACTACTTCAAAGCTAATTTCTTAATTTTCTAGATCACTGCATGTTCACCAACACACGCACACAAAATCACATATACATACTGTCACCCACCAATATTATAGGACAGAAACCCTCATCCAGGTTTCTAGCTGACGCAGGTTCATCTATGATTGAAATTAAAGGGCATTCTAAACAAGAATGAGCAGATATTAAATAATTTTATTATTTTGCATTCTGAGGTACAGAATAAATTTATATTGTTCATGGTGTGGTTAAACATTGTGAAGTCATTTTCTTAACATGTCAAAAGCCTGTATCTCTTTAACTAGGTCTTCGTATGCATGGGGAGGATTTAAATATCCACCAAAATGATACAGACTCACATGGAAATTTGCCTCAGATGTGCAGTTACTTGTGCCCTGGATCACTTCAGGAAACTTCCTCTGCCTGGTATAGGTGTCACAGCAATTCAAGGTACAAGTAACTTACCGTTGAGAACACGTTTAACTATTTGCCTAGTTATCCTATACCATCTTCCTGACATTACAGAGCCCAGCAAATGAAGTTCTAAAATCAAGGATAGACCAAAACTGAACATCTACTGCTTCTGAGAAAAATAAGTGAAAGCATTCCAAAGCATAGAGGGATTGATTGAAGATGAATTCAACACAACTCAATATCATCTAGTGAATCAGGCTTCTATTCACCACACTCTACCATATCATAAAGGTAGTTTTACATGCATTTCCTAGTTAATGGTGTAGACAGTATTAACTTTACATGTGTTAGCAGGTCAATGGTTTTCTTCCCTCAACCTACCTGCTAAATGTTCCCTCACCTGGTTTAGTCATAAAGAACAGAACTGTTGGTACCAGCATCTTAGTTATCTGCTCTGACAGGAAGACCAGGTCATTTTTACATGGTATACAAAAATCAGCCCTTTCCATCATTAACCTAGATTCTTCCTTAACATTTCTTTTTTATTGCCTTAATGTGTTTCTGACCAGACTAGAAGATTTATATCATTCAACTGTTATGTGTTTTAATCATAGTCCTTTAATCATTTATCTGCATAAGACTGATGTCATAGAAAGAAAATAAAAAAGAAAGAAAGAAAAGGAAGGAGGAAAGAAGGATGATGTTAATCACGATGTGTTGCCAATGTAAGGGCTCCCTGATTAGAAAAGATTTTTATTTGTTAATTCATCACAATTTCCATTACCTTTTTCAAAGAACTGTGGAGGATTGCAAATCCATTTAAAACCTGGTTTTGGTAACCAATCTAGATTGCCTTCGTTGGCCAGCTGTGCAGAATTCATTCTCCAACGTTCTATTAAAACATTCTAGGGGGCTTCCCTGGTGGCGCAGTGGTTGAGAGTCCGCCTGCCGATGCAGGGGACATGGGTTCGTGCCCCGGTCCGGGAAGATCCCACGTGCCGCGGAGCGGCTGGGCCCGTGAGCCATGGCCGCTGAGCCTGCGTGTCCGGAGCCTGTGCTCCACAACGGGAGAGGCCACAACAGTGGCCGCCAAAAAAAAAATTCTAGGAAAGATTCCCCTAAAGTTTCCCAGTCTATGAAAGGTTTACTTCCAAAAGGAACTCATTCTGATCCCATATAGTATGATACCCTTGTGTATACCAGATGGTTACGAGAGTTCTATCTCATAAATGTCATTCTGGTTTTCACCTTTGCAATGAAGTTCCCTTAATCTAGCTTTCTTTACATAAACTATAAAAATATGGACAGAGATATACCAAGAGAGGATTAAGGGAATGTGATTTTACTAATATTCTAGAAGTAATTTGAGAAAAATTGTTTGAGGCTGTGGTTGTCTTGGGGAGGGAGTAGGTGGGTATTCTAGGCCAAATTCCCATTAACTATTTACATGCGTGAACTTAAATCATTTAATCTTGCTGAGCCTAAGTGTTTCAGCTGAAAAATGAAGAGGGTGAAAGATCCTAAATGTGTCTTAAAACTCCAGAGTTTTCAATTCTAACATGTTTCAAGCCATTCTAACATTTGGTTTAGAAATAGGTCTTATATCATCAAGGCTTATTGTAGTCCTCCTTGATATTCATTTCAGTTCTATTCTTGCACTCCTTTTTCTGCTAGATTTAATTTTTTTAAAAAAAGTATACATCTACTATGGGTTAAATTGTGTTTCTGCAAAAATATATGTTGAAGCCCAAACCCCTAGTACCTCAGGATGTGACCTTATTTGGAAATAGGATCTTCACAGAGGTAATCAAGGTAAAATGAGGTAATTTGGGTGGGCCCTAATCTAATATGATTAGTGTCCTTATAAAAAGGGGAAATTTGAACACAGAGACAGACATGTTCAGAAGGAAGGCTGTATGAAGAGAGAAGGAGAATTCCATGAAGGTGAAGGATTAGACTGATACACCTACAAGCCAAGGCATATGAAGGATTTCCAGCAAACCGCTGGCAGCTAGGAGAGAGCCATATAACAGATAACCCTCACAGCCCTCAGAAGGAACCAACCTTGCTGACATCTGGAATTCAGATTTCTCATCTCTAGAACTGTGACACAATAATTTTTTTTATGCCACCCATTCTGTGGTACCTTATTACCACAGTCCTAACAACTGAACACAAAATTACATACTAAAAAGTGCATAAATGATAAATGTACAACTCCAAGAATGTTTCAACCTGACCTCAGCCATGTGACCACCATAATCACGACACAAAACACTACCATCATCCCAGAAGCCTCTTTTATGTCTCAGTCATTTTCTTCTCCCAAAGATAACACAAGTTTGACTTCCTTCACCACAGATTCACCTTTTTTCTGAGGAACTTTATATGAACTTAAGCACAGTCTGTGACACTATAGGTGTAGCAGCAGTTTATTCATTTAATTGCTGTATTTTATTCTACTGTATCAGTGAAGCATACCTTTTCATTCTTCTGTTGGTGGGCAATCCTACAGGTTTGTGTGTCTGGACATAAAAAAAGCATTGGTATGGAAAAATTTTAAATGTATTTTGGTATAAAGAGCCAGTCATATCTGCTGGTTATATACCTAAATGTGTAATCATTACGCCATAGAGGTAGGTATCTGTTAAAGCAAACTACCTTTATTTATTATTTATTTTTCTCCTTCTTAATATTAATGTATAATTTACTCAGAGTGTATAGCTCTTAAATATACAGCTCAATGAGTTCCCCCATAGGTCCACACACAAAAATACAACTCAGATTAAAAATATATCACAAGGACCCAAGAAATCTCATTGTCATCAGAGTCAGTAACTGCAATCAAAAGATAACTCCTATTCTGACCTCAGTTCACCTAGATTCATTTTGTCTGTTAATGAACTTCACAGAAATAGTGTCATGCAGTACATAACCTGTTGCATATGGCTGTTTTTATTCAACATTATGTTTTAAACATTCATCACATTCTTATATGTACCAATAGTTCATTCTTTATTATTGTGCAGGGGAGGAAAAATATCATTTCCTTCTAAATTCTCAGCTAGAGCCCCTGTAACAAAAAACAGATTAACAACAACAAAAAAAAAAACAGATTAACAACAGAAAAACATACAAATTTTTTTAATAGAAGTTTTACATGACACAGTAGCCTTCGTTAGGAAGATGCGGTTAAAGCTGAGCATTTTTACACTAGGTTTGATGAGGACTGGAAAATAGTGATAGGACAAAAAGAGAGAAAATTCGATAGGACAAAAAAGGAAATGGGGTAAATGTAGTAAACTGGGGAAAATAGCAAGGCTTGGGCATTCAGACTCCCCTTGGCATCCCTCACTCCTATTTGGAGATAAGGATGCTCCTTTCCTGGGGTACAAGGAGGGAACCTCTCATATGAGGGTTTTATGACCTGCTTTACGGAAAGGTCAGAAAATACTTCCTGTACCTGACGTATCTCAAATTTCTTTCTGCCAGGGTGACATAGTTTTGGTAGTGTATCCTGAATCCTATCAATTGCAATATAGGTGTTCCATTTTACGAATTAGCAGCAATTTGTTGATTTATGTCGATGTAATTGGACAATTCATCTGCTTCTAATTTGGGGCTATGATAAATAATGTTGATCAAATATTCTTGTGCATGTCTTTTGATGGATTTAAGCATTCATTGATCTTGAGTATATATCCAGGAGTGGAATTGTTGGGTCATAGGGTATATAAATATTTAGCCTTAATAGATATTTCCAAACAGCTTTTCAATAGAGTTGCTCAGATTTACATTCCTACCAGTAATATATGAGAGTCACAGTTATTTCACGACTTCTGCAACACTTGGTATTATTGGTCATTTTAATCTTAGGTATTCTGTGGGAGTGCAGTGGTATTTTAGCGTCATTTTAATTTGCATTTTACCAATGATTAATGATTTTCATATGATTTGTTTTTTTTTGGTATCCTCTAATATAAAGTGTGTTTTCAAGTCACTTGACCATGGGAAAAAAATAGATTATCTGTATTTTTCTAATTGATTTCTAAGAGTTCTTTACAAATTTTGGATATGACTCTTCTGTTTTCATACTGTACTATTTCATTATTTTTTATTTTCCCTTTCTTTCCACTTTTAGATGAATCATTTATTTTAATTTTTTCAGCTTATTAGAATACCTGTTACACCTTTTTGAATACCCGAGTACTGTAATTATAATATTTATAATATATTATTACAGACTTATTACACCTCAAATAGTATTTTAACCACTTCTCCAACAATGAAAAAACCTTAAAACTGTTGAACATTATTTAGTCACTCTCATTCTTTGTTGTCATACATTTTATTTCAACGTATGTTATAAATTCCAAAACACATAGTTATTACATTTACGCCTACTACTCATACCTATTTCATGGTAAATATTCCCTATAAGAGCAAAAGTTCCTCTTGTTTTAATATTTTTGTTAGATTTTGGCATCAATATTTGCTGCCTTCCCACAACAAATTGGGAAGTGTTCTGTTTTTTTGTTTTTTTCTTTTTTGCGTACATTTTCTGAAAGTGCTTGTGTAAGATTCGTCTTATTTACTCCTTAAGTTTTTGGAAGAATTTACCAGATAATCCATCTGTCCTGTGATTTTTTGTGTGTGAGAAATGTGTTAATTATAGAAATAGTTTCCATAATAGATTCAGAGCTCACTGAGATTATCAAATTTTCTTCTTTTGCCAATATTTTAAGGTTGTTTTTTGATGAACTTCATTGCTTCCTCTAGTTTCATGCTTCTGTATGGAGTAACTTTTATTTAGCCTGAAGAACTGAAGTATTTCTTATAGCTCAGGTCTGCTAGTCAAACATTCACTCAATATTTATTTGTCTAAATATATTTTATCATGCCTCATTTTTATGTACATTTTCATTGGTTATGGAATTTTAGATGGGCATAATTTCACCCTGAGCATGCTAAAGATGTCATCCCACTGTCTTTAGTTTTTGTAGTTTTGTTGAAAATCTTATTTTTACTGTTTTACTTGCTGTTAAGACTTTCCTTTTGTCTTACTTCAAGAGTTTGACTATAGTCTGCCAGTTGGACTATAGCTTTCTTTGTATCATGTTGCTTACATTTTGTTGATCTTTGTAAAAGTGGGTTGATATCCTTTATGGCTTTACAAAATTCTTGATCAATTGCTCTTCAAATATTGCTTCTTTCCTATTCTGTCTCACTTGTCTTTGCTGGTCTCCAATTACAGGTATATTAGGTATATTTTGGGTATATACCAATATACTGACTGTGACCCATGTCTCTTATGCTTTGTTTGGCTTTATCCAATCCCTTTGCTTCAGTTTAGATTCTGTGTGTGGCTCTTTCTTCAGGCTCCTTTCTTGTGTTTTATTGCATTTACTCTGATTTAAACTGTTCAGTTAAGTTCAATTATTGTGCTTTTCACATTAGAACGTGAATTCAATTCTATATGTATTTCTACATATGTTTTCAAATTCCTTACTAAATTTTTTTCATATTGTCCATTTACCTTTATTTTATTGTCATATTAGCAATAGTGCTTCTGAATTTTTGTCAGATGAATTCAGAACTGCATCATCTATGGATCTGTGCCTATTGTCTGGTTTGTGTGTGTGGGTGTGTGTTAACTTGCCATTTCACATATCTAGGCATTTTTTTGGTTTCATGTTGGACATTGTATATAAAAGAATGATGACCCACAGCCAACATCATTCTCAATGGTGAAAAACTGAAACCCTTTCCTCTAAGATCAGGAACAAGACAAAGTTGTCCACTCTCACCACTATTATTCAACATAGTTTTGGAAGTGTTAGCCATCAGAGAAGAAAAAGAAATAAAAGGAATCCAAATTGGAAAAGAAGAAGTAAAGCTGTCACTGTTTGCAGATGGCATGATACTATATAGAGAGAATCCTAAAGATGCTACCAGAAAACTACTAGAGCTAATCAATGAATCTGGTAAAGTAGCAGGATACAAAATTAATGCACAGAAATCTCTTCCATTCCTATACACTAACAACGAAATATCTGAAAGAGAATTTAAGGAAACACTCCCATTTACCATTGCAACAAAAAGAATAAAATACCTAGGAATAAACCTACCTAGAGGAGACAAAAGACCTGTATGCAGAAAACTATAAGACACTGATGAAAGAAATTAAAGATGATACAAATAGATGGAGAGATATACCATGTTCTTGGAGTGGAAGAAACAACATTGTGAAAATGACTCTACTACCCAAAGCAATATACAGATTCAATGCAATCTCTATCAAACTACCAATGGCATTTTTCACAGAACTAGAACAAAAAAATTTCACAATTTGTATGGAAACACAAAAGACCCCAAATAGACAAAGCCATCATGAGAAAGAAAAACGGAGCTGGAGGAATCAGGCTCCCAGACTTCAGATTATACTACAAAGCTGCAGTAATCAGGACAGTATGGTACTGGAAGAAAAACAGAAACATAGATCAATGTAAAAGGATTGAAAGCCCAGAGATAAACCCACGCACATATGGTCACCTTATTTTTGATACGGGAGGCAAGAATATACAATGGAGAAAAGACAGCCTCTTCAATAAGTGGTGCTGGGAAAACAGGACAGCTACATGAAAAAGAATGAAATTAGAACACTCCCTAACACCATACACAAAAATAAACTTAAAATGGATTAAGGACCTAAATGTAAGGCCAGACACTATAAAACTCTTAGAGGAAAACATAGGCAGAAGACTCTATGACATAAATCATAGCAAGATCCTTTTTGACCCAGCTCTTAGAGAAATGGAAATAAAAACAAAAATAAACAAATGGGACCTAATGAAACTTAAAAGCTTTGCCCAGCAAAGGAAAACATAAACAAGACAAAAAGACAACTCTGAGAACAGGAGAAAATATTTGCAAATGAAGCAACGGACAAAGGATTAATCTCCAAAATTTACAAGCAGCACATGCAGGTCAATATCAGAAAAACAAACAACCCAATCCAAAAATGGGCAGAAGACCTAAATAGACATTTCTCCAAAGAAGACATACAGATTGCCAACAAACACATGAAAGGATGCTCAACATCACTAATCATTAGAGAAATGCAAATCAAAACTACAGTGAGGTATCACTTCACACTGGTCAGAATGGCCATCATCAAAAAATCTAGAAACAATAAATGCTGGAGAGGGTGTGGAGCAAAGGGAACCCTCTTGCACTGTTGGTGGGAATGTAAATTGATACAGCCACTATGGAGAACAGTATGGAGGTTCCTTAAAAAACTAAAAATAGAACTACCATATGACCCAGAAACCCCACTACTGGGCATACACCCTGAGAAAACCATAATTCAAAAAGAGTCATGCAACCCAATGTTCATTGCAGCTCTATTTACAATAGCCAGGACATGGGAACAACCTAAGTGTCCATCAACAGACGAATGGATAAAGAAGATGTGGCACATATATACAATAGAATATTACTCAGCCATAAAAAGAAATGAAATTGAGTTATTTGTAGTGAGATGGATGGACCTAGAGTCTGTCATACAGAGTGAAGTAAATCAGAAATAAAAAAACAAATACTGTATGCTAACACATATATATGGAATCAAAAAAAAAAAAAGGTTCTGAATAACCTAGGGGCAGGACAGGAATACAGACATAGAGAATGGACTTGAGGACACGGGGAGGGGGAAGGGTAGCTGGGACTAAGTGAGAGAAGGGCATGGACATATATACACTACCACATGTAAAACAGATAGCTAGTGGGAAGCAGCTGCATAGCACAGGGAGATCAGCTCGGTGCTTTGTGACCACTTAGAGGGGTGGGATAGGGAGGGTGGGAGGGAGACACAAGAGGGAGGAGATATGGGGATATATGTATATGTATAGCTGATTCACTTTGTTATAAAGCAGAAACTAACACACCATTGTAAAGCAATGATACTCCAATAAAGATGCTTAAAAAAAAAGAACGATGAAGTACTCAGATGATGTTAGGTTCAAGAGAATATACTCCCACTCTCCCCTATTATTTGGATAAGATAAGGAGTAGGCCATATCAATATAATTAGAGATGGAAATGGGTAGGAGTAAGTTGTATTGATAGCTTGGTAAGACTCTGTCACCTCTGGTTCATCCCTGTTTCTCAAATATGGACCACGTGGAATTCTGATTTAGAGTTGGATGAATCTGTTTCTACTTAGCCTTAAAATTCTGTTGGATATTAGGTTCTAACTTTCAGAAATATTGAGCTTAGCTATTTAGCATCTTACACCATGCAACTTTAAAAGCCGAAAAATATCTGGGAGAGGTAGGGTCTGTCCATGTGTTTGAGTTATTCCCCCTCCCTTTCAATTATTTTATCTCTCAATCACTATGAGATCCTGGAAGATTTCTGGCATTTGAATCTTCTGGCATAGTCCCTCATTCTTGCATATAGCACAAGAACTCAGCAAATATGCCATCAGGAAAATGACTCACGTGTTCCATTGCTTACTTTACCCCCAGATAAGCTGGGCCAGGTCCAATTCTAAGCCCCCAGCCACAATCAGAAAAGGCACTCCGAAATAAACGTTGCCAACACTCAAGCCCACAATGGGAGGTTTCTCCAACCCATAGATTTTAGTTTTTCTTGTTCTTTTTTTTTTTGTCCTAGCTTTCTATTTTTACAATTATAATTTTGTAATTTACCTAGCTTCTAATTGCCATAGTTCTGTTGGTCTATTCTAATGCATACAACATAGTTGGCACTCAACTTGTTTGTAATATTTTATTTTTAATCATGTAGTCTTTCTTTAATTTGTTTCCCCCAAAGCATCTTAATAGTCATAAAGTTATGCATTTCATGCAATTTTTGCAGAGCTGAATAATTCTAAGTCATGTTATCTTTGTTTATACGCTTCTCTTGGAAATCAAAGGACTACCCTAAATTGCTTCTTAAAAATAAACCTGGTCAATAAAAATTTTAAATCAGTGTTCCAGAGAGAGGTCTTTTTAATGGGACTCTGAACCCTGGCAAAAATATAAAAATAGAAGTGTCTTGTTATTATAATGACCATTTGGGAATACGTTATTTGGATTCCTACTGCCTCACCTTGAGAACCTGACCTACAGGTATACAGAAATGCAGCCGGAGCAATGGAGGGGCAGTAGATTTCAACCAGCATGTGCTGACGAAGCAGCTTGGAATATAACAATGTACCTTGATTTTAGGTCAGTTGGCCTAATGTAACTCAAGTATGAGATACCTAAAGCCTTTATGTCCCTGGAGAGAGCTCTGTAATGACATAGGTGTTACCGGAGAAATTATCAGAAATGTTACTATTGACCACCCTCTCTAAGTGGTACTGAGTGAGTAATTTACTTTGACTTATAAGACTCAGCTTAAAGGAGGGAGAAACAACAAACAAATAAACAATATTGGAGTGAATGACAGAGAGGGATACCAGCATCTATCATCAAAAGACCCAGAGAAAAGACAAGACTAAGGTAGAACAGAGTGAGTCAATATTCAGTAGATTTTTTAAAAAGATAAATATTAAAGGAGAAGAAGATTGATCTCAAGGACATCCCTTTCCCTGGAGTAGGAAAGAAGCCGTCAAATGGAGCATGGGTATATGAAGACCTTAGTATTTAAACATTCAGTTTTGTTCCATCACAAAGTGAAAATTTTGCTGGAGACTCAAATTAGCCCAATAATTTCCTGGCCTGATGGATACTGTCACAAAGATACTGTTTTGCAGTGCTCTTGGGGGTATTTGTGTTTTTCCCATGTTAAAATGACAAAATAGCTTTTTATTATTGTATAAATAATTCATTCTCATAAAATTTTAGGCCATAGAGAAAACCTTCTGCAGTTCAATAAAAAATTTATCCTTTCCAATTTTGAATGTCCATCACAGTGCTTTTATCACAGTGTTTACTTGGCATTTTGCCCATGGTCCTATACCAGGTGAGCACCACTGAAACCTATTTCACTGGATCTGTTATTCCAGATCCATGCCTGGTACTTGGATGCTTAGTTCTGGTCTGCTGATTCAAGAATAGGAACATTTAACCTATTGAACCCTGAGCACCGTTAAGTATGATTCTGGTTACTGAGCCCTATTTAGCAGTTCTATTAGTAGATAATTTAAACAACAAAAAGAGCCTGGCAACTTAAAAGAAATCAGTTTTATCTGATATAACTTAATTTCATGCTATAAAAGCTAACATTTTCATTTACAAAACAAGTAGTATCCTTGGATATATATGCCAGAGACAGCATGTGGACTGTATTTTTTCATGCAAACTGGCTTCCCTTTAATGCTGCTCTTACTTCCTGAGTCTTTGCTCTCTCTTCCATGCACTCAGAGTCATATCGATGCTTAGCTGTTCACCCAGGCTTTCCTAGACGTATGAAATCTCCCCTTCCTTCAATCATAATCTTTTCTCAACTAATATTGTTATTCCCTCTGTGTGGCTAATTCTATCTAAGCATTAGGAAAAAGAATATGACCACCTGATTAAACCACTTTACTTAAGGGTTGGGTGGAAAGGAGACTTATCCCTTCAAAATGCACTGAAATACTACGGGAGGAGACTGCCAATTCAGAGCCATCTACCAGCACTGAGCCCCCTTCTATATTGTCAGTTACAGCTCCGAAACAGTAGGGTGCCGAAAGGAGGCGTGCGTGTGTGTGTGTGCCTGTGTGTGTGTGTGTGTGTGTGTGTGTGTGTGTGTGCAAGTGCGTGTATGTGTGTGGGTATGTGTGATGGCAGCTGTTTGAAGGCAGTCATCTCAAGGCTTGACAGGGAAGGATTCATTTCCAAGTTCACTCACAGGGTTGTTGGCAGGATTTAGTTCCTTGTGAGTTGTTGGGCTGAGGACTCACCTGGTTCCTTGAAACCAGGTGAGTTTCTTCATAAAGCATCTCACAACAAGGCAGCTCCCTTTACCACCACAAGTAAGCAAGAGGCCAGGAGAGAGTGCCAGCAGGAGGGGAAGAGGGTTGGCAAGATGCAAGTCATAGGCTTTTGTAGCTTAATCACAGTAGTAAAATCCAATTACTGTTGCTGTATTTTGTTCATTATAAGCAAAGCATTAGGTCCAGCCCACACTCAAGGAGACGGGATCATACAAGGGCATGGGCGCTAGGATGCAGAATCACTGGGAGATCCATCAGCAATTATGATGCCATGTCAGGTAATGACCACTTCCGTCTCCCACTATTATGTTATTTTTCTTCTTAAAATACTTCAGTGAAGCTCTATCACTTAGAGCAATGGTCTCTACAATTTTCTTATACCACCCTTCATCTCCAGAGTTATCCTGGGAAATGCAGCAGTTTTTTCTCTTCCTTGGCACCAGACTGGCACACGATTCACACATACAGTGGAGACCCTCTATGTGTTTGCTTAGGCCAGATTCTCCAGAATCTGTATAATCCTGACACGCATGTGACTATTCTTACTCTTTCTACAGAACCGTTTATTTTCCACTTTCCCCTTTCTCACTGTCAAGAATGCTGATTGTTTTCTACACCTAACCTCTGCTTCTCTTCCTCACCTGGGCTTCTGGAACAACACAACTCCTGCTTACTCTTTTCTTTCTTCTCCTTTTTGGATGTCATTTTCTCCATTCCTGTGTCATTTCAAGTAAAAGGGGCTTCGTCTAAACATTTTCTCCCAACAAGTGCTCCTGAACAATGTGACCTGATTCCTCACGTCAGTTGTGATATTCAGCTTTTTTCAGTTATCATTTTTCTTAGCTGAGCTTAAGAATGATTCTATGCTGAAGGGAACTTTCTTTGCCATTATGTACAGAGTGAGATGGAAGGCCTGGTAATTCTGAAAGACTGTTCTCAGAATGACTGAGGTTTTATTGCTTGAAAAGTTTCTATCATTCTTTGGACGCTTATTTATATCGTGTATATTTTCCTTTGAGATTTCAATTTTGATAAATGAAGTTTTTATTTATTAAGCCATCATGTTCTAGGAACTGGATAAACAAAGTTAACTAACAATAAAAACCTAAACTTTGAGGACTTCCAGTGTCATTATTGTAACTCTATGTGAACACAATATCATTCACCTTTAAACATAATAATTTGAAAGATGTTCAACGAAGAAATATGACTTTTTTGAAAAAGGTACAAACAGAGTTTCTTTAAAACAAAATTAAGAAAACAATATTCAGTAATTTATGTTTTGAATTCACTTTTAAGGACCTCTATTTCTTAAGTATATGTTTAGAAGGCAGATGTATGAATTTTAATCATTTTTAGTCATAGGAAAGCATAGAGTTTCACAAGTTTTGTCACTAAACTTTCCTGACCTTTATATATTCAGTTTTTTCCCCTTGTTTACAATCTGACTGAACTGTAAAGGTATAACCATTAACCAATCAAAATGAACACTAAAAGGTCAGTGCATCACATATTACAGTTGCTTTTCAAAAAATGTGTAAGGCATTCAAATTCTGGCACATTTGTGCAAGTCCAAACTTGTAAAATAAATCTATGGTGACATAAATGAGACCCAGGCTCCTGGTAAAACTTGTAATAAACATGAGAAGAAAGTCCAACTCCCTGGTCTTTTGTTTTTATTTTCATATTTTAAAGTTAGTCTCCAAAAGCCTAGTAAGCTAGGCACAGAAATGACATGAAGTCAACAGTGTTACAGATGTAATAAAATATAACAACCTTGCAAATATTTTCCAGGTGGCAAATTTTAAATTAAGAACTTCCTTAGATTTACAAATTAGCTCATGCACTTATTTTGGAACGATGTGTGGGTTTTAATAATTTCCTTATGGCAGCTAACCATTTTATCAGTTATTTGTATATAATGATAATTATAAGAGAGCAGTTTGGTCTCAATAAATTATCGTAAATTATTTCAGGGTGTGCTCCGAAGAAGACCAGCATCAAAGGTAAATATTTCTTCTCTGCACAGTCAACTTGACTGGAGCGTGTATTCTAAGTCGTTTGCATTTTCAGTGTGTAAGGCAGAATAAGGAAATAATCTGTGTGTTTGAAAACATTTTTAAAAGTTGTTTTACTTGTTGCCAATATGTTTTAACCATTCTGAAGAGAGGGGTGAAAAAAGGCCCGGCCTTTTTAGGAACACATGTAAGGAATAAAACTAGATAGCTAAAAATAGAGGAAAAAAAATTAGACTCTCCTAATTGATTAGGAGAAGGCTGGAAGCAAAGTCTGCCAGTAACATTAAAGCTATTAAATCAGAACAGAAGCAACGGATACTGTTTCTGTTATGAATGGAAGGTGAAGTTATAGAGAGAGCGCTTGCCTACATGGCCTCATTTACAGAAAAGTTTTGAGAAGCTGGAAAAACTATGAGAAAAGGCAACGATGATGGCTTGGGAATTAAACCATATACAGAAAGTATGTTGTAAGGTGTTAGGATAAGCACCTAATTAACGACCCCCAGGCTGAAGAAAGAGAAGGCAGATTTGGAACTGGATTTTCACACTGGTACTGAAAAGAGACTAAAGGTGGTGTCTTCTCTGAAGTTTCAGGCTTCTGGACCCTAAGAGTCCCTAAAGCCTGTGGCTGCTAAAAGTAAAAGAGCTAGTCCTTGATCAAGTAACCGCGCTGCTTGTCAGACCCAGAGAACTTCACTGTCAGTCCCAGGTAGATTGTCACCCAGAAGGCAAAAGGCACTTTTACATACCTAAGCTTCCTGTTTCTCCAAGCACAATTCCCTTTTAAAACTAGGATGCAAGGGTCAGCCATTACTGCTTCATCTGCATTTTTGAAACTAGTTTAATAGTTACATGTCTGTAAATCATGTGACAGTTGGAAGACTGCTGCTATGCTAGACTGATGTCAGAAGGTCTTTAGCTGTGAGCTTTGTTGGAAGCTGCTCTAAGAAAGGCTGAAATGGAGTTTGTTTCTTCTGTGGCCCTGATTTGAATTTTCAACAAGATAGCTGGATGGAAATACCTTAATTCCAATTTTAATATCTTTCTATATTCTAATGTTATAAGCAAGGAGATCTGGCACTTCCTTCACATCTCAGCAATCTTTTCCGAGAAGACTCCCTTTGTACTCTTCATGAGCCCATTGAAAATGCAGTGTAAATGTGTAATGAATGGGAGAAAAGGAGCTGAGCCCTCAAGAAGCTATGATGGGGACTTCCCTGGTGGCACAGTGGTTAAGAATCTGCCTGGCAATGCAGGGGACAAGGGTTCGAGCCCTGATCCGGGAAGATCCCACATGCTTCGGAGCAACTAAGCCCGTGCGCCACAACTACTGAAGCCCACGCGCCTCAAGCCCATGCTCACAACCAAGAGTAGCCCCCGCTCGCTGCAACTAGAGAAAAGCCAGCGGGCAGCAATGAAGACCCAATGCAAACACATGAAAGAATGCTCAACATCATTAATCATTAGAGAAATGCAAATCAAAACTACAATGAGATATCATCTCACACCAGTCAGAATGGCCATCATCAAAAAATCTAGAAACAATAAATGCTGGAGAGAGTGTGGAGAAAAGGGAACACTCTTGCACTGCTGGTGGGAATGTAAACTGATACAGCCACTATGGAGAACAGCATGGAGGTTCCTTAAAAAACTGCAAATAGAACTACCATATGACCCAGCAATCCCACTACTGGGCATATACCCTGAGAAAACCATAATTCAAAAAGAGTCATGTACCAAAATGTTCACTGCAGCTCTATTTACAATAGCCTGGAGATAGAAACAACCTAAGTGTCCATCATTGGATGAATTGATAAAGAAGGTGTGGCACATATATACAATGGAATATTACTCAGCCATAAAAAGAAACGAAATTGAGATATTTGTAATGAGGTGGATGGACCTAGAGTCTGTCATACAGAGTGAAGTAAGTCAGAAAGAGAAAGACAAATACCGTATGCTAACACATATATATGGAATTTAAGAGAAAAAAAAAATGTCATGAAGAACCTAGCAGTAAGACAGGAATAAAGACACAGACCTACTAGAGCATGGACTTGAGGATGTGGGGAGGGGGAAGGGTAAGCTGTGACAAAGTGAGAGAGAGGCATGGACATATATACACTACCAAACGTAAAATAGATAGCTAGTGGGAAGCGGCCACATAGCACAGGGAGATCAACTCGGTGCTTTGTGACTACCTAAAGGGGTGGGATAGGGAGGGTGGGAGGGAGGGAGACACAAGAGGGAGGAGATATGGGAACATATGTATATGTATAACTGATTCACTTTGTTATAAAGCAGAAACTAACACACCATTGTAAAGCAATTATACTCCAATAAAGATGTAAAAAAAAAAAAGACCCAATGCAGCCAAAAATAAATAAATAAATAAATCTATTTAAAAAAAAAAGAAGCTATTATGACTTTCTAGAAGTCTGAGCATGAGTAGGATTACTCTGAGAGCTCAGGTGGAGAGAAGGAACCCACAGCTCTGAGTACACATCGCCAAGTTACAGGCAGTTACAGTTTTTCAACATAGCACCCCTGTGGATGAGAAAAACTGGGTAGACGAGCAGAAAGCAAGAGGATTAAAGAGTTACCTACGGAAACAGCTATGTTTCCATAGGTCAAGTTTCCAGATGCTTCTCCCCATCCCTTCCCTCCACTATGACCTTCACGCACAGGAAAAAGCCACAAAAATACACTTAAGCTAATGGGTCACTTTGTCCAGGCCTCAGTGAAAGCTTGACTCGAGAGACCAATTTAGCGATCTTTTGTGTGACCTCTCACCAAAGAGCAGAAAGGAGTCGGGGCTACCGTGGATGCCAGTGAGGAGAGATGCAGATCCGTGACAGAGCTCCCCCAAACTGCTTCCCCCCGACAGACTACTTACCCACTGGCTCATGAACTACCCCGAGGAAATTGTGAGTGGGATCAACAAATCAACTACAAAAGAGTAAAGATTCTCCTTTGAGTGGTACTGAGGTGATAAAAGAAATTTATTCAAAAATAGGAAAAGGAGGGGATGATGTCTATATTTCAAGAAAGAAGAAGTACTAGCTTTCCTTGACCTTATGTAGTTGGAGAGCGAGCCTGCAGAATCGATATCCTCTTGCACAGCAATGAAGCAGAAAACATGCTCTGTAGAAGAGCTGGTTGGAGTTTTCAGAAAAAGGTTACAGTTGGGATTCTTAAAGTTGGCTAGCGGGGAGGATAGAGTTAACTTTACCACAGTAATTTCCAGATGAATTGAAAAAGCACATGTTAAGAACAGAACTACAAATGCACTACAAGTTGATATTTCTGTAATCTTGGATGAGGCAAAGGCACTGTTAAGATAAACCCAGAGCTGGAAATCACAAGGGAAAACGTTCCGGGATCAACTAGGTCAAAAGTCAAATATTCATGTTCCAATTAAAATGTTTCCTTGCTCAGTCAAATCGTTTTTAAAGTATCATGTTAACAAGATTACAAAGATACCTAGATGTACACATTTAGAAGCAGGCATTATTTACTTATGTAGAAAGAAAATGGTACAGTATTTGACATATAATTAGGTCAACCTTATGGCATATATTTTTTTACATAACGTGCTTTTGTGCATAAAATTTATGTGGAATTCAAAGCTGGGGAAGGAAAAAGAATGTCCAGTGAAGATCTGAAGTGAGGTTCTGCGTGTGGGTGCATGCGTGTGTTCAAAAGTGCTGATACAGTGGTCCCAGTGAGCCCTGCTAGGCCCTTCCATGAAATATTCTCCCCTATTCCTGTGTATATGTCAGAGCAGGAGATGGGGCAGGAGGTGAGAATGCTCCATTTCCACAGCCATTCTTTATTTATTTTTTTTTGCGGTACGCGGGCCTCTCACTGTTGCGGCTTCTCCCGTTGCAGAGCACAGGTTCCGGACGCGCAGCTGCCATGGCTCACGGGCTCAGCCGCTCCGCGGCATGTGGGATCTTCCCGGACCGGGGCACGAGCCCGTGTCCCCTGCATCGGCAGGCGGACCCCCAACAACTGCGCCACCAGGGAAGCCCCAGCCATTCATTTTTAATTAGGAAATAATTACTAAATGTTATTATTTCTAGCCACTAATTTTCTGACTAAATGGCTACTTGAGGAAAAGGAGGAAACCAATGATCTATGTTGTCAAAAATAAAACAAAAATATTTTTAAAAAACCCCAAGTGTATGGCTTTTCCATATTTTCAAATATGGAAATTTGGTATTTTGATCCCAGAGTAAAATACTAAACCTTTGAGAGCAGAGCTGTGTTTCACATTACGTTTAGTTTCTATTCACTCCTTAGAAAGAAAAGTGAGACAATTATGATACCAAATGCTCTCCTAAAGGTAACCCCTATCTTGCTCTCTTGGTCACTCCGTACTTCTTTAGACAATCATTTTTTTTAAGACTTCCTTATACTGAGCACTTATTTAAAGTGTCTTTATTGCATTGATCTCCTTAAGATTAACGTCTATTTATCTGACCAAAAGTAATAATGAAAAACTACATATCCAAGAGCTATATTTTAGAAGTTTAGCACCATTGCAGACATTTCATTTATGATTACTTACATATGGTATTCCTAGAGAATCCCTTCACATTTCCCTAACATTTCACACGGACATATTTGGGTTCAAAAGTGTGCCTAGTCACAAGAGCAAATTCTTCGTTCCATTCTTAAATCCATTGCTCTGTATTAAAATGTTGTATGAAGACAAATGGCTGGGCTTAACATATGGAAGAGAAGTCATATCAATTGACTGATGAATAAACTCATGTCTGAAACAAGCTTTAGTGCTACTTATAAAAATATTTAACAACAAGTAGACATATTTTAGGTAATACTGTTATAATTGTTATAAGGAATATACAAAGACACTTATTTCCCCTTTGAATACAACTTCAAAGCAGAGATGCAAGTCAAAGTCTGAGCAAACATTGTTGATTGAAATTGAACAAAACTTCAGGACTACAAGATGAAATTCATGTCAAAAAGAAAAAAAGCCACCAGAATACAGTAAAATAACCCACTGACACTTAAATGAATATCATTTAAAACTGTGATATAAATTCTTATCCTCCATGTATTTATTATTATCTCCTGGAAAGAGTGAAGATATCCATAGAGAAAATAAAATAGAAATAAATAATTTGAAATGGAAATTTAAAAGCTGCCACGTTGCCATTTCACAATGATAAAGTTTTGCTCATTATGTACTTATCAATAGGTGCTTTGTACATTTAGTTATGGACACATGAAATGGTGGCTATGGAAAAAATACTTTGATTGTGATAGGCAGTTGAAGTGAGCAAATTCATAATCATAATACAGATCAGTTTTGCAACACTTATCATGAAAACAGGCATGCACGCTTTTACCAAAAAATACCTCTCAACTTCCTACTTAACAGGGATAACCTTCTGCTCTACCTGAATATATAACATTTTCTCTACTGACCATCTCCTCAACATATATTCTCAAACTTCTCAAATTCCAAACATACATATATATGTACATACATACATACATGTACACACAGACACACAAAAATGACCCTGTTGTAATCCTACCATTGATGCCTTCTTATCATCTGTTCTTTTTCCCAATCACTCTTTCCAAGTTTCCAGTTGGTAGTATCTACTTCCTCGTCTGTTCCTTATTCATAATGAACGGCCATCTACGTCTTCTTTCTTAGCTTTACTAAATTAGTTCCCCCTAAGATGATAAATGATTATGTAATATTTGAGCTTAGTGAACAGTTTCTGTCCAGGTCTTACTCAACTTAGTATTTGGCACTCTTGAACTCTCCCTTTTTGTTCTCCAAGAATCATCTTTTCTATTAATATTCAGGGGACTGCCCCCAGTTAGGTTTCCTCCTAAAGTTTCTTTGACCATCACTTCTTAATTTTCCTACAGTATATTATTCCCCTCCCATTTCATTAATATTATCTTCAGTAATCTGGCTTGTATCTTTTTATTTTCTCATGACTTGTTCTGAGTTACCTTATCCACAAGCATTATTTCATATTTGCCTAATAAGCTGATATCTCCACAGCCAGAATTTACAGCACAAATTACTCTTTTCATTTCTAGATCCTCTAAACTATTGAATACATACACCTGGATACTTTCCAGACAACACCAATTCTGTTTCTTTAAAACGTAATGGCCACCCTCCGCTCAAATTCCATGTAACACCCAGTTTTTTCCTTAGAAGTATCTTCTTCAGATCTCTGGCACTGCCCTTGTGATTTCTCTTGTTGGATTAATGCTACGGTCTTGAGTCTCATTCTCTCTAACCTATCTAATTATGAAATTCTTTGGGATAAGACCCTTAAGTATTTTCCACTGTCTTTACAAATGATTTCGAAGTACTTAGCACTGTATACGTAGAAACTTATCTCCTATCATCATCCCTTCAATTAGCTTCTCCTTTCATCACACCAGTATTCTTTGGTTTTGTTGATTGGGCACAGCTCATTTTTACTTTGATGCATTTCTACAAATTGATCCTTTTTCATGGATTGGTATTCCCTATTGTTGTCCACCCGAAAAATTGCTAGCTAATAAGACTCATCATAAGCATCACCTCTTTTGGGAACAATTATTTGAAGTAATTGCCATGTGTATTTCTCTTTGTATTTCCAGAATTTGTACACCATTTCTCCACAGCACTTATTTCACAGTGCTGCTATGATTGTTCTGGAGAAGGAGGAATCCATCAATCATGGTGGAAACAGCTGGTTGTCAACAGATATTCATTCTCTTCTTATTTTCTAATTTACAGAATCTCGTTTCATTTGAGTCAGCAATGTGCCTGCCTAAAAATACTGATTTCCCAGGCTTTCTGGTACCTAAAGAGTGTCATCTGATCTGATAGACTAGTGACAGTGAGGTGTGAATAAAAGCCTTCCGGGCGTGATGATGGGGAAAGAGAAATCTCAGCTATCATATGATATGTGCCCTCTGACTTTTCCCCTTTTTCACAGGATCACAGAAACAATGTGGGTAGATGAAGCAGCCATCCTGTGACCACCAGAAAGAGAGACAAATGACAGGTGGCAGGGTGGAGAGAAGAAAGTGTGCTTTCTGTGATGATATCATAAAGCCGCTATACTAGACTGGGGTTGCCAACCCTGACCTCTTACTTATTAAAGCTGCCAAAGTTGGATTTCTGTTACAGATTGTAGCCAAACAAAATGCTAAGTGAAACCTTCTTCCACCTGGAAAGGTAGCCCTTTGAAGGCAAGGACCCCATCCTATTCAGTTTTATATCTCAATGACTAGTCCAGTCACTCATGATAGATGATACATCCAAAATTCTGACTGATTGAATAAATGAATAAACACCACCAAAACAACTCTTAAGAAAAGCTCTGTCTCCTAAAAATCAGGGCACTGAAAGAAAATGTCCAAATTTCAATATAAATAGGCATAATGACAGCCAAAAGTAATCCACAGCCTCAGAATTCTCATCCCCTTCTTTGGGTACAATACATTTACAGATACAAGAATGATGAATTATTAGTTAGAATATTGAGGTCAAGTCTACAATTTTCTTGTCCTTCAATTATCCTTTAGTCAGAGAAAACTAACATGAGACTATTACTGCTCAGTTCCTATTAACACAGCTAAACTGTTGACCCTTATCATTAAAATTACAAACTATTAAACGGCAAGCACCAATTTTCCTCTTTAAATTCTGTTTGAAAGAGGTCTGTGGGACATTTTTTTCCTCCAGAACAAGTTTAACTTATCCATTTCTAGTGGAAAGTCACTGCCTGCCTGGCTGTCAATGACTGAGTACCCCTAAATACACTGATAAAACAATCTATGGAAGCCACAGAAGGGCCACTTCAGAATTTTCGCAACACATGGCAAATCTTATCTTTGAGTAGATCTTTCTTGTCAGGAAGTTAATAAGGTCTTGCATTCAAATTCAGGAAGTCCCAACATAGGCAAGCAGAGCTGCTTAAGACTAAAAATAAAAGGAAAAGGGTTTCCCTTCTATTCTTTTCCCTTCTATTACCTGGTGTTAAGTTTGTGTCTCTATTTGCATGTGTTTGAGACTCAATCCTGCAGATTTCTCTTTTCTTCAAATCTCATACATGAAACTATCAAAAGCTGTCAGTCTATGGCTTTGCTATTCCATAGGACTAGAGTAGCCTCTTTTTGCTGATCAACTTGCTATGTGGATTTCATCTCCCAAATAAATTTCAGATCTATATCTTTTCAGTTTCCCAGTGGATGCTCTCTTTCAGGAACCTGGATTTCCCAACTAAGACTTTTGAAATAGGATCTTGGTTGGTATCCTGTACCCCACTCTCAGACACAAATTCCAAGTCACTACCTAAAAGCAACTTTGCCAATTCAGTTTCCATACTGCAGTCCGTGTGGTCTACACATATGGCAAATATCATGATACCACTGCTATCCTAAAAGCTTTAAATAGCTCTCCATCCCTCTGTAAAGGTTACACTAACTGTTGTTCATAGTATCTGCAAGATATCGCCCCTCTTTCGTGCTCACTCACATTTCTTGCCAATTCTTTATCCAAGGCTTATCTATAACAAAGTTTTCTTGCCTCAGACACATACTCTTACTTGGCCCTTTATAATTGCTATCTAACATTCTTAGTATATACATTTCTTCAATTCCAACATCACCTGACTCCCTCATCTTTTGGGTCTCAGGATTTGCTCTTAGCAAAAATAAATACAGAAGAGTGAATAAAAGTCCAATGGACGGAAGTACTTATCAAAAGGATTTTAGATGGAGGACCAATTGAAGACAAGACCTTGGGGAGATGAAAACCAGGCAGCAGGTGCTTACAACAGTTTTAGTGAGAGCTGATGAAGATCAGGTGATAGAAGTGTTCAGGGTGAGAGAGAGAAGGGTCTAGGGAGAAAATAGTGGAGGCAAGATCAAAAGGATTTGATGACTGGGATTAGAGGGTCTCTTAGAGCAACCAGTGGAAATAATGAACTAAAAAGAGAGTTTTTATATTTCATACTGGATATGTACACCAGAAGAGATCACAGATATGGCTATTAAACTTTTGAGAATTCAAGTTGATCAAGGAATGTTTGCACCTCTAGAAAATAAGTGGTCTGAGGATAGAGACTCAGGTAACAATGATAAGAAAGGACAATAGGAACAGAGATGATAGCAGAGGAATGAGAAAAGAAAGTCCAAGGGGCAAGAGGACACCCAGAAACTTGGACGGAAATGCAAAGGAGAAAGATGATTCTACAGATAGATTTGCTAAGTATCTAATACCACAGAAAATGTGTCTAGAATAGAGCAAACATGAGGGTCTATGACCACAATGTGAGAAACAAATTTCGTTAGAATGCTGAAAATTAGCACCATATTGTGGTAGTTTATTAAGAAGATTGATGTGATGACAGAGTAAAAATAAAGTAAAACTATGGGCTTTAGAGTCCAAAGGCCTGGGGTCAACTCCCAGCACTGCAGTCTCCTCTGTGTGTGGGATTGAAACTCTTGATTTTGCTGAGCACTAATTTCCACTATGTCCAATGAGGATTATAGTAATGCTTCCCTTGCATTGTTTTTTCCCCCAGGATTAAATGTCTGTTGATATGTGTAAAGCAAGGAGAAATATCTGGAAAGTCAAAATAAGGATTTGTTATTATCATGACTGTTTTCTAATTAGTAGCATGTTCCCCAACATATGGTGGCTATAATAAATAGTAGTATTCCTTATTGTTGTATATAATTATTGTTGGTGTTGAGGGAACGTTTAAAATGAAGGAATTTCAATAAAATATGTGAAGTCAGAGCCAATAGAATATAAGAGGTGACAGCTGTAATAAAGAAAAGGATAACTAATGGAGGAAAGTGCTGGGCTGGAATAAACAGGTCAGATGCAGGAATCAGCCTTGGAAAGAGGAGGGTAGTGTCTGCTTCTGAAATGGGACGGATGAGGATAGAATAGGTTAAAGACAGAAACTTTCGGGGCTTCCCTGGTGGCGCAGTGGTTGAGAGTCCGCCTGCCGATGTAAAGGACACGGGTTCATGCTCCGGTCCACGAAGATTCCACATGCCGCGGAGCGGCTGCGCCCGTGAGCCATGGCCACTGAGCCCATGCGTCGGGAGCCTATGCGTCGGGAGCCTATGCGTCGGGAGCCTGTGCTCCGCAACAGGAGAGGCCACAACAGTGAGAGGATCTTAAAGATGGAAACTTTTGTATGGAAAGAAAAAGAAATTTGGAAGAATTAGCGTTGGATGAACTTAGTCATTTTAGGGAATAAATCTGTTCAGGCATAGTGTGGTGAGCTTTAGGTGATATAGGGTTCGAGAAGAGAGAAAACGGCAGAATAACATGCTGAATAATGAGATAGACACTGAGCCATGGAGGTAATTCCACTATTTGGTCAGTGTGTTATCTCTTACTCTCTCTCTTACTCTTGCTTTAATTTGTAAAACTTACACGTGCAAACACAGGGTTCAATGTAGGCTATGAAATATGGTCTATTAGAGAATCTATAAAGAGTAACAGAAACTTTCCAGAGAAAGAAAATATATATATATATATATATATACATATATATATATATATATATATACATACATATATATTTCTGGAACGTTCTGTCTTCAATTCTTGGCAATTATAACTATTAACTGTAAGACTGAAAAAACTCAAAAATGGTATATTAACTTTACACAGTAATGTAGTAAAAAAAAATATTGCCCTCATTATTCTAGAAGTAAGGCTGCAGGATTATTATAAACTCTTTCAAGTGGCCTAATAATGGGAGAATTTGACCCTTTTTTTAATATTATGAAACTAGGCATATCATAAGAAACTGCCCTAAGAAAATATAAATGACCACAGGAATAACCTGTCTCTTACATTTCCCAGATATATTGAGTGAATTTGAGTGAAAAACAACAAAACACAAAAAACCAACAACAACAAAAATTCAGCTGTTAGTTTTGGTAGAAATAATAAAAGAGGGAAATATACTTTACACTTAAACATGTCTAGGAATCAGTTTTCCTGAAAAGGGGAAGTGTCTTAGGTTAAGCTTGGGAAATAAACAAATACAGGCACTGGGACATACTATGGGTGTGCTTTCAGACCCCCTTAATAAATCAAATATCACAATAAAATGAGTCACACAGTTATGGGGCTTCCCAGTACATATAAAAGTTATGTTTACACTGCTGTAGTCTATTAAATGTGAAATATCATTATATCTGAAAAACAATGTGCATACTTTAATTAAAAATACTTTACTGATAAAAATGCTAACCGTCATGCATCATCTGAGCCTTCAGTGAGTTGTAATCTTTTTACAATGGTAACATCAGAGATCATCACAGATCATCATGATACATATACAGTTGACCCTAGAATGACAGTGATTTGAACTGCGCGGGTCCACTTATATGAAGACTTTTTTCCAATAGGTACGTACTGATCTATAGTTGGGTGAATCTGCAGATGTGGAATCTCAGATATGGAGGGCTGACTGTAAAGTTATACACAGATTTTTGATTGCATGGAAGTCAGCACCTCTAACCCCCTTGTTGCTCAAGGGTCAACTGTAATAATAATGAAAAAATTTGAAATATTGTGAGAATTACCAAAATGTGACAGAGAGGCACAAAGTGAGCATATGCTGTTAGAAAATTGGTGCCAGTAGACTTGCTTGATACAGGATTGCCACAAACCTTCAATGGGTAAAACAATGTACTATCTTTGAAGCACAATAAAGCAAAGCTCAATAAAACAAGGTAAACTAAATGAGCCAAACTGATAAGACATGGGTATCCCTCTGCTCAAGTTTACCAATTCTTCACTTAACTTTAGTTCATTTCTGAAACTGGCACTAAGAAAAAAACTATTAAATGGCAAAAATGTTTTGATCATAAAAGTGGGAGAAATTATGATGTATTCAACATGTCTGAAGAAATTTCACAGATAGAAAAAATCGTCAAGTGAATCATGTAAATACATAAATATAGGTAATAACACTTTGAAAGAAAATAACATTTGTATATACCATGTAATATAAAGAGGGTTAATTGCAGCCCCAAAGGAGGAAGAGAACGCCTGATAGTGAGTGATGATTAATCAAAAAATGGTTCGAGCAAGTCATTTGTTGGAAGGTGATGGGAAATTTTTATGCAGGTATTCAATATTAGAATCAGAAGTGTTTAATGATAATTTTCTTTATCTTTAGACTTTGAGACTCTAAGTTGTTCCTAGTTAGGAACACTCTGCATATCCATAAAGAGAGTGGACTCCCTGGGCCAAAAATAACGCGCTGGGCTTCCCTGGTGGTGCAGTGGTTGAGAATCCGCCTGCCAATGCAGGGGACACAGGTTCGAGCTCTGGTCTGGGAAGATCCCACATGCCGCGTAGCAACTAGGCCCGCGCACCACAACTACTGAGCCCGCGCAGCTAGAGCCCGTGCTCCACAACAAGAGAAGCCACCGCAATGAGAAGCCTGCACACAGCCACGAACAGTAGCCCCCGCTCACCGCAACTAGAGAAAGCTCGCGCACAGCAACAAAGACCCAATGCAGCCAAAACTAACTAACTAAATTTATTAAAAGAAATAACAATGTGCTGCAAAACATGAAAATAGCAAATATGCACAATTACCTAAAGAATTCTAGGAGATGCTATCTTTTCATTTGATTGTACTTGAACTGTAAACACTCTTCTCTATCGCTTACACTTGGTGTCTCTGTTCACTTTCATTTTCTCATCAACCTAGAAGGTACTTTAAACATTTTATTCAATAACCTCAGGGCTATTTTCCTAATTCTATCCACACATAAAATTGCTGTAAGGATTTGTTGTGAATTAAAAAGTCCAACTTTGAAGGTCTAGCCAATAAAAAGCCTCAATTAAGCACTCATCATGCCCTAAATCTATTTTTTATTTAATAATATGAAAGAACAATTGTTTTCACACATATGGCTCAATTGAGATTCTTACTGCTCTTTATCAAAATTTAATCCTTGGTTTTCATAAACTTGTGTATATTGTGAGTGCTTGTTGAACTAATTCGGCTTTTTTTCATATTGGTTGTCCTCGTTTTTTTTTTGTTGTTGTTGGTAGGATTTCTTCACATATCTGTATCTGGGCCCCTAAATTGGTACAACCATTTTGGAAAAATGATTAATATCATCTACTAAAGTTAAACACATGTATAACTTACAACCAGCAATTTCAACAGAAATACCTGAGTGTTCATCAGCAGTAGAATGAATTAAAAAGCTCTCTATTTAAACAATGTAATGCTACACAGCAGGAAAAAGAATAAATCACTGGTATATAAAATAATAGATGGATTTCATGGATATAGCTTTGAGTGGAAAAAAGCCGGAGCCCAAATAGTAAATACTGTATACCTCCATGTATATGAAAACCAAAATAGGAAATATTTTGAGGTCATCAAGGAGAAAGCCCGTTGTCCTCAGAGGCAAGGATACTAAGCTCATCAGTGACTGTCACTCAGGCACTCAGAAGGATGAAGTCACTCTTCCTGCCAGATTTTTGGAACCTTGCTTCCCCATGATGAGAAAAAACAAGACCTCCAGGTGAAATTAATCTTGACTCAGTGAGACCCTAATGAGAACTCAGGAAAATTTAGGATTCTTTTTTGTGGCCTCTACCGTTGCGGAGCGCAGACTCCGGACGCGCAGGCTCAGCGGCCATGGCTCACGGGCCCAGCAGCTCCGCGGCATGTGGGATCTTCCCGGACCGGGGCACGAACCCATGTCCCCTGCATCGGCAGGTGGACTCTCAACCACTGCGCCACCAGGGAAGCCCAGGAGATTTTTTAAAACTCTAAAATTATGCTTTTACAAATGCATATTTGTAAATTTATTATGGCACCCTCTTAAGATTACTATATATAAGACCTACTGCAATGTAATTTTTTTCATCTTGTCAATATCAGTAAAGTATTATATATTTATACAGAGTAATTTGGAACATTTCCTAATTCAGGCATTTCCTTGATTAACCAAGTAGGTACAGACGTTAATTCTAAAATGTAAAAAATATTTTTCCACGACAGATGAAAAAAGTCTGGTACTAGATAAGTACCATAAAGGGTAAGAATGTTTGCTTTCACATTTTAATGATAGTTAAACTAAATTACAAGTTATTCTTAAAAATACTCGGTAAATATCAAACAAAGGTGTTAAAATTAAATAAACCAAGATTACATTTCCCTTTAACAGTTAATTTGCAGCGCTCTATTATTTTGCTTAACAAACAATTTTATGCTAGAAATAAGCAGGTTTCTGTATTCACATTATCTTTACCCAAGAGCATTTAAATAAATATCATTGATTACCTGCAAATTTCAGATTGTGGATTCAGGGCTCAAAATTAAAGCTCTAAGGATATCATTCGATTAAAACGATCCATAATTGTGAATTCACCTCACCAGTGCCCCTAAGACAAGATGCTCTTTCTGACATCGCAGTGAATTATTTTAATGATTATGGCCTGCACAGGAAAAGTTGAATAAAAAGCCAACAATATCCTAACCAGTTTGCAATGAAAACAAAACTTTTGTCTAATGCTTCTTTATATCTTACCCTCATAATTTCTATAAAAACGTGAACACAAATGCTTGGGTCGGATCAATGACTGAACTAATTCAATATTTTCTGACAGGTACATATTTCTACAGAATGGTGGGGCTGTCATCTACAATGTCATTGCAAAGGATGTGATAGGGTCCAAACTACTCCACACTTCACACAGCCCATTTTACACCTGTCACCCCAAATTTACCAAACCATTTGGATTGAGGATTTCAGCAGGGACCTTCACGAGGTACAGCCACCTACAATTACCTAGCCAGCTCCTTTTCTACTCTTCAGATACTCTTCAGATCAAACCTTCACCTTTCTCTTTCAGCATAGAAAATCTATTTTGGTCTTCTGCCCATTTTTGGATTGGGTTTCTTTTGGGTTTTTTTTGTTTGGTTTTTTGGGTTTTTTTGTGGTATGCGGGCCTCTCACTGTTGTGGCCTCTCCTGTTGCGGAGCACAGGCTCCAGACGCACAGGCTCAGCGGCCATGGCTCACGGGCCCAGCCACTCCGCGGCATGTGGGATCTTCCTGGACCGGGGCACCCTGCATCGGCAGGTGGACTCTCAACCACTGCGCCACCAGGGAAGCCCTGTTTGTTTTTTTGATATTGAGCTGCATGAGCTGCTTATATATTTTGGAGATTAATCCTTTGTCAGTTGCTTCATTTGCAAAAGCTTTTAAGTTTCATTAGGTGTCATTTGTTTATTTTTGTTTTCATTTCTATTTCTCTAGTGGGTCAAAAAGGATTTTGCTGTGATTTATGTCATAGAATGTTCTGCCTATGTTTTCCTCTAAGAGTTTTATACTGTCTGGCCTTACATGTAGGCCTTTAATCCATTTTGAGTTTATTTTTGTGTATGGTGTTAGGGAGTGTTCTAATTTCACTCTTTTACATGTAGCTGTCCAGTTTTCCCAGCACCACTTACTGAAGAGGCTGTCTTTTCTCCATTGTATATTCTTGCAGCTCTATTTACAATAGCCAGGACATGGAAGCAACCTAAGTGTCCATCAACAGATGAATGGATAAAGAAGATGTGGCACATATATACAATGGAATATTACTTAGCCATAAGAGGAAACGAAATTGAGTTATTTGTAGTGAGGTGGATGGACCTAGAGTCTGTCATACAGAGTGAAGTAAGTCAGAAAGAGAAAAATAAATACCGTATGCTAACACATATATATGGACTCTAGGTGGAAAAAAAAGGTTTTGAATAACCTAGGGGCAGGACAGGAATAAAGACACAGACATAGAGAATGGACTTGAGGACACAGGGAGGGGGAAGGGTAAGCTGGGACAAAGTGAGAGAGTGGTATGGACACATATACACTACCATATGTAAAATAGATAGCTAGTGGGAAGCAGCTGCATAGCACGGGGAGATCAGCTTGGTGCTTTGTGACCACCTAGAGGGGTTGGATAGGGAGGGTGAGAGGGAGATGCAAGAGGGAGGAGATATGGGGATATATGTATATGTATAGCTGATTCACTTTGTTATAAAGCAGAAACTAACACACCATTGTAAAGCAATTATACTCCAATAAAGATGTTAAAAAATAATATTTCTTCTAAGTTCAAATTGGAAAAAACAAAACAAAACAAAAAGAACGTCTGGAACTATGATCCCAGATTATCAGCTGATGTCTAACAGAAAATACCTTATAGTAATTGCTCCATCTATGATTTCTCCAGACTCTTCTCTAAGTAAACGGAGAATGTACTTGCCATACTTAAACTGAGTGCCTGTGAGAATATAATTTAAAAACATATATAAGGTCATTCTGAATTTCAGAATGGGAAAGACCACTGAAAATCTACTTCCCCATAAAAGCAATGAAAATACTGGGGAAAGTTGTCCAAAAAAGTCAACTTCCTCGAAACTCCGGAAATTAAGTTGCAACAAGTTGCGGTATGTTTAAGAAAAATGCTGAATCTCAGTAAGCCTTGTGACATTTTAGTTTGCCCTATTCATATTCCTCTTTCCTCAGCTCTGTGGTAGCCTTAAAAATGAATAGCCTCAAAATTATAGTGAAAATAAGAACATAGTATCCACTGATGGAGCTCAATGAATGGGGCAGAATGGGTTTGGAGCCCCCCAAGAGTCCCATGCTCAGAGTATTATTATTTGACCTGGAATTTTCCTCAAAACCCCCATTTACATGACTGTAAACTGTAGATAATAGTAATTGTTCCCATTAGGTTGTTATAAGGATTAAATGGGATAATATATGAAAAATTAGCTAACAGAAGGCAGTCACTCAATGTTTGTCATTGTTGACGTCATTATAACCAGCATTATCTCTTCTGTTTCCACAAAGCTGGAAACAGAGTGAATCCCTGCAAATTCTCTTGTTTAATTTTTTAGCTACTTAGTTGATTGATTATTGGAAGAAATCAACATATAGATATATAACTCATCGAAGTGATAGGATTCTGAAAATAGCTGCATTTGAATCCTAGACATCTCTACCACAAAGGAAGTGAAATTCATTTTTAATGATTGCCCACTATGTGCCAGGTAGGTGCTTTCTTTTAAATAGCTGTGTAGCCTGGCACAAGTCGCTAAAGTTCTTGCTCCCTCAGTTTTTTTCTCTGTTATATAGAAAAAGGCAAATAGGAATTAACGGGCTCTTTTTCTCACATTCCCATCCAATCTGTTAATAAATTCTATCCATTCTACTACCTTTAAAATATATCCAGAATTTAAATACTTTATATTATCTCTACTGCTACTGCTCTGGTCTAAACCACCATCATCTTGTCTTTATTTTACCTGATTCATAGATTTCTCTGTGCAATTAGCCTTTTCCCATGTGTATTTGCCAAAAATTATTAGTGACAACGGTTTAACATTTCAGCTCTCTGAGGTGGTAATAACGGCTGGGGCAAATAAGAAGCTGACCAGAAATCATTAAAGGAGTGTTGGGGAATGAGGAATGAGATGATTATCTGGGGCTTTGAAAAGCTCTAACATATGCCTGGGAATGTAGAGAACATACACATGTGCAGTAACATGTGAATTCCCAGAGAAACCCGAGAAGGCCCTAAACTCTTAATGATGGCTGACCTTGAAGTAAAGGTTAAGGCAGTGTTTTAAAGTACCCTAGGAATATTATGTGTGCCCCCAGCAAACACACAGAGATGCTCAATTGGGAGAGTTACTGGTGCAAGACATTTAAGGAAATTTTGTGTGTACAAACACACACACATTTTTAGATTAAAAAAATTTTACAATATATTGGACATTTTTCTAGTGTGCTAGGGACAACATCCTGGTTCTTAGGTTCTCCGAAGACAGCTGCTATACTAGCGTTATATAAAACTGAAGAAAAAAAATCACATTATAATGGCATATTGTTCCTTTAGGAAGGGTAGTATTTTTGACATAAGAAGTCATATTTTAAGTACTTATCTTTGTCTTTTGGGTTTTTTTTTAAGTAAGATATTTAGAATGCCATGCGTATATACTTGTCAGGGATTGCAAAAGAAAAGCTAAACAAAGTCAACAATCCTCTCTGTCCAAGAAAATGATTTGTTAATATACTAAAATAATATTCTCCCACAGTGTCATTCAAAATTGTTTCCAATCTCAGTTAGGTTCTAAGCAATTCGCAACCATCTATTCCATGTGATTCCTCATTTTCTACTGTCAAACTTCCTTTGTTTTTTTTAAACAAACTTTGTTCCCCTCAAATTAACCATAGAAGAATTTATATTTCAATCCATGCAGATGACTTGGCTTTATCTTTTATAGAAAATGAAGTGTTCAGGTATATACTACTTAAGCTTTCTGACCCAATCCTATCCTGATGCCTATATGTATCACAGTGCTTTTTTCCCTTATATATCCTTTTAGAGGAAAACGTGTCCCTTATACTATCCTAAATGAATACTTCTCACTGAGTGATGTAAACCCATCCTTACCACTCTGTGTAGGATCTTTGAACCATAAACTATACCCTCTCTCCTGTATTTCTTTTTCTTTTTCCTTTTAAAGTGAAAGTAAGTTATTTAGAGAGATACACATTCCATGGACAGAATGTGGTCTGTCTCAGAAGGCAAGAGCTCTCACTCCTGTATTTTCGAACTCATTCTCCAATGTTGCTTCCTTTCATCCTATAAATGGGCTCAAAATGCTCACATCTTGTGGAAAACATTTTTTTTTAAATTCTGAGTCCTATTTTAGATACTGTCCTCTTCCATATTCATAGGCAAGATCTTGACAAGAAAAAGCTATCCAGAATTTACTCTCATGTGTGTAATTGTTCTTAAATCCGGAAAGAAAAACTATCCAACAGGCTTTTCAGAAGAGATCATTTTATTCCCTAGGAGCTATTTACTTCCTTTCTTCAATTTTCATCTTGGTTCTCTGGTCTTGGAACCCACTTTAGCCATCCTTATAACCCTGCACCAAAATGGTTAACGAAGGCTTGCTAATCATCCAGGGCTAAGATCATCTTTCAGGCCTTATCTTTGACAGCCCCATTGCATTTGACATGATTTCTTGGGCCCTCCTTAAAACTCTACACTGTTTCTTTTTCTAACAATATTTCCTCCTGCCTTCCCTATGTTTTTCCTATCCATCTTGCTTCTAGGTTTTTGGTCTTTGTTCTTTCCCCTGCCTGTTCTTAAGAATTGGTATTTCTCTGGGTTTCATCCATGTTCTTTTTCTTTTATGCTGATTACTTTCTTAGGGAAATCTCACCTATTTAAATAATGCCAATCACTGAATATGTGCTTATTTATGAATGCCAAATCTATAAACCCCATCCAGACCCTTTCTCCAGACTCCTCATGTTCAGCTTCTAAATTACACCTGCTGGATGTCTCATAGGTGCCACAAAATGACTGCTGACAGTATTCAGAGAGTTCATCTGAATTTCAGTTTGGTGTTGGAATATCACCTTGAATATTTTAAAGTTTTCTTTAGGTTTATTTTTCCTTCTAAAATCATATATCCTTAACTTTTTCATTATATACCAGAGGTACAACTAAAGCTATCCAGAATGAACGCTCAGGTGTGTAATTGTTATTAAATCCTGAAAGGGAAACTATTAAGTGACAGGCTGACTTTTTAGAACAGATCATTTTATTCCCTAGGAGCAAGGGCATAATCTGAGGCCATAACTATTGATTTTAAATATTCTTGCTAGAAATGACTTGAGGTAGTACGCATAAATTAATTTGATGTTATAAACTGTAAGTCACCCATGTTGAAACTCTTTCATCCTAATTATAGAGAAATTCGAATTTAAATTCATTTCCTCCAGTTTGTTCGCATCCTAATTAAATGATAGCTGGGAGAGCTCTGGAAATAGTGAATATATGCATATAAACACATTGAGAATCCACTATGGACATGGTCAGTCCATGGTAACCAACGTAATCTATGTACAGACACTTTCAAGCTCAACAGGGTACGTGTAAACAAGTTAGCTAATTATATCCCCAAGGAGTGGGGTTGTTAAGCCCTGTATCCGTCACCTTTCATTGAAAAATGAAACAAAGTATCTTTTTGAAGGTGAGCAGTTTGTTGGTAAATTTGCATATCAAGTAATAGAATAATTTTAACTCCTCCAGTCCAAAATATTAAATTTTAAAAAGTTATGTGGTAAGATAATATCTAAGTGATTTCACTTTTCAGAATCCATTAAATGACAATTCACATGTTTCTCACTTAATATCTTAATGAGACGGTCAATCCCTGTCCCTTCCCTGAATAAGCATGTATTGTATACTGCTATGTGCTGTAAAGGATAAGATGCTGTTATTATTATTATTAATGTCCTTACAAGTTTTTCATTCCAAATAACTACAATAAATATTTTAGTATAAGCTGTAACTAAGGGGTAAATATACATAAAGAGACTGAATTACTTTGCTATATCCTATCTAAATTCTACTTTGGATTTTTGACAGCTGAATATGACAAATGTGACTATGGCCAGAGACTACGCATTAGTTGTCTCTAAAGTTGGCCATGTCATAGTAAGAAAGATGCCCTAGGAGCAGATGCACCCTGACCATGTTTCTTGGAAAATTAGCGTTCATGGTATATTATAACCAAACTTGCAATTAGAGTTTCAAGCTCCTGGGTCCTGACCTTTCTAATCCTTCCAATCAGCATTCTTCAAAAAATATGTAATAATCATGGATTGCAACTATCTTTGTGTTTCAAATATAAAATGCCAGACAAATAGTTGTCAGTGTGATCCAAAAATATACATCACTTAGGACATGAGAATATGAACAGTCCATTCACAGAAAATTACATGCAATTGGACAATAAACATATAAAAAGTCCTTATACTTGCTAAAAACGTATTGTGAGTTTTTCCAATTAGTTAATACATATTTAACTTTGAATTTCAAAAAAAGTCAATCATATAAGTATCAAAACAGAACCTCCTAATTTTTCCTACTTCCATTTTAATGAAACGAAGAAGGCTGATAGTGAGGTAAAACCAAAGAAAACTGTGTTAAAGTAGAATTTTTTTGATCATTTTATACAACGACCTCCATTTAAATATGGTGTCTATAAAATATGTTTAAAGATTTGAAATATTTTCTATTTCACTTTAATAATAAATGATATATTTTGTATTCTATAACATACTATTTATAATATTAATAGTACTTTCTATAGATACAGATATTCAAGAAAATAACATTGATACAATATTAACTTATCAATAGATCTTATTAGAAATTTGCCTCCAGAAATAGCTAATTCTCCAGAACTTCTTGATTTCAATTTTATAGCCTGAGCTGTGAGATAATAGATTTCTAGTTTTACGCTACTCAGTTTGTGGTAATTTGTTATGGCAGCTCTAGCAAATTAATACAATTGTTATAAATGCTGTACATACATCTTTTTAGTGTAATCATAAAGTGTTACTTGTAATATTTGTACCCTATGGACCTTACTGATATTTTCCGTGGACCTAATATATGATCATTTGTCTTTCGGTGAAGACAAATAGGTGCTTGAGAAGAAGGTACGTTGTCTATTGTCAAAGTATAAATTTCAACATCTATCCATAATATCTACCTTATTGGTTTATTTTGTAGGTCTCCTATTTCCTTACTTAGATTTAGTCCACTTGATGTGTCTTGTACAGAGAGTGTTATGTTAATGTCTCCTAGTACTACTGTGATTCTACTCCTATCACCTTGCATTTGCTGACAGATTTTGCTTCATAAGGTGACTGCCGTGTTAACTGGGCTACAAATTCTCATACACGTTATGCTTTCATTGTGATTTGTGACATTTACCAATAAAAGGTGTCCTGCTTTATCATGTTTAACGCTTTTGCTCTTGAACTCTACTTTATCTGTTATCAGGATTGTTACTCCTGCTTCCTTGTGTTTTTTTATCTTTTGTCCCCGCTTGCCTGGTATATTTTTGTTCATCCTTCCCTTTCCCCACCGCCCATTGTGAATTACATTGTTATAGGCTTGCCTTTCATATAAAGCATATAGATGTATCTTACATTTTGATTTAAGGGGAAAATCTTTTTTCCTTTAGTAGGAGAGTTGGGTGCGTTCACATTTTACCTATAACTGCTATGTTTGATCTCCTCTCTGTCATATTTTATGATTATCTACATTGGCATATATTTTTCTCTATGAAATTCATATTCATTGCTCTTTCACAGGTATATATACACATACTGTTTAAAGCATGATTTGTTTTTTGGTCTTGTTCTAGGGTTTACCTCTGTAGTACTTAAACCTTTTAATGCCCTTAGTTCCTTGACATTTAAACTTTATAACCCGGTTTAGTAGAAATTACTCTGGGTCAGATGTCTCCAAATTCTTTGGTTTTCTTTTATGTTTCACAGTCATATATTTTCTTCTTCTTCTTTTCCCCTTTCGTCAAGCAGCTGTAAAAGGCACATCTTACATTTGTATCCCCTCCCCACTTCCCAGGAGGTATGCACTTTGAAGACTACTCTTCAGGTGGTTCAAACTTCTAAGCCCCTACCTGGGATTCCACACTCAGGAATGTATTTTCAGACTTGTAAATGACTTTGTCTTTGTGGTGCAGGCCTTATAGAAGGCTTAGACCTTCCGGATGTCTTCCTTCCCCCTCCCCTGTAGTTATTATCCGTCTGCTTTTTCTGCTTTTGCCTGTCACAGAGCTTGACATTAGAGGGGTTGAGGCAGGAGAGTGAAACATCTCTGGCTGAGATTTTGTGTTCTTTCTTTATTTTACTTAGAGTTCTTTTGAAGTTTAGCCATTCTCTGTCTTCAAGATATGCTAAAGGTATGGGTTTTGTGTAGCTTTATTTTTTTATTTTTATTATTTATTTATTTATTTATTTATTTATTTTTGCGGTACGCGGGCCTCTCACTGCTGTGGCCTCTCCCGCTGTGGAGCACAGGCTCCGGACGCGCAGGCTCAGCGGCCATGGCTCACGGGCCCAGCCGCTCTGCGGCATGTGGGATCTTCTCGGACCGGGACACAAACCCGTGTCCCCTGCATCGGCAGGCGGACTCCCAACCACTGCGCCACCAGGGAAGACCTATTTTTATTCTTGTTTTGTAACGTTTTGGGGGAACTATTGGGAGATGGGTGTTATAGACCAAATTGTGTCAATTCCTATGTTGAAGTCTTAACCATCTAGTGACTATATTGGAGCTAGAGCCTTAAAGGAGGTGATCCAGACGAGATGAGGTCCTAAGACTGGAGACCTGATCCTCTGGTAGCACTGGTACCCTTATGAGAAGAGAAAGAGGTACCAAAGCTCGCTCTCTGTTGTGTGAGGACACAGGAGGAAGACGGCCATCTGCAAGCCAGGAAGAGATCTCTCACTAGAAATCAGATCTGCAAACACCTGATCTTGGACTTCTCAGCCTCCAGAACTGAGAGAAAATAGAGTTCTGTTGTTTAAGCCACTCATCCTATGTTATTTCATTATGGCAGCCTGAGCGCACTACTATGATGGAGACGGAGTCCTATTGTCCTTACCTACTGAAGTCTCAGCTAGTTAGCTTTTATAATCTCCCTATAATCAAAATTGATTGAATTTAATAAATTTATCAAAACCTTTTTCTACCTTCCTTCAGGCTAGATTTGAAGAAGTTCTCAATCCTCCCAGATCACCCCTCCCACTTTTTTTTTTTTTCAGCAAATGGAATGTATTTAGTCCCATGTAGTTTGTAAGGGTCAGTATTTTCAAAATGTTTGATACTAGAATTATAAATCCAAATATCTTCCTCAGCATACAATTTCATAATTTCCTTTATAATTATCTGAACTTTAACAGAACTTTCCGGACACATCATGGTTTCCCCCAAAATGACTTTAGCAATGAAATTCAGGCACATTGGAGAAAAGGAAATATTTAAGCACATCCTATATTTTAAAGCTATATTGCCTTGTGGAAGTTTCTGGAAGACAGAGAGACACAGAGTATCTAGAACTGAGCTATAACCTTATACATTGTTCTCTGTTCTTCACAGAGATGAATATAAATGAAGATCTTCTGTTTCTTAAAGCTTAAAATACAGTTATTGAAAACAAGATTCAAAGATGCAGCACAAATAACAAAAACTTAAATTGTGTATTATTTGTGGATCTTGTTTGAAATTTGATTGTATGTAACAACAGTTATAGAGGGTTCAATGACAGACATACAGCTTGAGAGGAGCCCTGAAGGAGTTTGTGGGTTTGAATTGGCTGGAGAAGTGTTCAAGCCAATGGAAATTATATGATATCTCACCACCCACCCTAGGCAGACATACTTGCTTCTCCCTTTATGCTTTGACTATGAATTTCTTAAGTGCTGAGAATTTCTGTCTACATCCTGTCTATTAGTGACTTAGATTTTTAAGTTATTAATGGTATACACTAATGTACAAAAAACTGATAGTGAGTGAATGAATGAAACAAGTTAATAGAAGCAATGGAATGCACAGGTAATAGTAAATGTAAAATAGTGAATGACTACCTGAAGCTGTGGGGCTATATATGAGTTCTGTTGCTGCAGAACAAAGTACCACAACTTAGAAGCTGAGAACAACACACTTATTATCTCAGTTTCTGTGAGTCAGGAATTCTGACATAAATCATCTGGATCTTTGCTCTGGGTCTCTCAAGGCTGCAGTCCAGGTGTTGACCTGGATGCATTCTCACTTGGTGGCTTGACTGGGGATGAATCCACTTCAAAGCTCCATGCCGTTACTGGCAAGATTTTCTTCCAGCTGTGCGACTGACTGAAGGACCTGGCTTTGCAAACTATTGGCTGGGCTCCACCTTCCCATCCTACAAGCTGCCACAGTTCCCTGCCATGTGGTATTCTTCACAGACAGTTCACAACACAGCTGCTTACTTCTTTAAGGCCAGCATCAGAGTATTCTACCTCAGGAAGAACCCTAATCTCAGTTTCAGGAATTTCACCTTGATTAAGTCCAGCTCATCCAGGTTAATCTTCCTTTTGATCAACTGAATTGGGAATCTTAATTACCTGCAAAATCCTTTTGCACTGACACATTCTGTTGGCTAGAAGCAAGTCACAGATTCTGCCCAAACTCAAGGGGAGGGGATTATACAAAAGCTTGACTTATGGGGGGAGGGGGAGAATTCTCTTTACAGCTAAGTCCATTACAATGGGGGAGCAGTTTAACTCAGTTTAAGTAAGGAATCAGATATCGATCACTAAGTATGCACCAGGCACACTGACTTCTAATAACCCATAAATACTCCCTTTATTTTATAAATATCCAGATAAAGATATGCTCACGAAAAGAAGAGAACACAAAGCAAGAACACAGAGTTCCATCTGGCAATTAAGGGATAGATCCTTGGAGAAAATGGGACATTAGGAGTGTTGAAGTGTTTCAAAAGTGTAGAGAGGGAATAGGAACATAGCAGGAAAAGGACAGCAAGAGCAATGGCAGAAAGACACACAAAAGCAAGGCATGTCAAAGTCAGCAAGAGCAGCCCAGCATTGTCTTAGCATTTACTGCAAGGTGGGTGATGCTCTGATGCCTAGCAGGAGGCAGGCACAGGAAGCTTTGTATGTGATTTTTAAGGAATTTCGATGCTCTTCTCTAGGACAGGTAATGAGACATCTTTGAAGGATATTAAAGATAAAACCAAAAAACTTTGGGTTGTGAGATGGGGGCAGTTTTAAGTGTATTAATAAATCTGCTTAATAACTTATCTAGGAAATTGATGGTAGGGAGACATGAAGACTTATTTCAGGAAAATTTAGGAGCTTAAGCAACAACACTTAGTAACTGATTGGATGCAGTGTCAAGCAAAGAGAGAGGTGAAGCAAGAATGATCTTCAGAATATTAGGTGAGGGAATAGATGAACTGGGATATGGTAAACTGATACAACAAGAGACCAGAATAAAGTAGTAGTTTTCTATCACTGCTGTAACAAAGTACCACAAAATCAGTGCTGAATGTAAGTGTGTTATCTTACACTTCTGAAGGTTAGAAGTCCAACAGCCATCTCAGGGGGCTAAAATCAAGGTGTAAACAGGACTGTATTACTTTTTGGAAGCTCAAGGGAGGAATCATGTAGCTTTCCCTCTCCCACTTTTAAAGACTCTTGTGATTGCATTAAACCCACCTGGATAATTCAGAGTACTTTTCCTACATAAAGGTCAGCTCTTCAGCAACCTTAATTTCCTCTGTAACCTTAACTCTTCTTTGCCATATAACTTGGCATTTCCACAGGATCTAGGGATTAGGGCATGGATATCTTTGGGGAGGGGGCATTATTGTGCCTCTCACAGTCTGTTCTCTGACCTCCAGTGATACCCATCAATCCCACGTATGAAATACCTCAACTTCATTCCAATCTCTCAAAAGGTTTCTCATCACATTACAGCATCAACACAAAGTACAAAGATCCATGTATATCCCATCAGTTCGAAAGTCTCAAATTCCTCCCCAGATACATCAGGACAGGCATGAGAAAATAGTTACAGACATTCTGGTTCAAAAGAGGTGAAAATGTATACAAAGAAAAGAAAAAGGAGTCAGGGGTGCCAAGACATTTCACAGTCCAGCGAGGCAAACTCCAGTAGGTTTCAAGGCCTGGGAATAATCCTCTGTGCTTTTGGGCTCCATACTCTGGGCCTGAGGGTATGCCCTCTGGGCTCCAGGCTCTGCTCGTGGATCATCATTCCTAGTTCATTAAATACAGCATATATTTACAGCTGAGTAATTTAATCAACCTGTTTCCTCCCTGTAGCATTTTGGAATTCTGACAACCTTCCTATATTTTGTGCTGTTTCAGTCCAAGCTGGCAGTGTTTGTTGGCATAAGATTCTCAAGAACTTTGTGTTTCCTCTATATTCCGTGAAGCCCACTCCAGTAGACAAGAGGCTTGTCTGCAGATATTTCTGAGATAATCTCATCTCCATTTTCAGCTTCTACTGATATGACAGAGGTGCTCTATGAGTCACTCAGTCTCTTCAAATAGCCTTTTGTGTCATAGGGTATGCAGGCCTTTTGATCTTCCTGAGGTGTTAGCAAAAGACTGTGTGGCCCCAGCCTCAACTCTCTTTTACACTACAATTTCCTGAAAGCAAATCTCTTAATTTTAATCTCTTTTGAAATATGGATGAGAATTTCCCAGCTCAACGTGCCCTGGTTCCCTTTGAATAATCCTCTCAATTTATCTCTTTTCTCTTGTATTTTACTAGAAGCAGCAAGAAGAAACCAGGTTGACTCCTCAGAACTTTGCTGGGAAATCTCTGCTAAATGTCCAGTTTACAAGTTTTCCTTTCCACAGAACTGCAGGTAAAAACTCTGCTAAGCTTTCTGCCACTATAAAGCAAGGTTCCTCTCTCCTCCAGATTCCAATTACACGTTCCTCATTGCCTTCAGAGGCCTCTCCTGCAAATCCTTAAATGGTCATGCTGCTACTGACAGTCTGTTCGTGATGATGTGCTATCCTCTAAGATGATAGTTTGTCTCCATCCTCCTCCTGACTTCCTTCTTAGCCCTCACTAACACAGTTGTAAATATCCCTATTTCTACTAATACTCCATTCCAGGCAACCTAAGCGTATTCTCTTACACACCTCGACCTTTTTCTCGCCTCTGACCACCACCCGATTCCAAAGCATCTTCTACATTTTTAGGTAATTTCGATAGCAGCAGCCTACTTCCAGGTATCAGACTCTGCATGAGTTTTCTAGCTGACATGGTATACCCTAAACTTGGTGGCCTAAAACAACACAATCATTACCTTACATTTCTGTTGGACAGAAATCCAACACGGGGAATGCTGGATTAAAACCAAGATGTCAGCAGGGATTCTTTTCTTTCTGGAGGATCCAGGGGAGCATCAGTTTTCTTGCCTCTTCAAGCTGGAGAGGCCACGCACATTCTTTGCCTCGGGATCCTCTTCAGACATCTTCACAGTCAGTAACTGAATCCCTGACCTTTCTTACATAGCTCCATCTCTCTCCGGCTCTCTTCTGCCATCTCTAACATTTTTAAAAGTGCTTGTGATCACATTAGGTTCCCCTGGGTAATCTAGGTTAATCTTCCTATTTGAAGGTTAACTGATTAACAATTCACATTCTAGCTGCACTGTTCATTCTCCTTTGCCATGTAAGCTAACATATTCACACATTCCAGAGATTAATATGTAGACATCTTGGGAGCTGGGAGCATTATTCTGCCTACCATAAATAGCTAGGGAGAAAGTTGATGAGTTCAGTTTAGGACAGATTGAGTAAGAGTTGCATCCAGACCTCCAAATGGCTAAGTCCAGGTGGCAGCTGAATAAACAAGTCTGAATATTTGGCAAGAAGACATGCATAATATATAGATTTTACCGTCTTGCATGCAGTGGTTTTCAGAGAACTTATTTAAAATTACAACTTTCAAGGTCTACTACAAGACATTCATTGTGAGGAAGGTAGGGTCCAAGGATATGTATGTAGCAGTCATCCCAGGTGGTTCTAATTAGGTAGTGCTCTGATGATACTTAGTGAAACAGTTTGATCTTATTACCAGAGGTTGGATACGTATGATAAAATGGTGGAGATAATGACAATGTGACCCTGGTGACGAGGGTTACTGTACAGTCAGGAACTTGGGCTACTAAAGGGCTGGGGGGAACTGAGGCACTTCAGTGCTGTATGTCATACATAACAAAATGTTAATAGATAAGAAAAGGCTGCTTTTGTTAAAAAAAAAAATAAAGCCTTTCTGACATGCAGTGACTGAGCTGAAAGGCTTCAGAGGGGTTGTGGTATAGAGAAACAGGAAACTGGGAAAAAATTCTGTACTGCTATATTCTAGTCTATACTGCAAACTGCAAGCCTCGTGACCTTGGGAAAGTCACTGTATCTCTCAGTAATATCATTTTTCACATCAATGTTATGTCCGTACTTGGCATATAGAGTTATGAGAATCAAATAACATATAGCATGTGGGAGATGTGCGTAAATAACAATTGTATACGTGGATTTACAAAGTAAAGATCTGGGGATACTATTATAGAGAAAAAAGAACTGAAAGCAGTAAGAACTCTGTTAAGAACTGAATGAAAGAGGAGTGTTGTATCAAAACTTGCTAAGTTTAATAAACCCTATTCACATCAGTCCCTCAGTGTTTCTTCTTGCTCTGAGAATGTATATTCTTTGCTTCTATTTTACTCCATTCATTTTCTTTCTGCTATTAATGCACAGAGGGTTGTAACAAATTCTGTCCTCAAATTGCATCAGGCAATAGATGGCTCTGATTCCCAACTCAGAAAAATCTCATTTTCAAGAAATGTTTGAGACTTGACTTTGATTGCAGTCAGAATGTCTTGGTTCAAAAGTCTTGCTTTTGTGTAAATAAGAAAAGCATCTTTGAAAACTACATCTACAAGTGGGAATATGGAAAAAAGAGGACAAGCTAAAGGTTATGAAACAAAATAAAACATTAATAGAGAGAAATACAAGCACAATATTACTATATACAGTATAGTAATATTTTTTAAAATATGAAAAACTCTAACCCAAAAAAAGGTATATAAATGAACTGCGGTAAAGTAATAAAATTTGAAACAGTCCAGTCTGCTAAAAATGTACTAAAGAAAATTTTGAATAGCGTTCATAATGTTAGAACGTGTATACTGAAAGAAAAGGTCACTTTGAAACACGTGAGGAAGCCAAGCTAAGGACAGAGTTTGTTACAAATATTTATCAGATGTTTCTTTGAAGGAGTAATTGTTGGTGTTGGTCATTGAGAGGATGTAACCTCTGGTTCACCCGAGAGCTGGACCCGGGCAACACAAGGCTCTTCACCCCCACCTTGTCCTTGGATTGTACATTCTGCCCATCGTTCCCATGGTGAGAGCCATTTCAAGGACACAGACTTGTGGGGGTAAGGTGTGATTGACAGCATCTGGGCTGAATATGGGACTGAACCCAGTTAAGGCCTCTGTATAAACTTTAAGATTCTGGCAGGTGGGCATGTAGGTTTACTTGTCTCAAAGCTGCCCAAGACAAGCTTCTATGTAAGTTCCCTTGCTAATGAAAATTGCCACCTACCAATCTGGAGTGGTCTGCCTCTTTTTTGGTCCTTCCTTACCCTCTGTGTACCGGGGCCATTTTTCGAACTAAGAGCAATTTAAATTTTCTTTTATTAAAATAATATGTTTCAACCTAAGTATTCTTTTGCCTAGAAGTTTCCTAAATACTAAGAATTTTAGGATAATCAATGTCAGATTATATATTTTTTAAAATTTCAATGATGCCTAAAATTCAAAGAACTATCAAACATTAAATAGAAGCCCCCTAAAACAATATGGTTTGTATGAAAATCGCTCACTAAAAAAAGTGCCTAATGAAAATCAGCAATTTATAGGCCACAATATTAATCAAACCTGTAGCATTATTAGCTAAGATTAATTTCTATGACACGTGATTCAACCATTTTAAGACCATCAGCTTTAACACAATCCTTTGAAGTTGATTGTTTTATTCTCCTTAATAAATATTGACCAGGATTAAGGGGGAAAGAGTGACTCATTATCTCCTTTTTATTACTCTTCCTATGCCATTGATCGTCAATTGCTAAAGTTAATTTCAAACCATTTATTGTTATTCACTTATTTTTAGCAATTTTTACTTTCAGTGATTCACTATTTGTAACTCATAGCTGAAGCCCAGCTCCTATCCATCTTTGTATACTTTCATAGCTGTTGACACAGTGAGTCTTAAAAATTTGTGTTTAAGCAAAATTAATTAATAAAGTAGAATTGTTCCAATAGGGTCTTATATGTCACTACCTCCAATAGAGTGCATTGGACATCCTGAAAAGAAAATATTTATTAATAGCCTAAATATCTTATATGAGAAATGTTTATAAACAGCCTAAATATCTTAGAGCACTCTAGAGTTGTTTATTACATAAAAAATTAAAAATAGCTTCCTGGTAACATGGCTTCCTAATAAAAAGCAGAAGGATTTGCATAAGTAATTCTCTGAAATTGATAACTGTGTGGGTGTGTATGCATATAGACACGTGTCTGTACACATATACATCTGTGTGAATATAGATACAGATACACACATATCTGTATCCATATTCACACAGATACACATAATACATATCTATGCAATAGCAAGATTATGTAGACATGAACATTGGCTATGTTTCTCTTGGAGAGTTATAACATAATTTAAAAAATTACTTCTCAATAGGTTTTTTTAATACTACCTACTTAATTAATAAGCTTGGGGATTGCTTTATGTTTTATCTCCTTTTGTAAATTTTTCATACTAATTCAGCACGGGAAAATTCTTTTAATGTTTACTAGAAATAAATCATTAACTTTTTTTAGTATATAGGAAAATTGAGATTGTTGAAATGATCCAAAAAGACTGCTGAATACTTTCAATGGAAAACACAACACTGTTGGTTTATCTGATTCTATGAGTCTCTGTGTCTTCCATTGTTTTTTATCTATTTCACAACTCTGTAAGCTGCAAGTAATTTTCCATAGAAATGAAAATTATCCAGTGGAGTGTATTTGACTTTGGCCCTAGGGATACTGACAATTTTGAATCTATTAAGCAAATTCATTTCAGCATTCTTGACTGTCTATATATGTGTCACTCTGTGGATCTGCCTTTGAATCAGTTGAAACATCTTGCTGGTTCTCTTATTAACTAAGGAGTTAAATAAAATTATTAACATGTCCATTTTACATTTGTATAAGAAATTATTTTTTAAAGCATCCTTTGACATTAGATTGACATAGTCTTAAGACATGCTAGAAATAGTGGATATCAAGTTTCTCAAGGTCATTTCTAGAAAAAAAATCAATTTTATATAAAAAGTTTAACATTATGTTTAACAGTTCTCACTCCTATAACCATGACATTTCAAGTACATTTTATACATTAAGCTTAGGGCAATGTAAGATCTCAAATATTATTTTATCAGTGATTTCAACTACTTGATTACTTTCACTTATTTAAATCTCCAGGTCAGTATTTTCCAATAGCACCATGGAGGAAGAAGCTTAGTTCCTACACTTTCTCTTTACCCTAATAGAACATAAGAGGTTGTTTAAGTCAAAGTATAGACACCTGGTGGCATGATTTTAATTTGTAACCAAATGTCTTATCAAATTTTCTAGAAATAACTCATGATTTATTCACTTTCAGAAGGGTACCACTATGTAATCAGATACCACATATACATGAGCCCAAGTACCGCAAAAGTATGTAGAGGATATATTACATCCTCTTCACTGTCTGTTTCACAGTTGTATTTTAGGTAAGAAAGAGAGTCAGTTGATGCCATTTAAGAGATCAACAGCAACAATATTGGCATAGTCTCATGAAAGAGAGTTACTAATGTGTAGACAATAGTATTGCTATATGCTCCTCATAGATATATATTTATATATATATACACTATATATATATAGATGTAGACATATACATCAAATGTATTTATTTAGATCCACTTAATCATTAAGTTTCAATGAAAGTGAAAAAGCAAACCGTGGAGTATTTTGTTAAAAATGAATGATAAACCAATATCCTTCTGCACATATTTTAAACGAGAAGAATGTAAATCTATTTCCTTGGACGGAGTGGAATTGTGATTTCCAGTGACTAGAAGCTGACTGCCTTCACAATGTTTCTATTCACTGAGGAGGGTGGGATACGTGACTGATTCATGAGTTGGGAACTTGAATGAATTAAGGAAATTGACAAAACAGAGCATGACTCCTTTTATGACATTACAGAAAAGATTTTATGTTATTCACGGTACATCTATCATTTTGCCTGTCTTTTAGTACTGTGTTATTCCACTGCTGTTAAACTTCTTAAAACTCCAAGTAGTTTAGAGTCAACAGGGACTGGTATATTATATTCAATCTAAGTGGCTATAAAAGCCAATGTAACTAAGTACATACAAACTTTAAGCACCGCTACTATCAACATGAAGAATGTAATGGGCAAAATGCTTTACACATCCAATGTGCACTACAAAATCTGGTACATAATTTTTACAGTTTTAATTTAAAAGTATACTAGTTAGATATTTCATCTACACTCTTATAGTGATAAAAATGAAGATACTGCTTAAAGAAAAAGTACCTTTCCCAAGCAACATTTAGATCTGAAAATTAGTATTTTATTTCATATTTTAATGCTTATTTGATTTTCTGGTTATAAATGTTTATGGGGATAAAATTTAAAATAGATATTTGTATATTCTTCTATCACATACAATTAAAATAAAAATTTTTCATTACTAAATATAGAAAAGGTAGGTGTGAACTATTTACTGAGAAACATTTAATACATGAAAATTATTTTGTCTTTTGAATATCACCTCATTCTAACAATTCACAAAAATGTGAATAAATGTTCTTAGAATATCTTTGATCTTGAAATGAATATGGACCTTATGAAAATCCATCGAATAATCCATCACATTTCAAAGTCAAAAGTTATAAAAATCACTCTAAATTCTACTGCTCAAAAATAATAAGAATTGCTAAACATTAGGTGACAGCATTTTATACATTCTTATACACATGTATTTAAATGGATAGTTAACTACTTAGTAGTGTGAATTAAAATGGTATAATACAACTATGTATTGTTAATTTATAAAATAAATGTAATGATCCTTGAATGAGTCAAAGAAAATAAGAAATTGATGAAATGAAGCTTTATGCCTATTCACGTCAATGTATGCAATGTCTCGATGTATGGGATGCACTGAGAGATCTTTACCTTCAAAATGATGGAAGTTTAAGAAGAAATAAAAGAGCAATATTTGCTTGTGATGGAAGTCATTTTTTTTAAGTTCTGTGTTGCAAAGTAGCTGGTTGTGTAAATAATGAGAAAATTATCATTTAAATATTCCAAATGTTTTAGTTTGTTATTATTTTTATATTGTCATGAGTCTTAGCTTGGGTTGCCATAACCAAATACCACAGACTGTGTGGCTTAAACAACAGACATTTATTTCTCATAGTTCTGGAAGCTGGGAAGTCCAAGATCAAGTTGCCAACAGTTTCAATTCCTTGTTAGTGCTCTCTTCCTGGCTTGCAGCCAACTGCCTTCTTGCTGTGTCCTCAGTTGCTGGTACTCTCACTCAGGTTTTAGGGGTCTAAAAGCATCACACTCTCTAAATGTTCTCATTGTATCTCTTGATCCAATTAACAAAGTATCAGGTTGGCATTTAGCACTGAGGAAGAAGTGTTATTTGAAAGCCTATGTTCAAATGGCTGCATTTACATGAACGTGGTTTTCACTGCTGTAGGCGTGTAGAAGCTAGGATGGAAGATGTTCTGGCTTGGAACTGGTGTACTTCCGACTGGATTCTGGCATCCCATGTTGCAAAGAATTTAAAATGACTAAGTGATATGTGGAAAATAACTGAGGCCAAGAAAGAACTGTGAGGTTTAAAAAATGCAAAGAGACAAGAAAATATTGCTGTCTGTGAGGTCAAATAATATGTGTAGAGAAAATAAAATTTTCAGAGGACTGGAAAGATAAGGAATTGAAGTTAAAGGTGAGAAGAATACCAGAATTTAAAAATCTGATGGGAACTAACCACAGAAGATGTTAGGGTCCCTGTTAGGGCAGCGAGTGTGGTGGCTAAATTAGAATGGGAATGCATGCTACTGAAGATAAGGAAAAAATCAATAAGCTGGAGAGCCAGGCTGTTGAACGTATTTTTCACAAAAGCATTAAATTCACTAACAGTGACAGCTGGGTGGCGGGGAGGGATGAGGTTGGGAGGGTGGGGCTTGGGGGGGGGGGAAGCCTGATAGCCTCTGGTCAGAGTTTTCTTTAAATGCAGATGTGACTTCCTGGAAAGTAAGCAATTTTTGAAAAATAGAGAAACATAGAGCCTCCTGACACGAATCTCACAGAGGTGGTGAAGTATTGATTCAGATATAGCCATGCAGAGTTAGGAGAAAGCCAGCCACATCTGGCACATGTACGCAGAGCTTCAGATAATTTAGATGATTCCTTTAATGCACTTTCCTCAGAGAAGGTGACACAGTGTGAATTCCTGGGGGGCTATTTACCTTTTATATTCCAGATGTTAGCATAGAATAATCCATTCATTCAAAAGACTTGTTGGATGTCAGCTATTTCTCTTTTCTACTTAGAGGATTTACTCTTCCTCTCATGGCCCATAAGAACTAAAATGTTTCAGACAGTGCAAACCATCAAAATATGCATTCAGTAAACCTGAATTTTCAGAAAACTTTCATGCTATATTTTATTTGCTTCAATGCTCTAAAAACTTTCCCCCTATATATTTTTTTCTGAATATATTTTTTAAACTTCAGTGGTTTGGTGCTCACACATTTTACCCTTTGCTGAATCCTGTCCACCCCTCTCTCTCTCTCCAAATGAAAATATCCATAGACATACAGCCAGTTAGGATCAAAGACTAGACTTGACTCCCAGCCAAGACCCATACTTCCCCATAACTCTTCCACATCACCTCCAGCCCAAGCGGTTTAAACATTTTCTTTCTTACCTCCTTATTAGAATACGTACACTAATAAACATGTGACATGATACAGCACCCTGGTTTAAAAAAAGTTGAAAAGGGGCTTCCCTGGTGACGCAGTGGTTGGGAGTCCGCCTGCCGATGCAGGGGATACGGGTTCGTGCCCCAGTCCGGGAAGATCCCACATGCCGCGGAGCGGCTGGGCCCGTGAGCCTGCGTGTCCAGAGCCTGTGCTCCGCAACACGGGAGAGGCCACAACAGTGAGAGGCCCGCGTACCACAAAAAAAAAAAAAAAGAAAAAAAGTTGAAAAGTAATTTTAAAGGAGCTCAAGTCTCTACTTGTATTTTGGTAATATCTGAAAGAGATACATAATACAAAACACAAATCTCTACATTCCTCTTCTTTCATCCATTTTCCCCTTTTCTTAAATCCCTCTGAGTAACTTCATAACCACACACAAACTATGCATATTTTTTCTCTGCTAGAAGAAAACTCCCCCAGACCTAATCCAAATGCATCTCTCAGCCTGTATCCCCCTTCTCTACTGCCTTTCTAGTCCTGACTTCCTCTTATTGTTGCACTGATGTGGCAACGCTAAAGAGCCAGCCATTGTCTGGTTTTGGTACAAGGATGATGCTGGCTTCATAGAATGGGTTCGAAAGTATGTGCAATTTCTTGGAATAGTTTCAGAAGGATAGGTGTTATCTCTTCTCTAAATGTTTGATAGAATTCGCCCGTGAAGTCATCTGGTCCTGGACTTTTGTTTGTTGGGAGTTTTTTTAACTAATGATTCAAGTTCAGTACTGGTAATTGGTCTGTTCATATTTCCTATGTCTTCCTGGTTCAGTCTGGGGAGAGTGTACCTTTCTAAGAATTTGTCCATTTCTTCTATGTTGTCCATTTTATTGGCATATAGTTTTTCATAGTAGTCTCTTATGATCCTTTGTGTTTCTGTGGTGTCGGATATAACTTGTTTTTCATTCTGATTTTGTTGATTTGGGACCTTTTCTGTTTTTCTTGATGAGCCTGGCTAAAGGTTTATCAATTTTGTTTATCTTTTCAAAGAACAAGCTTTTATATGTGGAATATAAAAAATACAACAAACTAATGAATAAAACAAAAAAGAAGCAGACTCGGATATAGAGAGCAAACTACTGGTTACCAGAGGGGAGAGTGAAGGGGGGAGGGGCAATATAGGGGTGGGGAATAAAAGGTTATTTTGAGATTATATGCAATTATGTGTGTGAAACTTTTGAAAAGTCTAAAGCACTATAGAATTTAAAGTCTTTCACTCCATAAAAAATAAATTAAAAAATAATAAAAGAGGGCATGTGATCTAATAAAAATTTTTTTTAAAATGCCAATCACCTGTTAACCACCAGCAGTAACTTTCTGGAGAATACGAATGGGAAAACACCTGAGTAGGCAAAGCCACAGTCCTTTCTATGGAGCAGAAAGAAGAAGCTCCTACTAACCACATACGTTAACAATTTTATCCTGTAAAGGGAAGATTTATCTAAGAGAAATTGATTACATTTGTATATGGCAGTACTGTAAATAAAACTCTAGCTGAAGTATTATAGGCTTATCCATGATATGAACCCAAGGGAACAAATTTAACGCATCGATATTTATAAGCTCTTTTCACCTATGTCTTGTGGTTTTAGCCACTGATTTCAGAATGTTGCTGAAAAAAATGTATTTCTTCCTCATGTTTGATTTCATGATCCCATGTGGACAAATCTCCGTATTGGATTTCAGTAAGTCCACAAAAGTTAAATGTCTACTTATAGCCCACTTTTATTTTCACAAGTTTAATTCCAATTTAATAATGTAAAATGTGTACAATAATCTGGCACTAGAATGTAGAATATATAGTAAGTATTGGCGGATGCTGCTTCACTTTCCTTGTTTCTCATGATGAAAAAAAATGGCACAATTATGAAATTTTATAGGAAAAAATATGAAACTCTTGTCTATTAATGACCAACAGTTTAGGAAAGACAATACCCTCTCTTTGTTAGCTTAATACTGAGGCATTACAAATGATATGCCATCTATTTGTTCATTAGCTAAACTACATTTTACTAAGGATTTTTTTTTTAGAATTTTATCTTTAAAATAACTAAAACATCTTGAAGTGTCACCAAACAGAAGTGGACATTTAATCAACACCCTGCTATAACAGTTACAGAAAATCACTTGAAGGTGGTCACTGTACCGGGTTTTATAAATTTTAGCTTTGGTCAAATCAGATCACCAGAAATCTACAAACTTGAACTATATTGCCTTGGTTGTTAACAGAACTGCTTTCTCTGAATTAAGTTTTGAGGTCATGCCCCAATTTTTTTATGAAAGAACAATACAACAAGGAATCATATGAAATCTATTGTGTCACTTAATACAAAAATATTATTAAGGAATATGGTCGCTCAGAAGCTCATGTATAACATCTCAGGAAAGGCATTATATCCCAATTCAGGACTGGGAAAATCTTTTCTCCTTCAGAGGCAAGCTTCTCCTTTCATTAAAGTGAAAAACGACGCTATCTTCATTCTAACATGAACTACTAGGAAACTAAACCTAAAACTGTAATTACTACCCAGTTTCTTTTGGACTGAATACTTGTATTTCTCTTTATCTTAGCCTTGTTCCCTACATATTTATAACTACCCTATACTAGTGTTTTATGTCTAATTTCATTTACTTTTTGTTTTACACTGTATGTTTACATTGCAGTATCTTATGTTTTATAAAACAATATAGACATTATATAATTGATGAAACGCTTAAGTTTTGTCTAGGCACAAAAACTATTTTCATTAGAATTGTTTAGTCAGCAAACACGTAGATGAGTAAATTCAACTTTCATATGCTTTTTCTATATATAATACTTCATGTTGAATTATGCTTTATTTATGCCTTGGGATAAAATACAAAATTAATAACATAAAGTATCAATATCTTACTAGGGTCAAAAGAGAATACAGTAAGTCCCCTACATATGAACGAGTTCTGTTCCGAGAGCATGTTCCTAAGACCAATTTGTTTGTAAGCCCAACTAAGTTAGCCTAGGTACCCAACTAACACAATCGGCTATATAGCACTGTACAGTGGTAGGTTTATAATACTTTTCACACAAATAATATATAACAAACAAACACAGAAAAATAGTACCATACAGTATACAAAAGCACAACCACTTGTAGAGAATGCACACACGTGACATTGTATGCCAGACGTGTGAACTAACTTACGTGATTGGACATGAAATGCAAGTTCGCATCTCTGAAAGCTCTCAACTTAAAGGTTCATATGTAGGAGACTTACTGTATTTAATTTTTAATCTCCCTTTCCTACATCTGAGAATGTAGAACTACAGGTAGAAGCCATTTGTACAGTTCCTCCTCATCTTGGGTCCTTAGAGTACAACCAAATTCACATATTTTTGTAGAAATAAGTAAATTTCTGACATTCATACTTGACTCTTTAAAAAGCTAATTATTCAGAATTATTCAGCAGTTATTATGTCTTGCTCCTTGTTATGTTCTGTGAACAAGATGAAAGACGCTATCCAGCGGGAAACATAGACAATTAAATTAACAGAGGCATCCATAGGCTTCTATGAAAATAAAAGACAGAGCCATCCAGAAGAATGTTAAAAAGAGTATTCCTCCTGTAGAGAACACTTCCTGCAAAGGCATATGTATAAGTGCTGTGGTGTAAGGCATCATGGGTCATGGGGCACTGCAGGAAGTTGGATATAGTTAAAAGAATTGATACGGTTAGAAGAATGTGTAGAAGATGGGTACCAGTCAGTAGATGAGCCTAGAGAAATGTTCAGGACTTATTTGTATCTCATATAACAGAGGTCAGAGTTTATATCAAGGACAGGGAGAATGAATATCATTTTTCCAAGGGAGTATCAATCAAAATAATATTTTTAAAACATGATAGTTGGCCCTCTGTATCTGCAGATGCGGAACCGCAGATATGGATTCTTGTATCTTTGGGGGTCCACGGATGCAAAAGGACAACTGTACTTTGTAAGGTGAAAGAGAGATTGAACTTGAATAGGAGTGGCACAAGGAAGATTAATGATGAGAATAAGGTCCCAATCACTGATGGGGCAGTGGGCATGAAAATCAAAGGTTATAAGAGGAAATGAATGAAAAAGAATTGTCAGAATTCAAGTGAAATGACCTAGAAAGAATAATAATAATAATAAGTATTGGATTACATGGTGATTCACTGAGATAATAAATTTAAAATGGGAGAAGCTTTGCAGCAGGATTTGCAAGACTTCATGTAGGGGTGGCTTCAGTTTGAGGAATAAATTTATCTATCTATCTATCTATCTATCTATCTATCTATCTATCTATTCAGGTCAAGGTTTTAGCAAACAATTATATGCGCAGGTCTGAAGCTGAGCAAGGAGCTAGAGGCATAGGCTTCAAAGTCATTAGTTTAACTGGGAGTTGTTGCCATGGATAGGAATGAGATCACCCAACAAGTATGCAGAGAGGAAAGAAAACAGAATTGAGAGCAGAATCCGATGGAGTACTAGGGTGCTTTATCTTGGTTTATTTTGATTTTCCTTACCGGTCTACTATGAGAGCTAGTCAATGTGGGCATATTCATATTTTCCCCACTTTCATGCCCTCTGTGTTTTGCTTTTATTTTCCAAGTACATGCTACAGCTTGTCCTTGGAATACTCTTTCCCTGTCATGTCTTTCAATTTACATATTCCTCAAAGATATTCTAAAATCTCTCCTATGCCTCTAAATAGGTATTACTTCTCCAGTCTTGCCTTTTTCACCTATATCCACCCCCATCCAAATCTACGGCGCATCACTGCCACCTCTCTTTTACTACACCCTCAGGTTTCTTGCTCTCATGTCTTCAGAGTTCAAGTTCCTGAAAGCTTTCCACTCTTGTTGTCTCCTCTGTCTGCAGCAACCTGGCCTTTGTTTCCACTGTTCACACAGTTTCTCTCCTCAAGGTCTCCACTTGTGATGTTCTCACCTTGGGCTGAGCACTCATCAGCTGTTCACACAATATGTGGTGAATTGAATTAGCGTAGAAGAGATGAGGAAACGAAGAAAGGGAGCAACTGTAGAGAGCTGGGGTTGGAAAGCGTTTCTGGCAGTTGTGATCTTTGTAGTCTTATATAAGAGGGTGTTAAGTTTTACAAACTTAAACTTTGGAAGTGGAGGATAATTTTATTTTTTTAAATTTTGAATCTGTTTGCAGAGCAGCATGCTGTTTTTATGTCAGAGGCTCTGGAGAGTCTGATGGAAATTCTGACATCCTCCACACCTCAGCACAGTTTTTCATTCCAGTATCAATGTAGGGATTGGAACTTGTTGCAAGAATTTTTCAGAAATACCTTGCTCTGTAATCCAGTACAACTTGGCCAGCTGTAATGACAGTGTCCTAAATAAAGGTCAAATGCCTGCATTAATTCTCCAGAACTTTCCTTGATTTATTCAGTGTTTACTAAGCAAAACATATATAGAACTGTACTAGGCCTTGTAGTATACAATATACTAGTATACTTATATAAAGCTAGTACGAAATAAGGAAAATATGTATTTAATGTTCTTTTGAGGTTAAAATTCAATTGAGGAAGAGAAGGGGAAAAAAACACATTACATACTTTAGCAATTAAGATTTATTGAGCAATTTTGTATAGAACCAGAACAAAAACCTAAGGATAAAAGTACAAATAGGATATCCTACCTCCAAGATGCTCAGGGCCCAATAACAGGCGAGTCATATGTTAACATGCAATTACAATACACTGTCATAAACAGTATAATGGGGAGGGTTCTCCTCATTATACTGTTTCACTGTAGACTTCACTGTAAATGAGTTTACAATAGATCATTACAAATTATCTGAACCAAAACAGCTTGGAGAGGCCGCAAGAAGATTGAAAGAAGTTTTGACTCATCTACGACTTTAACGTCTGCCTTTAACACGAGGGTTCAGGCAGCTGCACTGAGGAAAATCATCATCCTGCAGCAGGGAATTATATCTAAGCCAGGCAGAGTCAACAGGTACAACAAGTACAAATAAGAACTAGAGAAAAGGCACTGACTCTATAGCATAGAGTCCAGAGTGAAAACACGATGGACCCACATTTGTCCAGTAAAGCCATGCTTGGTTAATGCCTTGGAAACTGGACCCAATAGGCTTTTTCCCTCTCAATTGTACTCCTGAAGGACAATTTTATGTAGAGATCCTTAATCTAGTCTCCAGCCCCTGATAATCACCATTCTATACTCTGTTTTTAGAAATTAGGCATTTTTCAATTCCACGTATAAGTGAGATCGTGCATGATTTAGAAACTGAAGACTGGATTAAGGATCTCTTCATAAAATAGTCCTTCAGGAATACAATTGTGAGGGAAAAAGCCTATTGGGTCCAAGTAGAAACTCAGAGTGGCTATGGGACATCTCTCTTTTCTGTTGGAAGAAGTATGGCTCAAATCTAGATCTCTCTCTAGTTATGAATGAGTTAACTGTTTTTCACAAACACATAACATCAAAATATTCAGTATTCAAAAATGACACATTTATGAAAAGGATTTAACATATGAAACAGAAGAAAACCAGGAAAAATCACCTGTTTATTCACAAAAAGATACAGAACCATGACTTTCAAGAGAGTAGAACAATATACCATAGAGAGAAAAATGTCTTTGAGGAAGGCAGCTCTGAAAAGAGAATAGGCTCAAACAAGACTAGAACACAGGGCTTCCCTGGTGGCGCAGTGGTTGAGAGACCGCCTGCCGATGCAGGGGACACGGGTTCGTGCCCCGGTCTGGGAAGATCCCACATGCCGCGGAGCGGCTGCGCCCATGAGCCATGGCCGCTGAGCCTGCGCGTCCGGAGCCTGTGCTCTGCAAAGGGAGAGGCCACAACAGTGAGAGGCCCGTGGACCGCAAAAAAAAAAAAAAAAAAAAAAGACTAGAACACAAGGACAGACAAAATCCAAAATAAAAGAAAATTTTGCATTGAAGCTTACTATGATTATGAGTGCAACTACTTTTTTTTTTAATGCTTGATTATTTTTGCCTATTTATTTATTTATAACATTAACTGTAATAAAATTAGCAAAAAACAATTCTAAAATGAATTATAAAAATTATATAAGAAGAAAAGTATATTATTTTCCTTTGGGATTTAAAAGACTAAGTAAATAAATATTATTTGCCAATGCTCACTGAAGTAATGTACAAATTTAATGGGGACTTTTTCAGCTTTTGATCTTAAACATTAAATTTCAACTGGAAGAGTCATATTGAAGAGAGTGAAAGAAATTTTGCAGAGAGATGAGGTAGTTTTGTAATGATAATAATTAGTGCTGCACAAGTATAAGAATAAACAAAAATCAATAAATTTTTTACATCACAGAGTTTGGGATTTCAAGTCAGTGAGATAAGAAAAGCTTAGGCAGCAGTCAATGCTGGAACTAGGGTAATTGGTTAATTAGTTGGAGAAAATAAGGTTAGATTCCCACACCCTGAAATAATTTCATATAGGACAAGGGATTTGTTGCTTTAAAAAAATCCAGAAGAAAATATAGGTATTTTTCTTGCCTTGAGGTGGAGAACACATTCAAAGACTAAAATCCAAGAAAAATTCATAAAGGAAAATACTGACCGATACGACTTCACAAAATATCAAATCATGTCATTCACAATAAAAGATGTGCTGCCAGCTAGACAAAAATTTGCAAGACATAATAAACACTAAATAGAAAATTCCTGCATATCAGTAAGAAAATATCTTTAAGTAAAAGGATAAAACCCATGAAGCACAACAAAAGTATAAAATACTATAGCAGAGGGATCGTACAGATTGAAAGAATAAAGTGATTGTTTTAGGATAAATGCTTTAACATGCATTCATGTGTTTCTGACATCATTTGTTCATATACTTTCATTTTTTTAAATTTATTTTTATTCAGATATGATTGACATACAACATTGTGTAAGTTTAAGGTGTACAATTGTTACTTTGATTCATTTATATATTGCAATAGGATTACCAATATGGTGTTAGCTAATACCTCTGTCACAGCACGTAAGTATCATTTCTTTTTTGTGTTAAGAATAAGATCTAGTCTCTTAGCAACTTTGAAGTTTATAGTACAGTATTATTGTCTATAATCATTGCTGTGCATTAGATGTCCAAGACTTATTTATCTACTGATAGTAAGATTATACCCTTAAACTACACCTCCCCAGTGTATCCTTGTAGCTTGTTTTATGCCTAATAGTTTGTTTGTTTGTTTTTTACGGTACGTGGGCCTACGCAGGCCTCCCACTGTTGAGCACAGGCTCCGGACGCGCAAGCTCAGCGGCCATGGCTCACGGGCCCAGCCGCTCTGCGGCATGTGGGATGTTCCTGGACCAGGGCACGAACCCGCGTCCCCTGCATCGTCAGGCGGACTCTCAACCACTGCGCCACCAGGGAAGCCCCCTAACAGTTTTTATCTCTTACTCCCCTACCCCTATATCACCACTTCTCCTTCCCTCTCCCCACTGGTAACCACTAGTTTGTCCTTTATTATATCTGTGAGTCTGCTTCTTTTTTGTTATACTCACTAGTTTGTTGTATTTTTTAAATTTTTTTTGGTTTTTTTTTTTTGCGTTACGCAGGCCTCTCACTGTTGTGGCCTCTCCCGTTGCGGAGCACGGGCTCCGGACGGCAGGCTCAGCGGCCATGGCTCACGAGCCTAGCCGTTCTGCGGCATGTGGGATCTTCCCAGACTGGGGCACGAACCCGTGTCCCCTGCATCGGCAGGTGGACTCTCAACCATTGCGCCACCAGGGAAGCCCTGTTGTATTTTTTAGATTCCACACAGAAGTGATATTATATAGTATTTAACTTTCTCTGTCTGACATATCTCACTTAGCATAATGACCTCTAAGTCCATCCATGTTGCAGCAAATGGCAAAATTTCATTCTTTTTTACGGCTGAGTAGTATTCCATTGTGCATATATGTGTGTGTGTGTGTGTGTGTGTGTGTATACATACACATACATGTAACATCTTCTTTATCCATTCCTCTGTTGATGAACACTTACACTGCGTCCATATCTTGCTGATTGTAACCAATGCTGCTATGAACATCAGGGTGCATGTATCATTTCAAATTAAGGTTTTTCTTTTCTTCAGATATACACCCAAGAGTGGAATTTCTGGGTCATATGGTAGTTCTATTTTTAGTTTTTCTGAGAAACCTCCATACTGTCTTCCACAGTGGCTGCAACCAATTTACATTCCCACCAACAGTGTATGAGGGTTCTCTTTTCTCCATATCCTTGCCAACATTTGTTATTTGTAGACTTTTTTGATGATAGCCATTCTGAAAGGTGTGAGGTAATATCTCACTGTGATTTTGATTTGCATTTTCCTGATGATTAGTGATGTTGAGCATCTTTTCATGTGTCTGTCGGCCATTTGCCTTTCCTCTTTGGAAAAATGTCTATTCAGTTCTTCTGCCCATTTTTAATTGGGTTATTTTTTTGATGTTGAGTTGTATGAGCAGTTTACATATGTTGGATTTTAATCCCTATCAGACATGTCATTTGCGAATATTTTCTCCCATTCAGTAGGTTGTCTTTTTGTTTTGTCAATGGTTTCCTTTGCTGTGCAAAAGCTTATAAGTTTAATTAGGTCCCATTTGCTTATTTTTGCTTTAATTTCCTTTACTTTAGGAAATATATCTAAAAAAAATCTTGCTATGATTTATGTCAGAGTGTTCTCCCTATGTTTTCCTCTAGGAGCTTTGTGGTTTCCAGTCTTGCATTTAGGTCTTTACTCCATTTTGAGTTTGTTTTTGTATATGGTGTTAGAGAATATTCTAGTTTCATTCTTTTACAAGTTGTCCAGTTTTCCCAGCACCACTAATTGAAGGACTGTCTTTTCTCCATTGTATATTCTTGCCTCCTTTGTCATAGATTACTTGACCATAAGTTCGTGGACTTACCTTTGGGCTCTCTATTATGTTCCATTGATCTATGTGTCTGTTTTTGTGCCACTACCATACTATCTTAATTACTGTAGCTTTGTTATAGTTTGAAGTCAGAGACTGTGATTCTTCCAGCTCTGTTCTTCTTTCTCAAGATTGTTTTGGCTATTCAGGGTCTTTTGTGTTTCCAGACAAATTTTTAAATGTTTTGTTCTAGTTATGCAAAAAACTCCATTGGTACTTTGTTAGAGATTGCATTGAATCTGTACACTGCTTTGGGTAGTATGATCATTTTAACAATATTGATTCTTCCAGTTCAAGAACACAGTATATCTTTCCATCTGTTTGTGTCATCTTCAACTTCTTTCATCTATATATGTCTCATATTTTTCTTATAATTTTCCAAGTACAGTTTTTTGCCTCCTTATGTAGGTTTATTGCTTGGTATTTTATTCTTTTTGATGTGACGGTAAATGGGATCATTTCCTTAACTTCTCTTTCTGATAGTTCATTGTTAGTGTATAGAAATATAACAGATTTCTGTGTATTATTTTTGAATCATGCAACATTACCAAAATTATTGATGAGCTCTAGTAGTTTTCTGGTGGCATCTTTAGAATTTTCTATGTACAGTATCATGCCACCTGCAAACAGTGACAGTTTTACTTATTCCTTTCCAATTTGGATTTCTTCTATTTCTTTTTCTTTTCTGATCGCTATGGCTAGGACTTCTAAAACAATGTTGAATAAGAGTGGTGAGAGTGGGCATCCTTGTCTTGTTCCTGGTCTTAGTGGAAATGCTTTCAGCTTTTCACCATTGAGTATGGTATTAGCTGTGGGTTTGTCATATATGGCCATTATTATGTTGAGGTAAGTTCCCCCTATGCCCACTTTCTGGAGAATTTTTATCATAAATGGGTGTTGAATTTCACACACACACACTTTTTAATGTTGTTTTCATTTAGTTAATCCATTAAGACACCTGAACAAAAAATACATGTATATCTGATTACAGAGAATACTCATCTGTATTTTTCTTCTCTTCTTGAATCCATCAAGGAGAAAATACCTCACTGATTGTATTTTTAAAAAACTCTACTGACAGCATTCAATGGAATAAAATTGAGAATCCAGAAATAAACCATTACATTTATGGTCGATTGATTCTTGACAAGGGTGCCAAGATAATTCAACAGGGAAAGAATAGTCTTTTCGACAACAGGTATTGGGACAATTATATATACACATTCAAAAGAATGATGTTAGATTCTGACATTATATTATAAACAAAAAAATAACTCAAAGTGGATGAAAAACCTAATTGTAACAGCTAAAAGTGTAAAACTCTTAGAAGAAAATATAAGTAAAAATCTTCATGACCTTGGATTAGACAATGGTTTTTTATATGTGACACAAAATTTCGAGCAACAGAAGAGACACATTATACCAAATCAAGATTAAATTGTTTTGTGTTTGAAATAAACCAATAAAATGAAAAGACAATCCACAGAATGGGAAATAATTTTTACAAATCATATATCTCATAAGGGACTCACATTCAGAATACATAAATAACTATTACAAGCCAACAATTAAAAATTGAAAAATAATTTATAGAGTTACTTCTCCAAAAAAGATATACAAATGGGCAAGAAGCATATGAATAGATGTTCAACATTATTAGTCACTTGTGAAATGCAAATCAAAACAACAATGAAATGCCATTTCACACTCACCAGGATGGCTATGATCAAAAGATGGAAAATAACAAGTGAGAGTGAGGATGTGGAAAACAATCCCTCAAAGGTACAGCTGGGAATGGAAAATGGTACAGCCACTTTGGAAAACAGTTTTCCATTTCTTCACCAAAGTTAAACATAGAGTTATCAAATGCCCTAGCAATTTCACTCTTAAGTATATATTCATGAGAATTGAAACCATATGTCCACCCAAAACTTGTACACAAATGTTTATAGTATAACTGAGTAGGGCCCCATGGGGCCTTCCCAGGACAGACCAAACCCCTGCCCCGTGTCCTATGTCTGCCTCTTTTCTGCAGAAAAACTTTAACCAAAGAATAAATTTAATCAGAGAAGTGAAAACAAGGCAAAAAAGGAAAACAGTCAAGACAAAATAATAATAGTTTAACCATTAAACAAAGTCAAGGACCTTTAATTCCTCCTCAAAGGCTAGAGATAATATTCTAAGCCATATCCTTTGAGCTGGTTTGCAGATACTGAAGCACCCACCAAGTGGAAGAAGTTAACTACTTGATGACCAGACGGTAGCCATGCATAAGCTGCTCTATCTTGCACAATTCCATTAACTGGCCTCAACGAAATGGGATAAAAACGACCCTTGAACTGAAGATTAACTGTACTTAAAAACTTTCAGGATGATCTGATCAGACCACCGCATGACCAATTTCAAGATGATAGAGCTAACTATGCTCTTCTACACAGAGCCTCCCCTACCACCTGTGAACCCCTGAAACTCCCGTTTAAAAGCTCTTGCCCCTTAATCAACAGTTGGGAGTTGGTTCTTGGACAGGAGTCCACCTTCTCCTCAGGTTGCCAGCCTCCTGAATAAAGCAATCTTTCCTTTCCTACCAACACTTGTCTCTCAAGTATTGGCTTTCGAGTGGCGAGCAACCAAACCTGAGCTCTGTAACAAAAGTACCGCTATCTGTAATAGCCAAAAAGTGGAAGCAACACAAATGTCCACTAGTTGGATGAATAGATAAACAAAAAGTTTTATGTACACTTTTTGTCAGTCATAAAATGAATGAACTACTGATACATGCTATGAGATAAATGAATCATGAAAATATTATGATGTGAATAAAGCCAGACACAAAAGGTATTATATGATGCAACTTATATGAAATATCTAGAAACAGCAAATCTATAAAGACAGAAAGTAAATTAGTCATTGTCAGGAGTTGGGGAGAGGAGTAAGAATTTGTTTGTGGTGATTATTACACAACTTTGTAATCACTGAATCTAACCATTGAATTGTATACTTTTAAAGGGTGAACTTTATGGCATGTGAATTACAGCCCAATAAAAACTATTAAAAATGAAAATAACTTAGGTTTATTCCAACAATGCAAGATTGTTCCAATACCATAAAATCAATTAATGTAATTCACTGCATTAACTATTTGAAAGAGAAATTCTTATCTCAAAGTACGCACAAAATTATATGCTTTTTAAAACGTGCAAGGGATAGAATACAGTTCCTTTAATCTGATTATAGGTAGCCATAAAAACCTACAAAAAATACCATAATTAATGAGGAGACATTGAAACCTTGTCTTCTGAGATCAGAAACAAGAAAAGATTCCCCAGTTCAATAAGAGAGAGAAAAAAAGTGCCCAGGTACTGACAAAAAAGAATTACACTGGTCATTATTTGCAAATGGTATTATTGTATATGTAGAAAATTTTAAATATTAGAACTAAAAAAGTAAATGTAGCAAGCAAGATCCTTGATAGAATATCAGCATATAAAAAACTTTTATTTCCTTACACCAGGAATAACCAATTAGAAAATAAAATCTTAAAAATATATTGTTTATGATCAGTTTTGTTAACCTCATAAAATTAATTTGAAAGCTTTTCTTTTTTTATGTTCTGGAAGATTTCAACAATTTTCAAGTCATTTTAATAATGTTGAATAGATCTAGCCAACAACAGCAACAGAAAGATTCAAATTGCATGCAACCGTGGATATCCACATTGGTACTAGGAATATCTCATTACTGAAGATCATTTTTGAATATAAATTACAGGCTTCTAAGAATGTCCTGATTTGCTAAGTGTTCTTTTTTTATTTATCAAAATGGAGAAATCTTTTTTATCCCTTACACTTTAAAAAGTAACACAGGCTTATGTAACAATTTGCAATCAATATACACATGTAAAAAGTAGAAAATGAAGACAATCTACCCAACCATCTTAACAATAACCACTTATACCATTTTGGTGTATGTCCTTATATATGTATGCCTTTACATCATGGGCATGCATACATGTGGTTATGGATATATATCCACAAGTGAGATAGAAACAGAGAGATAGAGGTCAATTATAGTATGCATGATATTTTGTACATTATTTTTTAAATTTAGACAATAGAACTTAATAAACACAGTAATTAGAAAAACCCTAGAGTTATCTGCATGTTTTCACATCTCTGAAATGACATCTGTGTATAGATAAACATTCATCACAATCAACTACATATGTTGCTTGGAGTTGTTACCTCCAGCTGCCATGTTAGATTAAAGTTATGATTGACATTTGTTTGCATACTATTTGGGAATTTCATATTTGTTATGCTGTATTTCTTCTGTTTCTAAAACATACAGCTTGGAAATACACATTTTGTTTCCATACAGCTGGATGGTGCAAACATACCAGAACTAAAGAATTACAGTTAGTAGCTTACCAGCTTGCATCCTTAAGCAATCCTTATAAAATACAATCCTTCTTATTAATACTGCCTTCTGTTCTTATTAAGTATGCTCAGGAATTTAAAACATAGCGCTTGCTCATTTAAATAGACAATTTGCTGCTCAAAATAATGTGTGGACCTTAAAGTGTGATTTTGGAAATGGAGGCAAGAGTTCCAGATATTTTAAATAGCCGAGTTTAGTTAAATGTTTGCAGTGCTTTAGCAGAACGTTTTAAAGAACAGAAAGATTTGGTTTCTGTGATTTCTCCCAATAGTGGTTACAAATAGTCTTCTCTTTCTTTATTATATTTGAATGGCATATTTCATTTCACACATCCTTTACTTGCTGCCAGAACCTTAATATAGCTGAAGGAGAAAGCTTACCTACGCAGTGTTTGTAAATGTCAACTAGCCAACAGATATTTGGAAGCCTATGAATGTTCACCTTTCTAATGTTTGCTTAAAGCCATCTGGAATTAATGTTCTCCTCTTTCCGCTACTCTCACCTCAAAAAAAAAAATCTTTACACAGAAATTGACACAAAATATATTAAATAAAGCTGGTATTCAGCTCTCTTGCATTCAAGCAGGAATTACACATGCATGTAAAAAAGAAGGAAATATTTGTATAGTATTCTGCACACTTGCTGTCAAGTTATCCTTTGATACATCTGCAATTTTCCAGTGAAACACATCTTGTTTATTTTGGACTAGGAGCATGCTCTTGCATGTCTACCAGGATTCATTTGCCTGCTAAAGAAGCCCTGTCCAGAAAGAGGTTAAATCACATGCCCCTCAAACCAAGTCTGCTTGTTTTTATTTTATTTTCTCAGCTTGATTAGTCAACATGAAAATGAGTAATTTGAAAGATGATACTAAAATTTTCTTACAGAGTTGGTCCGCCTTCTCTCAGTAGAGGAGCTAATTTTCCTCTCAGGCCTTGGGACCTGGAATTAGGGAAATGGAGCATGGAGAGCTGGCTCCCCAGCTCTGGAAAACTTAAATCTACTCTGGACAAGCTGCTTATATGTGGGGCAAGGAAGCCAGTGGATATCCTGGGTGAGTAGCACTTGTGTAGGGAGCTTTGGATTTCTCTGGGCTCCATTAATCTTTTCTATTTCTTTTGTTTCTCTTTCCAGGTTTGTTCTATCAAAACCTAATGTACCCAAATCTGAGTCAATCGTCAATCTTGTTTCTAATTTCCCCATTTTCACTACTCTCACTCAGCCACATCCCCTGCTGACTCCATCATCTAACATTCATGTAGTAAATACAAGTCATTTTATGGGATCTGATCGGAGACAAGGAAATTAGCACAGCATAGAATTTGATTAGCATATGGCAGCCCTTGGCCTCTAACCTTACAGAATAACTTTTCCTATTTTCATGTCCTTGAGTATTCTGTCTCTCCTAGATCTAAAACTATCCAAGTTTACCTAGCTAACTTTTCTGTCTAGGCTTCTGCTTCCCTTTTTCAATTCATATCTGTTCCATAAAAATTTCCCCAAAAAAGGGAAAATTAATCTTCCAGTAAGAGTGTTTTTTACTTTATCCCCTAAAGTTCAAACTCTTCAGCCCATACATAAAATCGTGTCTTTTCAACTCTTGCATATTCAGTTACCATTATCTGAAACCATCATATAGCTAAAGCCCTTCAAATTATTCACACTATAAAGATAGCGTGAATATACAAAATGGAAGCATCTTAAAGAGTAACTGACCTGACATCAGTCCCCTCAAAAATCAGTTAATAAAATTTGTACTTTCAACAAATATTTTTGAACATTTATGTATCAGTCAAACTAGTTAACTGGAAATACAAACCAAATAAAAGATCTGGTGAATTAATCCAACATACAATTTTGAAAATGTAAATTTAATTTTTTTCCTGATAAATGACATTTTAAAAAGTAACCCACTAATAAAGGACATTATCAGAAAAGCAGAACTTATTTTGGGCCTTTTAGGAGCCAAAACATCTGTTTGATTTAAACCTAGGAGACACCTTCCTAGGTAGGAAGAAATTAGATTAGGTTTTATCTAATATCCATGAATATTAAGGTTATTCTCTATTGGTTTAGAGTACTCATTTACACACCAATATTCAGCTTTAGGAATTTAAGGACTCATTAACTTTGCTAAACATGGAATTTAGCTTTTTTAAAGCTAATTATTTCTTTACTATTTTTATATCCAAGTATACTCTTCTCCTTACTCACAAAGGACAAATCTTCACCAATCCCCAACCTCTGCCGTCAGGGAAATAATTTCATTTAAATACCTTGAAAGCAATTATTTATGGACTCCACAAAAACAGGAATAAACTTTTTGTGGTCCCATTTACTTTTGTGGAGACTAGAGATTATCTATAATTTGAAGTCATAACTATTTTGTTAACATATTTTAAAAAATAGGACAAAAGCAAACTACTGATCCCTACCACATATTAGACATTACTTATTATGATTAAACCGACCTTTCAGGTGCTCTCAAAGTGTTATTTTGATATTTAACAAAATCACTGATTTCAGAAGCTCTACATTCCCTTCATCTTCAAAATTCTGTGAACCAAATTATTAACACAATTGGTTTTATTGAGAATTACTCTGTTGTTCTTATAAGATGTTCTCTGGATAGATTGTTTTCAATCTATGATAAACACTTTCATACAGTTGAAGCAACCCTTCTCTGGGTATCTTCCCTACTTGGCACTTGTGTGTTCTGTCTTTGATCAATGTACAGTACTTATTTTGCCATAATTTCTGCAACACAATGTCTCTGGGGTCTCCTTTAAAATCTCCAAGCTTCTCATATTTCAAGTTTCTTTAGAACAGTTAGCTGAACCTTGGCTGCACAGCCCTAAAGTCCAGCCTGTACCTCAGACCAATTATATGAAAAACTCTAGGGGTAGAACCCTGATATCAATAATTTTCAAAATTCCCAGGTGGTCCCAATGTGCAGTCATGGTTGAAAAACACTATTTAGAGTGAGAAATGACCTCAGGCTATCCTACACCTTTCCTATTAATAGCCTAACATATCACAAGTGGCAAAATGGCATCAGTGAATGTGCAAGGTTACAAAATAGTGCTCTCTGTTTTGTTCCAATTCTGCTGAGGTTTTTGTAAAACCTCTGTGTCCATGTCCCTGTAATTTGAAGTTTGACCCATCAAGTTCTGATAATCTTTGCTAAACTTAGTCCAAAGTTGGAACATGCTTTTTCTGAAATAAAAATGGCAGCTCTCAGTAAAGTTTGGCCATTTAATTATATATTATACATAATCACAATTTTGAACAAGACTGTCACTCTTAAATAATTAAAATTTTAATATCTTTCAGGTAAATAATAAGCTGTAGAGGCCATTTATTTACAACAATTTATTAATATATAGAATTCCTAAGAGCATTACTTCTCATTAGTAACTTGCATGAACGCATATGTATTAATCTCTTCATGCTAACATTTATCGTACCTAAAACTCCTTTATGCACTATCAGTAAGATTTTTAACTATTTAGTCAGGAAAATTCCTTTTGATGGCTCATTCTAATAGCACAAAAGAGAATCATGTGTTTCTATTTTGAGCCCAGCTTTAAATTTCAACTCCAAGCTCTTTTAACTTATTTATTCGAAATTTGCTGCAGAGTTAATTTTCAAAACTCTCAGTTTATTTTTCAATATTTTTTTTTCCTCAGGCCCAAACATTGTAGGAGTAATAAGACATCTCTCATTCATCAATAATAAGGACATCTTTTCTCAGAAAGTTTTGCTCTAATTTTTATCCCTATCATAGCCCTTTCATTAGGCAATATGTTTATTTGATTAGGACAACTACTTTTTCATTTTATTTAATGTGACCTAGCAAACTTTGAGATTTGAATTTAAAAAACTTTAATATGATAATTTGAGCTACTATGGAATAAAATTTAAGAGAATGTGATTATTAAAAATGATGTAAACCCAACTGGTTTGGGGATTACAGGGAATCTCATGACATTGGACTTGATTCTATGACATTCACCCACGAACCAAACTAGAAAATGAATTTGAAGAAAGACCTGACTGCTGGAACCTGAATTAAAATGCAAATTTGGTGTTTCCTTTTTAAGTGAACCTCACCTGCCATGCCAATTCATGAAGTGGTAAGGTGGAGTCAGGGCAAAATTATTTTCTCCTCTAGTCATTCTTTCTGGATCTGCTTCTTCCTCATATGGAATTGATCACTCTCTTGCTATTTCTCATTCCTGTGCATGTTTATATTAAAGAACTTTTACCACTTAATGGCAAATCACTTTCTTTTGTCTTCTTCTCCATACCTCTAGGGTGGTGATTTGATCTAATTCATAACTGTATTTCTAGCAACTAGGGGTTCACACTTGGTGCTCAATAAATGTTTGCTGAATGAACGATGGGGGAAGTGGGGTAACAGTTTGAGTGTTTGCTAAAACTCATCAGATTGTATGTTTAAGATGTGTGCATTTGACTGCATGTCAATTGTACTTCAACTACAAAGAATAAAATAAAATGTTTAAATTCTCCTTGCAACATGCTTTCAGAATCAGATCACAAACGAATACAGAATTTGAGACATTATTTTATCACAAAAGTGCAACCTGAAAACCCACATTATTCACCATACTCAAAAGTTTATTTTATTATTTTACAAAACAAAACTCTTCTGCAAATTTGCACCAGTATGGATATTCAAATCATGTGAAAACATGCATCTCAAATTCAAGGAAGATGTCTTAAATGCCAAGAGCTTCACTGAAATAAAATTGGAGTTTTCTGTAGTAAGTATTTTGTGGGATTAGGCAAATTTGGTTGTTACTACACTAAAAAACATCCCTTTACAGTCAAACTTGGTATAAAACAAACACTCTGATTTACTTTTACAAAGTTATTTGTAAGAAACCAAATATAAAAATTGGATATGGAATAAACCAGTGTAAATGAGCAGATAAAATTGCATCTAGCGCTATAAATAGGTCCCATGAAGTATGTAAATACATCTTACAAGTGAAGATCCACCACTTTATTAACAGTTATCTAGTTAACAGATATTAATAACAAAATGCCATAAAGAACGGCCGGAGTATAAATCCCCACCAATAAACAAAAATTATGCATAAGTGTTCCTTTCCTAATCATATTAAAATTCTTCTATACGTCATTACATGATCTTTTAGAGATAAGAAAGCATGGAAAGTAGAAAAAAATTAAATATGAAAACTGAAGCATGTTTCACTGACATCAAACTTGAAAACATGTTAAATACATTGATAAATTCTTGCTATTCTTAGCAAAATAGAATGTATATTAAGAATAAAAAAGACCTTGGAGTCTAGAGTATTATCTGATTGCTTGTTTGTTTGGAAGAACTTTTCTCCTTAATAAAATATTATGCAACATATCAGTACATGAAAATAAAGTCAAAGTAGTAAAAGTGGGTGACTGTCCACAGCCTTATCTGCTGGCTTATTCTTTCACTTTTAGTAACGGATCTTGAGGGGCAGCTATAGAAAATGGAGACTTCAGGAAAGAAAATGTTTTTTTCACTGACACAGAAAAAATGTCCCATTCCCCAAGAGGGTGTGTCTGTCCCTTGGTCAGAGTTAGTTTTTATAGCAGAGCGTATTGCATGGCTATACTTTAATTGTATATGTTTTATCTAATATTTCTAGATTGTATTAAAACTACCATCACTTACAGGAATGATTATTCACTTTTAAAACTTAATTTTATGAATTGATTTAATGCTCTTAAAATATTTTGCATTGTGGTTTGAACTTCTCCTTCCTAGGAGTGCAGAAGATGCATATGTAAATGTGCCATACCTCTTAGTGTTTCTTATGCACTTTGCACATGAAGTGTCTACAATTCTATAACTCAATTTCTGGTTTTCTTGTAAACCAAATACTAGTTAATAGCTTAGCACACCTGATTTGACTTGGCATTTTCAAAATTGATTTATTGCACTCTCTGCAAAACCTGTTGGTTCTAATCTTGCCAATGAAATAGGTTCTTCTTGCCGTGATTATTATTATGCAGCCTATAGGTATGTTATGCCTTCCCTCAGTTTATATAATTGTGATATATCATCCATTTCCGAGAGAAATCACATCCCCAAAGCCATAGATCTGCCATTTTCTGTTGATGAAAGTGCTATGTATTATCTGAATAGTAGCGTGGTTGCAAAGAGGGACCTATACAATTTCACCCTATTCCAAACCCTGGAGTAATTCCTGAGGAGAAACTGATATATCTTTCATGCTTTGCGGAAGGTCTGTACAATGTCTTGGAACTTAAACACAATTAACCTAGAGTTTGTGGTTTGTTTCTACTGCTTATGAATAGCTGCAATGAATGAGCTAAACATGATTGACTTCCTTTTAAAGATTTTAAAAATATGCTGAATGATTAAGTAGGGTTGCTGATAATTTAGGCTATATGGAGACAATGATATAATTTTTCTGCTTTCTTTAATAATTTCCATTCTCAAATTTAATTCATTCTTTAAAATTGACAGTGGCAATGTGCCATGCATTGTATTAATTACCGGTTGCTCTTTTTTTGTCCGATGTGCAGTGACTTCTATTGATTCCCAATGAATCTGTAGAGCTCTGCCATCCTGGATAGCTCCTTTCTAGCCATGTGAGCAAGCTACTTTGATACATGTGTTTCTTTTTGTGTGTTATCAAGTAAGAAGGAAAACTTTGAGAATTCTGTATCTTTTCTCTTCTTGATAAGAACCCAAATTAAGTTATGGTTAAAGGGGTTTTGGAAGAATGCCGACATTTTTTCTCTGAGTTTTCTTTTAGATTATCGAGTAGCAAAAAAGTAAAGCAGTGGGGAATCAAGTTAAACAAAACCATCATTCTTTATACTGTATATGAGAATAAAGAAATGAAATAATTTTAGGATAAATAAAAATTATTGTAACATTTATTTTAAATTTCAAAGATAGAATGAATTAGATTCAACACAAAAGGCATCTACTATTTCGACAATAATTACATTTGAATCAACAATTCATGTATTTACACTTACATAAAATATATTCGTTCTCACTTCCTTAACTATTGCAGGCATCTTTGTGTAGGGCTCTGATTCTTATAAAAGGCAATATATGAAAAAAATTGGGGAATGGAAACTAGATCTGAAAAATCACATAAAAATCACTTCTTTCTCCTTTCTTTCTTTCTTCCCTTCTATCTATTCATCTACATATATATATACCTATATATATTCATCTACCTATATATATCCTATATGTATTATATATTAAATATATATATTATAATACTAAGAAAATAATAAAAGCCAAGATAAATGTAAAAAATTCCTATGTGTAAAGTGGGCAACCTATATGAACTTTACTTAAATAAGTCTTTATAACTTTATGCAAAAGTGAGTCTCACAGCTAAGGAAATGTATTTTATATATGCTTCAGCAGTAAACAAGTTTATAGTTAAGAAGATGTCCATCTAAATATTATTTATAGTAATAAAATATGGAAACATCTTACATATAAATCATGGCTAAATAAATGAAGGTATACCTTTATAAATGAAATTACAGTCATTATACAGGCTATTATGCATTGACATGAAAAAACCTCAACCATATACTACTGAGTGAATAAAGGAGGTTACAAGCAAAAACATATATGGTATATGCCCTTTTATGTAAAATAATACTAGAATATATGTATTCAGAGAGAGATGTCTATACATGTGTCTTTAACTTATAAACAATGGTTGCCTTTGGACAGCTAGATTTGTACTGGTATTTATTTTCTTCTTTATAGCAGAGTAGTAATAGCATTGATGATCTTTCTGCAATGACTCTAAATCTTCTTATAACCCTCCAGATGTGCCTCATTATTGATACCATTTGTGGTCTTCTCACTGAGGCATTTTAAGATGATATAAATATGAACATGTTCTGAAAAGTTATAGCCAAATAATAAGTAATCCTTGAGTTATTACTCCTTAAATCTGAATAGGAAAGGAGCAGAATGCAGTTCTGTAACAAACACAGGTGCCGAAGGTCAAGTGTTCTTACATAAAATATACAGTTTTTTGAGAGGGGGAACAAGGAAATCCAAAGGTTCCAAATGAGCAAAAATGAAGAGAGGTAAGGTAATTAGAAAAACATGATACAGCACACAAAACTGCAAACGCCCAGAGTCAAGGGTTTTCTAACTGAGATGACAGAAGGCCTGAACATTTGCTCCCATCTCTGTAGTGAAGCAGTAGAATAAAAATCCTAAACACCAACCTAATGTAAACTCTGGACTTTGGGTGATAATGACGTTTCAATGCAGTTTCATCAATTGTAACTAGTGTACCACACGCTGGATGTTGATAGTGAGGGAGGGGTTGAATGTGTGAGGACAGGGGATGTATAGGAACTCTGTGTACTTTCTGCTCAATTTTGTCGTGAATCTGAAACTGCCCTAAAAATAAAGTTTATTAACAGCAAAACTCTATAAAGACCCTCTGCTAAGTTAGCTGCTAGAACCTACGTAGTTGGTATTCTCTGACCATCCCAGAGGACTCTAACCAAGATTCAGTCCTTCTCTTAATGCCTCACCAGAATGGATAGTCAGTAGACTGGGATGGAGTCAATAAGATTATGTTCAATCATATCTATCATTCTCTCCAATAGAATCTCTGAGCCTGCAGCCTTTCATGTGGGACCAACCTGCTGTTCTGTAGGTATAGGCAAGGAATGAGACAGCTCTACTATGCAATTTTTCTCTTTTTTCAGAGATGAGATATGAAGAGTACAAAATGTGGTAGGTTTAAGACTACAAAGGTTGTTGAGAGCTGAAAGTCCTCGCTATCTGCATTTCAAATCTGTTTAAGGCTGCTCTTATCCTCCAAATAAGCAGTAAAATTCAAATCATTGTACTAGCATTCTGAATCAATAATAGACAAATTAAATTATAGCTTTCAGCAGACAATGATGAGATGCATATCCAGAGACAGAAAGAGCCACTGTGCCATAGGGAGAGGCTGTATCATAGATATTTCAAAATAGATAAGAAACATTTGAAATCTACTTCTCAATGCATCACAGAAAAGCAAGAGGCTTGGAGTAAATTCCTAAATGCAATTTACAAAAGAGAGGCTGTAATTGCTTATCTGTTGCTGAGTAACAAACTGCCCCCAAATTTAGTGTTTTTAAACAACAACGATTTCACTTGTTCGTGATTTTGCAGGTTAGGAATTCGGGCGTGACTTGGCTGAGTTTGGTGTTCTGGTTCCACATGGCAGCAGAGGAAATCATTCAGTGGCTGCATATTGCTGGTGGTTGTTTTGGGCTAGAAGCTTCAAGAACTCTTTCTTCACATTTCTGTTACTTCATAATGGCCTCTTTCAGTTTGGCTAATTTGAAATGCCTCTCTAACTGGGGTTGCATTTCTTAAACGGAGGGACTGATCCAAGAAGGGGAAAGTAGAAGCCTTGAATCTCTTGACACCCAGGCATCAGTTCTGCTCAATTCACAGAGCCAGCCCAGGTTCAGGGAAGGAGGCGAGGGACCTGCCTCTCAGTGGAAGGAATGGGAAAGGATTGGTGGTCAAATTTTAATCAATCATAGGAAGAGATCTCAGTAGGGCATTTGGCAAAAGCATTAATTTATAATAGATAATTAAGATTAATCAAATTTGGGACTGCTTTATTAGATTTGAGCGGATTCTTTACCTCCTCATCTGAGTTGGGGATGATGGTATGAACTCAGTATTTTAGAAATATAAAGTAGCATGTACTATACTACTATATTTTATACCTTAAAAATTACATAAATTATGGTAATGGAATTAAGAAACAAGCAAGCAAAAATAGCAACCTAAAATTCATGCCTTGGTCATTCAAATTTAATTTTCACAGCATGGGACTACTAACTTTTTTTTCAATTAAAAATATTTTTACACAGTTACAGAAAAAATATATATATATATTGGAGGAAAAAAATAATTCCATTATATTTGGTACAGAATATTTTGTTTTCCAAACTTACAAATAAAGGTTGGTACTACATATGCTAAAAATAGAAAAAAACAACACTACTGTAATAAACAGAATAAAGCTCGCCCTCCTCCCACGGAATTCCACACCCTATTCCCCAAAACCTGTGAGTATGTTACTTTACATGGCAGTAGGAACTTTGCAGGCATGATTAAAGTTAAGGATTTTGGGATTAGAACATTCACTTAAATTATCTATGTAGGTAGGCCCAATGTAATCTCATGTGTCTTCATCAGTGAAAAAGAAAAGCAAGAGTATGAGTCAGCAGAGTTGTGATGAATTTGGAATGATGTGGTCAGGAGCCGAGGAATGCAGGCAGCCTCGAGAAGCTGGAAAAGGCGGAGCCTATAGAAGGGACACACCTTCACTATCAGCCCCACAAGACCCATTTCAGACTTCTGGCCTCCAGAACTGTAACACCATATATTAAGCCACTAAATTTGTAGTATTTGCTACAGCAGCAAAAGGAAACTAATAAACTATCAAAAATTTTAAATGGAACTTAGAATGATTTCTCTTAAATGACAGCTAATGACCAATTAAATCATTTAGAAAAAAATTTAAATTAATTGCACAGTAGTCCATTACATTCATGTTACCCTATTATGACATCTGGGATTCAGAAACTGTGATTTTTAAGTAATAGAATTGGCTGAAGGGATGTAAAATATGCTTTGAAAAACATGTGTTAAAAATATGCAATTCCTTTCCGGCATAAATTATCAAATCAACTTTAAGATTCTGGAAACACAAACACCTGATGATAAGTTAATTATAGTATTTTAACCTATGTATAAATAAATATATTTTATAAAAATAAAATCTGAATAAAATAAATATGTTTTATTCTAATCTATGCAATAGGATGTGGAAGAAATTTCTAATTTATGATTTCAGGGTTCTCTCCCCTTATGAAATTAAACATACAATAGAATATAATAGAATTTATGAAAATTAAAATATATAATATCCACCACAGTCATTTAGTTGTCAACTTGTAGTTTGTGAAGTGTGTGTGTGTGTGTGTGTGTGTGTGTGTGTGTGTGTGTACTCCCTCTGTTCCCGTACATAATTTAATTGGAGTATACAAGAGGACCTGGGGGAGGAGAGGGAGAGGGAAATAAGCATTTCTCTGTAGAGCTATAGAATTATTTTAACATTAAAAGAAAAAGCAGGGGCTTCTCTGGTGGCGCAGTGGTTGAGAGTCTGCCTGCCGATGCAGGGGACGTGGGTTCATGCCCCGGTATGGGAGGATCCCACATGCCACGGAGCGGCTGGGCCCGTGAGCCATGACTGCTGAGCCTGCGCGTCTGGAGCCTGTGCTCCTCAACGGGAGAGGCCATAACAGTGACAGGCCCGTGTACTGCAAAAAAAAAAAAAAAGAAAGAAAAAGAAAAAGCATACGACCCTGAGAAAACCATAATTCAAAAAGAGTCATGTACCAAAATGTTCATTGCAGCTCTATTTACAATAGCCAGGACATGGAAGCAACCTAAGTGTCCATCAACAGATGAATGGATAAAGAAGATGTGGCACATATATACAATGGAATATTACTCAGCCATAAAAAGAAACAAAATTGAGCTATTTGTAGTGAGGTGGATGGACCTAGAGTCTGTCATACAGAGTGAAGTAAGTCAGAAAGAGAAAAACAAATACTGTATGCTAACACATACATATGGAATCTAAGAAAAAAAAAAAAAGGTCATGAAGAACCTAGGGGCAAGACGGGAACAAAGACACAGACCTACTAGAGAATGGACTTGAGGATATGGGGAGGGGGAAGGGTAAGCTGTGACAAAGCGGGAGAGAGGCATGGACATATATACACTACCAAACGTAAGGTAGATAGCTAGTGAGAAGCAGCCGCATAGCACAGGGAGATCAGCTCGGTGCTTTGTGACCCCCTGGAGGGGTGGGATAGGGAGGGTGGGAGGGAGGGAGACGCAAGAGGGAAGAGATATGGGAACATATGTATATGTATAACTGATTCACTTTGTTATAAAGCAGAAACTAACACACCATTGTAAAGCAATTATATTCCAATAAAGACATTAAAAAATAATAATAAAAAAATAAAAATAAAAGTAGTTAAACTCCCCCCCCCAAAAAAAGAAAAAGCATATGAATTGAATATGTCATCATTTGTTACCTTCACATATGGGAAATCTAAATACATTTCAACATTACAATGAAAGGGAGAAAGAACAGACAAACACACATAGCCAAGCAGTGTGAGATCTAATCAGTTCCTATAATACACTAACTGGCCATCATCGGGCCTATTTCTACATGTGATAAACCTGAATGCCTAGTCTGCCCAATGTCACTGGTCTGCCACTGTTCTATTTCCCACCTTAATCGATACTGGAGCTCCAATATTATATATTTTCAAGTTATGCTAATGAAAAAGATCACTCTCTTCCTAAAAGGCTTTAGTAGTTCTTTACATTTTACAGAATAAAATCAAGCTCATTAATGAGTCTTTATAAGTTCCTTCCTGCCTTACCTTAATTTAGAATTTACAATTCTCCAAATATTTTTTTTTTTTTTTTTTTTTTGCGGTACGCGGGCCTCTCACTGCTGTGGCCTCTCCCATTGCAGAGCACAGGCTCCAGACGCGCAGGCTCAGCGGCCATGGCCCACGGGCCCAGCCGCTCCACGGCACGTGGGATCTTCCCAGACCGGGTCACGAACCCGTGTGTCCTGCATCGGCAGGCGGACTCTCAACCACTGCCCCACCAGGGAAGCCCTCCAAATATTTTTGTTAAGGGTGAAAAACTCAGCCTGGAATCATGTTCTTAAATTTCCTCTACTTCTCTAACCTGGCCCACCTTGTCCACTTCAGCCCAAGCCTCTTGGTAAGGTGTTCAGAGGATATTGGTATGAAATGCGAGTGCTGCCCAGATCCCATAAACCTTAACCACTTAGGAAGGTATTTCTGAGGACTTAGAATAAATCTTAAAAAGGTTTGCAATGTGGAAAGGCAGAGATGTGTTTTGTACCACCAATACCAAGAACAGACCCTGGCACATTTTAGGCACAGTATGTATTTATTAAATGAATATTTGTCGAATGAATTAACATTCATGACATTTTTTTTGGTCAACCACAAAATGCTGTGCTCTAAATAGCATTCAATTCAGAACTTTTTGGTGTAACAGGGAATCAAGGAGTATATTTTGTTGTTTTGTTATTAGACTAGTTAAAATATTTAAACTTTTGATATCTCAAGGAATTTTCTTTGGCATTATGGAAAATTTACTAATCAAGAACATTTTCTTACCAATCAGACTGAAATATGGATTATGCAATTCTGTCTACATGTATTCATCTGAAGATAAAGTTTACATCTTGAATTTTGTTATAAATGTTTAAATTACTATTTATGAACCTTACAATTTTAAGAATATAAACCCCTTAATAATCAATTACCACATCCAATTAGTCCACAATCTTTAAAATATACAATTGGGACTAAAGCTCATTTCACATCTCAAAATACAAAGTCGCTTAATTCAGAACTCCATCTGTGCCTCGGTCTCCAGAGTCTGACAGACAGTCTCCAAATTGTCTTCTGAGTTTTCATCAAAACGAGACACCAGTTTGGAATCTATTTTAACATTACTTGCAATATACGGGGATACACACTGCATCTGCTTTGATTTTTCTCTAATGAAAGTTCCTAGCTGTTCTGTGTCAGAAAGGATGTAAGTATTCCCTAGAAATACTGCTATTATTTAGAGTGCAACAATAGAGAAAATCGAAGCCCCAGATCTTATATTTATTATTCATAAAACTGTAATTGGCCTTTTTATGTCTATACTACCTTTGAGACAGGAAATTAACTTTATGTACATGAACATATATAGGATACCCATAAAAGTTAGAATAGTTCAAATTCTCATTCTCCCAAAAGAATCAGAAATAAAATCAAAGCATATTCTTTTTTAATCTTGGGGATTTTGTATAGTTTAATGTTACCTCTTGAGATGATATTAAATTTCAGTTATTATAAATAACTGGCAAAGGAAGAACTATGGTGTAATCTTTCCAATAACCTTGTAAATAGAGAACAAATCCCCACAAAATGTACATTTCACTTGTAGGACAAAGTCAACTCCTTGCAGATATCAAATGTTTATACTCTCCTTTGTCATAGTGGCTACAAGTACAAGCCTTGTTACAGCTCACTGGTTCAAAGTCCGGTTTTATTACCCTGTATAACTTAGGCTATGACTTGGCCTTGCTAACATACTGTAAGCCTCATCTTACTCCTATTAACAGGGATAAAAATGCCTGTATCAGAAATTTTGAAGGGGTGAGGACTAAATAAATTAATATATATAAGATACTGAGCATGATTTCTGATTCACAGTAGATGCTCAATAAACGGTTGCCAAGATATAGGGCAACCAGACAGAATGGATGTAATTTCACCTCATAAAAAGGTGATGGTTCCAGAGATGGAAAGCCACCTTACCATTTGTCAGAGCCAAATAAAAGCAAGTATATAACTTGGCTAAAAGAACCAAAATTAAGTCTTGGTCCTGTGTCTCTGTTTATTTTTTGTGTTTTTAGTCCACACAGTCAGGATTTACTCAGCACTTGAATGAGAATACACACACACACACAAACTAATCTATTTCTTTTAAGGTATCGATTATGCTGTCTTCATTCCTCCCTCAATAAGTGAAATCTAAACCTTAAAGAAAATTCCCTGAAGCAATGAAAAATTATCAAAGTAATATGCAAATTCTTTACTGATATAGATCAAAGTATAGCAATGTATTTTGTACATATTTGGTATAAAGGGTTTTTTTACAAATAAGATGACAACAATCTGATTAACATCTAAGGAAAGAAAAAGAAAGAGGGAACAATAAAGAAACCAAATAAGGAAGAAGAAAGAACAAAAGAGACAAAGAAAAAGGAAGGAAGGGAGGGAGGGAGGGAGGGGAGGTGAGGAAAGGAGAAAGAAAGGAAAGGAAAGGAGGAAAGAAGAGAGGAGAGGAGAGGAAAGGAGAGGAAAGGGAGGAGAAATTTTGTGCACAAAGGTAAATTTTCTGAGTTGAAATTCTTACTGCAAAGAAGAGCCCTTCTTGCCTTCACTCAACGCCCTGATGGGCCAGATCATTTGTATTCTGAGCCCTCTACCGATTAGAAGAAACAAATTAGGGGTGAGTGGCAGAGACACTGACTACAGCAAGAAGTGAGCTCTGACACCAGTTGGGGAGACTAGGCCAGTATTAATCCTCTGTGATGTGACCAACCTGTTGAAGAAGCCTTACACCCAACATTAGACAGACAGGTGTGCACACACACACACACACACACACGCAAGCACCCCTTAATTGCATCTTCCACCATCCCTGAATTAAAACTTTATTCAGTAAGCCGCATTTTCAAATGTTCCGAGTGGACTCTTTGAGATGACCATGGTTTTCCTGCTCATTCTTAATAGAACCTCCTATAGTTATTTGAGTACCAGTTTAAATTTAAATTCAGAAACCAAAAAGTCCTGCCCAAGATACTAATAACAAAACATACATAATGTACTGTTAAATTTGTTTTCCGATTTAAAACCCACTTTAATCTGGAAACTTAGAGGACAAGTATTCGGGGTGGGGTGTATATCATCCTTCTCAGGACACCTGAGGTCTCCTACAGGACCCATCTCTCCTAAAGTTCCCTTGATTCAGGTAGAGGTACCTGAGTTTATTCGGGATAGTCCTTTGCAACTTCTTGCTTATCTCTGAGAATCTTATGACTTACCACCTGCCTCTTTCTGATTAGATTTCTTTGCCCTAGAGGCAACCACATTGGACACAACCCAAACTAAACCTGCTTGGTTTTCTCTCCCATGCATTCCATGACAGGTCTGTGGGAAACATTTACATGTCTCCAACACCAATAGATTCCAGAAGCGCAGGCCAATTTCCATAGGCCTGTCACTTAAACATAAGTCCTAGCCTGGATCAGATCTAGTTTACATTCTGTTTTACTGTTCCTAAGAATGAGTCTGGCACAAGCCCTCAGCGTCTCTTCCACCTTAGGGAACGTATTTCAAAATTGGCTGTTTCCCTCTTAATTGTCACGAGGCTTGGGGCCAAGAATGGAACTTCCACCTCTACATCAAAGAAGGAATAGAACAGATGCACTAGCTCTCTTAAAAGAGCACTGTTAGAAATCTTTTTCCACATCTCCCTTGTCATGTCTGTCTGGAGAATGGTCTTAGAGTTGTGGACAGACTGTTCTTCACTCACTTTTTTTGTTAATTTGTATAGAGTGGGGCTCTCAACCTTTTGTCTTTCCTTTACTTTGTTATCCGGATGCCAATCAAGGCTGAAGTACAAAGATTCCCATTCTAATGATTTGTTTCACCTCATTAGCCTAAAGGTCTGAAGCCACTAATGCAGAAGTATACGTCTTTCCACATCTCAGTAACCTCTGTGGAACCACAATAAAGAACCAAAATGCAGCAGAGCCGAGCTGTTTGAAATGTGGACTCCAGACCAGCAGCCTAGGCATCACCTGAGACCTGGGTAGAAATGCAGAATCTCATCTGCACCTCCAACAAATGCAGAATCAGAATCCGCATTCTAGCAAGTTCCCTTGGAGACTCATATGCACGTTAAAGTTCAAGAAGCACTGAGAGGATTATTAATAATGATAGTTTTAATTCCCAAGTGGACTGCTGCTCCTTAAAAAATGAATATCTTCCAAAACGTTTTCCATAAAAATAAATTCTATAACCAAATGTACTTTAAAATATGAAGTTAAATAAAGCTAAACAAATTTCCATTCTGTGGGACTGCTTGGAGCCCAACTGAGCACTGTCATAGTCCTAGAGAAAAATGGCATAGGAAGTATTTCTCCAAGATATTTGACCGTGAAGCCATGTTTTCTTTGGGTGATCTGTTAATATTTCTTAGAACACTGGAGTTTGTATAACACAGTTTGGAAAAAGGTGTCTTAATTTATGAAGAAATGGTCAAATTACATTTCATGAACTCTTTTTAAAACATCAGGAAAAATGTCTGTTCGAGGTTTAAAATTAAACATTGCAAAAATTATTACTGTGAAATACCTAGTTCTCTGAATATTGAACTGGAAAATAGGTGATGTTTGCTTCTGTCTTCCCACTGCTCTCTCCAGGCCTATTACACTCATTCTGCCTGTTGGAGCCCAGGACTTGGCACTGAATTCAACACATTTGGTATGCTCACACTCAAGATTTCTCCCTCCTCTTGCCCCTTATCAAAATAAGAGTCTTTGTTATATTCCTGCTAAAATAGAGATACCACCATAAAAACAATTTGTTAAAGCCATCCTCTGATGAGTAATATCTGAAGTTGCCTGAATACGTTATTCCTTTTGCTTGTTTTTAAATATAGAAGATTTAGGCTTTAAACTGCCTTTTCCCAATAAAAAAAGAATGACACTTGTTGTTACAATTCAAATATGTTGTACCTAAAACAATCTCTGTGACTATACGCACATAAATATAGACAGCTAGAATTAAGAACCACGTACTATGGAAATCACCAAACTTGGAAAAATGGGAACATTAGTACATGCTCCTATTTCCTTTTATAATCATAGTTTCATCAGGGGCCCCATGCTGCTTTCTCAGTTATTTCTTTATTTATATGCCTTTTAAAATATTTTCTGTAATTTTGCATGGCCCAGGAAGGCAAGTTTTACAGCCATGAAGAGTTTCATAGCCAGCTTTCTCTCCTTTCCACATAGACCTTATCATGGACAATTTGTATAAAATATGCAAATTACTACTGAACTTGTTTTCAAATCATTCCAGATATAATATTTTATGGCTAAAAAAATATCATTTTTAGTCCCTTTATTCTCTTCACTTCTGTCATGAAAATAAAACCTGGCTGATGTTTTTATACATTTTTTGATCATAACAAAATATAGTTAAGTTGTTAATCTAGTTTCATCTAGCACCTGAAATTGTAATTATTCTATCATTTTAAACAGCTTCAGAGTCAATTAATGGCTAAAACATTACAAAACTTTATTTTATATAATATCAATAATCTGATTCATTTTGGACTATCTCCCCCACCCAGCATTTCACAAAGGGATCATTAATCAGCCTTATGGTTATTTCTTCAAGAAAACAACTAAGCAGAATTGAGAATATACAAAGAGGCTCAGTGGTACATAAACACTGTAATTCCTGCTTCCCTGTGCCTTTTTATTTGGAGCTCAGATTGTAAAGTGATGCTTGTTTGCTCTCTCCACATCTATATTTATTCATCAAATACCAATTTAATGTGTATTAATTTATTATGTGTTCCAGACTTTGGGGACTCCAAAATAGTTAAAAAAAATACATTATAAGGTCAGGAAGTGAGCACTGAAGGGAAAAATAAAGCCACTTAAACAGGAAATGATTTGGGCAGGGGAGCAAGAAGACCATGAAAAAAGATAGAAAAAATTAAAAAATAATATATATAAATATAGATATATTTGATCAGCTATATATGAGGTATCTAATTATTAAAAGATTATCCCAATTATAATTTGTCAATTCAGGTGAAAATTAATGCTCCGTTTTAGCTGTTCCTGAAATGACTTTTGATGAGGCACTCCCCCATGAATTTTCTGTGGCCCATATTTTTCAGACTATACCAAAACTTTTCTCTAAATTTGCTGAAAATCTGCACAGCTATTTTAACTTTACATGATAAGAGTGAGAGAAAAAAGAAATTTATCTTAGTCATGTAGAAAGAAATCTATTCCAAATGAACTGTGTTTCAATTAAATGTCTTGACTATGCTAACAATTGTAATGGTGTTTTGTTTTCTTTTTTAAAAAAATTTAAAGACCCAGAAATGCATGGTGGGTTTTCTGTCATTTATTTTGTCAATATAAGGACCAAACTGTTGGTCAACTTAACAATGCAATGGAGAGAAAAAATTATTGAGCTATTTGATATTATAGAGGAAATATATTTGATTAACTGCATTTAAAACTTTTGATCACTTATTCAGGCAATTGGAAAATAAAAATTTTAAGAAGTCCATACTAAAAAGGTCATAAAATATTGTTGAAAGAATCAGAAAAGTCAGTGTACAAAACATAAACTCTGCCAAGTAGAAATGAATACCATGTGTTTTCAAAATTTATACAAAATACTTTAGCAATGGATTCACTGGCCTTCTGGACAGATGCTCCTGTAGACTTAATTCAAGCATGTGAGAAGCTCTTTGCCCTCTTGGCTGACTTTTAATATTCTCATACTGAAACTGTCTTCCAACCTGTTTTGTTTTTGTTTTAATTCCTCTGGTGTGTTTGATGGGATGTATCAAAAGATTTCTATAAACAGCTAAGATTTTATCACAGTTTAGTCAAATCTCAATTTTGAATACATAGTTAATATAATCAAATATCATGTTTATAACATAATGTAATAATATCTTATTTATAAAAATATACATAATATATAATACAATAATATATAATGATATAACAGAATATAAGTCATCTGGTTATATACTCTACTAATAATATATTATTATATGTCATATATAATTCAACAACAACAACCCTGTCAGAAGTATTATTATTGTTATTGCAATTACATTTATGAGGAAAATAAGGCTGAATCTTGATTACTTGTTTCTATGTTTTCAGTTTTGTAGTATAATGTTATCCGTCACCTAAGGTCTTTATTATATACAGCTGTGTTTCTGGGATATAAATTGAATTATTGTATTTCAATTAGTGATTAATGAGAAAAATTTATATCTCATATTCACCATGAAAAATGAAAGCAGAAGGAAAAGAGCAATACCATTTTTAAAAATTTGTTTTAAAATCCCTTTGTAAGCTTACAGATAGCTTTAGATATACATCACTTGGCTTTGATCTCTAGGTGTTTAATGTACATAATTGTATCTCTTTAAGTTTACATATTTTCAATGTGTGGTTAAGAACCACATATTAGACTCCTTTCATGCCCAGCTTTGTTTCAAGTCAAATGCCATCACAGGCTCCCTTCTAACATATCATCATATTTCTAAGAAAAAGTTGACTGAGTTAGGACGTTTGACTTCCAGACTTATCACTGTCAATAATTGGCTTCAGTTGAATCATTTCTGTCAAATTCCTTAAACTTTCTATATTCCAGTTTCCTGCCCCCCCAAATAACTTAGATTAGTAAATTTTATTATAGTTTTAAAATTCTGTGATTTAAAATTTTGTCTTGAGCATTTACTATGTACTTCTAGAACACTGTGTTAACTATTAAGGAAAAAGCTTTTTTTAAAAAATAGATCAAATACCTCGTTCATTAATGTTTGTTGAACAAATGTTAACAACTGGAACTAAAACTGTTAGTTAAAATACGGGTTAAAAGGCTTAAAACATAACTACCACAGAATAATATCTGTATATGCGACACAAGCCCTTTATTGACATTGTGGCTTTATAAAGTTTAGAAGTAATTGCAATAATAATGATAATATAAGTCATCACATTATGTATCACGATATGTGGAAGACACAAGGCTTTCCTGATAATGGTAGCAAATAGGGGAAAATATATATGGGGTAAAAGAAAGTCAAAAAGAATGAGAAAAAATACAATAGAGGAAGAAATTTGCCTTTACGATTCTAGGTGCATTTTAATGATCAGTAACCATTTCCCTGATGATGGTTTATGCATGCTATCCTAATGAGAATTCAGGTCTGAGACAATTTAATTAGTGCTGCTTTTGTGATATATTCTGCGATAAAAGAAGAAAATGTTTAGGGATTATCTAAACTAACTTTGCTGTAACTACATAATTGTTAGCATGGGTTTGTTTCCTTTCTCTTCATGCTGGGTTCATAGCAAATCAGGGTCCCTAAATGGAAGGAAGAAAGAAAAAGAAAAAAGGAAATAATGCACAGATCTATGGTAACACGGTGGGTCCTTGTTTAAAAATGGAATTCCCTTTGCTCTAGGGAGGTAAATGTAAAATCGCTCAACTCCATTGTATTTAACGAGACAAGATTAGACCTCATAAGTGCCTTTAAAAATTATTCCCCATTGTTTCACAAAATCATCAGTGATTTTAAAACATTAAATGGGCATCATAAGGGCATTTAAGAAAATCCGTGCAAAAATACAAACACAGGCTTATTAAAATGACAGCAGTCTGATTGCTGTTATTTGCCGCTCAGAGGTAAGACATATGTGTATTTTTCCCTCCTTTTCAATGATATGAGATTCTATCTCCATTAACTCTATGGTTTATTTACAAATACTTGAGGAGCAGAAGAACATATTTATATTTGAAGGATTTTCTAATAAAATGCAAAACTGTGTGACTAATCAGCAGAATAAGTTGGAAGGCCTCTCTTTATTTAAATAAAATGATAACTTTTTTTTGAGGGGAAATGAGGTAAAATTAAAATGAATTTCCTGCAAGGAAATCAGTATTGACTTGGAAGATAAGCTGACTAGAAACATGAGGTCGTTTGTTTTCCTTTGGTCAAATAATCTCAGCTTTGCCTTCAAGACTGCCCAGAATTGTAAGATACCATATAGCATCCAACTGAAACTCCCAACAGCCTTCTTAGTTCCCAAAAATCTAATATAGGGAAGCAAATAAGCATTCAAGGTAAGGGCTTTGGACGGCAGGCCTTACTTGGAGAATACAAAACAGAATGACTCATTCATTTTCAACAAAAGTTCTTTCCTGAACTTGTAGTAAATAGATTAAGGACATCTTTTTTGGAAGAGCACAATGGTATAAAGAAGACTAGATTCTAAGAAAACTTCAGGAAGATTAGTCATTTAGTGTTATATGCGTAAATAAGTAGTTGGGAGTTATTTTTCTTGAAAGATCAACCCCATTTCTTGAGAGATTGGTGAAATTTAAAACTGAATATTCATACCCTTTATAATGAGGCAAATCATGATTTTTCTCACGAGTATCCCTCATCTCTGCAGTAGGACTACACTTTGAATCCCTGTAACACTATTTCTTCTAAGGCCCAAATATGACCTACCTCCACGAAGCCTTCTTTAATTCCCCCAGACACCTCATTTCTTGTATATCACTTCCTGTTCCCCACCCAAACTCTATTCCTCTCAACAACACATCATCTCTGTGGCATTAATTATAAATCCTCCTCATTTCTCATTCTTTTTTTTTTTTTTTTTTTTTTTTTGCGATACGCAGGCCTCTCACTATTGTGGCCTTTCCCGTTGCGGAGCACAGGCTCCGGACGCGCAGGCTCAGCGGCCATGGCTCAGGGGCCCAGCCGCTCCGCGGCATGTGGGATCTTCCTGGACCGGGGCACAAACCCATGTCCCCTGAATCGGCAGGCCGACTCTCAACCACTGCGCCACCAGGGAAGCCCTTTCATTCTTAAAGTAATTTGGATCTTAAGTGACATAAAAGTGGTCCACATATTGTAGATACTCCACAGCTGTTTGAATGATGACATTGGTGGTTCTTGGTAATGATGGGGATGATCATAGTCATGATCATGATGGTGGTGCTAGTGGTGATGATGGCAGTGTGATAGCCATGCTCTCCCTCTCCAGTTTCTCTCAAGTCTACAAAATGCCTCAGGTAAATTTTAGGAAAAACGTTGCTCCCTTCTCCTTACTGCTCCCTAGCTTTTTCCTTTGGTAGAAGGGATCTGATTGGTGAAATGGTAAGAGTCTGATATCTATTTGCTCATGTTCTTCAACTGGGAAGGTTAATGGCCTAAACCTACACGCTCATGTGTTGATTCTCTTTGTAGCTACCACTCCTGATCTCTGTTTTGGAAATTGCCCACCTGTGAGCATCATACTTTCTTCTCCCCAATCTTTCATTTTCCATAGAATAAACCAAAGATAACAGACTACACTTTGTGCAGTGAAGTTTTCAGTTATTCAGCAGCTCTCTTAGTGATATTTTTGTACAAATTCTATGGAAGGAAAAAGAAAAAGGAAAAAGAAAAAGGAAAAAGATGTTTTTTGAAGTCCAAACTATATTTTTTAATCCAGTTTTTCACCTGTAATAAAGCAAATGATTTATTCTCATTTGAACTCCTGTTCTCTATTCCCAAATAGGTTCAGAAACATGAGGGAAAGAAATGGGTGGGTTAATTAACCAAATAAAATACTGTGAGCGATGGTAGTGATCATGATAAAATTATTCTCACTAGCCCTTTCAAATTGGGCAAGCCCAGAGTTTTAATTTTCTGTCAGAAGCTGACATCTTCAAAGAAGATTTTCTTTATAAAGCTCTCCCAGGAAGATGCTAGGATTTAACACAGCAAGATTCTGGTGAATTATGTAGATAAAGTCTTTGTCATGGTCAGATTTTTTTAGTGTATTTAATCACCTTATGATATTTGAAGTTACATTAAAGGCCAAAATCATAACCTGGAGTTTAACACTCTCAACATCCATCCTAACAACATTGTAGCTCACAGGGGCTGGAAAGCAAAAACTACACTTCCCAGTATCCCTTGCTGCTAGGAATTCAGATATAATTTAGGTTTCACCGATCAGATATCCCCGTGGAAGATCTCCACTCAGAATTGAATCACATGACAAATTAAAGACACTCTTTTGCTTGGAGGGAACAGCTAACCAGAATCCAGATTAAGCAGTTTCCTAACTAGGTTTTGCAAGACATCAGCTGTCATGGCAGCTTCTGATTCTGTAGTTTGTCAATATGTAGAGGCAAGATTCTACATTCTACCCAGCGGGAGGCTCTTCCCAAAATCTCAGCCTAGGGTCTTGTTTTTGTAACTCTGTTAATTAATCTGTGATATAGTTTTATCCTTAAAAAAAAGAAAAACAGGCTATTCTGTACGTAGTCAAGAACCTTGGCTAATACTAATACATCAGTAAAATAATTCAGGATGGAAATGACAAGTTAAGGTAAAGAATAGATTATAAAATAGAAATTTAGCTTGCACAGGAATTATTGTATAGGCAGAACTAAGAAAACTACGCCCAGAGACATGGGAAAGTTGAAGCCAAAGGGGATTAAACTAAACACAGCTGCCAACTCTCCAAAGTTCAAGCCAAAGGGGCCACACTATGTTATGCACTGAGAATTACCACTGCAGCTAAATTCAGGTTTTAAGCACATGACCTTTAGCAACCACCTGTTTGTTCTCTGTATCTCTAACTCTTTTTGTGCTGCTCTGTTTGTTCTTTTGTTTTGTTTTTTAGATTCTACATAATAAGTGAAATCATGCAGTATCTGTCTTTTTCTCTATGACTTATTTCACTTTGCATAATACCCTCTAGGTCCATCCATGTTGTCACAAATGGCAAGATCTCATTCTTTTTTACGGGTGAGGAATATTCCATTGTATGTATACCACATCTTGTTCACCCATTCATATTGACGGTCATTTATTTAGGTTGCTTCCATATCTTGGCTATTGTAAATAATGCTTCAATGAACACAGGAGTGCATGTATCTTTTCTAATTAGTGCTTTCATTTTCTTCAAATAAATACCCAGGAGTGGAATTGCTGGGTCATATGGTAGTTCTATTTTAATTTTTTCAGGAATCTCCTTACTGTTTTCCATAGTGGCTGCACCAATTTACATTCCCACCAAGAGTGTACAAGTGTTCCCTTTTCTCCACATCCTTGCCAAAACTTCTTACTTATGTTCTTTTTGATAATAATCATTTTGACAGGTGTGAGGTGATATCTCATTGTGGTTTTGATTTGCATTTCCCTGATGATTAGTGATGTTGTGTTGTTTTCATGTGCCCGTTGGCCATCTGTATGTCTTCTTTGGAAAAATATATATTGATATCTTCAGCCCATTTTTTAATATTTTTTTAAAATGTTGAGTTATATGTTTTTGTATATTTTTATATTAACTCTTTATCAGATACATCATCTGCAAATATCTTCTCCCATTTGGTACATGGCCTCTTCAATTTGATAGTTTTCTTCACTACCCAAAAGGTTTTTAATTTGATGTAGGCCTATTTGTTTTACTTTTGCTTTTTTTCCCCTTGCCTGAGGAGACAGATACAGAAAAATATTGCCAAGACCAGTGTCAAAGAGCTTACTGCCTATGTTTTCTTCTAGAAGTTTTATGGTCTCGGGTCTTACATTTAAGTCTTTATTTTGAATTTATTTTTGTGCATGGTGTGAGAAAGTAGTCCAGTTTGATTCTTTTGCATGTAGCTGTCCAGTTCACCCAACACCATTTATTGAAGAGGTTGTCTTTTCCCCATTGTATATTCTTGCCTCCTTTGCTGTAAATTAAATGCCCATATAATTGTAAGTCCATTTCTGGGCTCTCTATTTTGTTCCATTGATCTACATATCTGTTTCTGTGCCAGTACCATACTGTTTTAATGACTGTAGCTTTGTAGTATAGTTTGATATCAGGGAGCTTTATTCTTCTTTCTCAAGGTCATTTTGGCTACTTGGGGTCTTTTGTATTTCCATACAAATTTTAGAATAATTGTTCTAGTTCTGTGAAGAATGCCAAGAATGCCATTGGCATTTTGATAGGGATTTGCTCCATTGGTTCTTTCAATAATTTTTGTTTCTTTATTGATATTCTGTATTCGATGAAACATTGTTATCATACATTCCTTTAATTCTTAAGCATGGTTCTTTTAGTTCTTTGAACATATTTTGGATGTGTTTACAATAGTCCCTTTGCTATCTTTGTTGGCTAAGCCCACCAAGTGGGCCCCTTAAAAGGCACCTTTTATCATCAGCTTTTATTCTTATGTATGGGTCACACTTTGCTGTTTATTTTCATGTTTTATATATATATATATATATATATATATATATATATATATATATATATATAATTTCTTTCTTTTTTAATTCCACGTTTTAAATAATATATTGTAGCAAACATGTTTACTCTTTCTTCTCACCACAGGGTTTCTTGTTGTTGTCTGCTTAGTCATTTGTTTGATTAATGGCTTGGCTGAGCTAATTCTGCAAAGTCTATTTTCCCAGCAGTGTGTAGCCTCTCAGATGTGTTCCTACTCATATGTTTTTCCATTTGTTTGTATCTTTTAGCCAGTGATTTAAGGGTCACCCCTGACTTATAAGCCACATATGGGTGAAAGGTTGGGCTTAAGCCCCTTTACTCTTTGAAGGACAGATGTCTTGCAGGCTGCTCTCATAGTTCAGAGCATTTACATTTCTTAGCCCTTCTTTCAGTCAAGGCCCAATAGCTAACAGCTTGATGATTCCCTTTCTTGATCACCTTTAAGGTCAAGGATAGGCAATTAAAAGGCTTCACCTCGCAAGCCTCATGGAGGAATGCTAACCTCCCCACACCAGATTTGGTGCACAGCCAGTGCAGGACAGTCTTGAAGGGGAGTTGTCATCAAGGACTCAGGACCCCTGGCCAGAATGCTCTTATGTATCTCTGCATTCTCAGCATAGATGCCTCCTTTTGGGAGGCATCTCCTTCATGGGGTGCCTTTCCCCAGGGGCTCTGCCAAGATCTCTTTTGCAGAAAAAGGAGGGGGAAAACTTGAAGACACTTTGCTCCACTGTGGTTCAGCTCTCAGTACCTTTCCAATCCCACCCACCCCCCTCTCCCTGCTCTCCTGACCCAGATTCATAGCAGGAGATTTTTGTTTGAAGCTTCCTCAGCAATGAGATTATTCCCCCAATTTGTACTGATACATCTATCCCTTGTCCAGTGCCATTCTATGGAGAAAAACAGAACATTCTGGGAGCTGGCAACTTCTTTCTAATCTCTTGCTTATTATCCCAACAAGTGAATAAAGCCTCATCATTACTTTCTTCTTGACTTGTCCTAATCAATAACTCCAACACCTGGAAGCTCAGCTCATGACATCGCATGAGTGGATGAGATGTCACGAGTGGATCATGAGTGGATACAGCCTTGGGCATGCACACAGTTTGCCAGAGATGAGTGTGATTTTATTTTTAAGCTTGGTTTCTTAGGACCCTTGGGTGAGAGTTGTTTATTGTTCATCAGTATTTTGACAGAGGTTGTATTTAAGCCCTGAGTGCCAGTGTGGCTTCTGCCCTGTGTTGATGGGTCTGCATGAGGCTTGGGAAATGCTTAAAGTCTGCCTCACACCCTGTTCTCACTCCTCTTGGGCTGGTGCAGCCCAGCTCATGCTCACAGCCCTCTTGAACCCCAGAGTTAACGGTGATCCCAAGAGGATTCTTCTCGTTTTCTGCCATTTTGCTTGTACTATTGGAGCTAAAGGTCTCACCTTAATTGCTCTCTACCAACATCTCAACTGTTTTCAAAAACACCCTTAGACAAGGAATTCTCCATGCTATCTTCCAGATAAAATTAGTGGCCTCAGACAGAGCTAGGGAACAGAATGTGGTTTAAATGTCACTGTTATGGGCTGAACTGTGTCCCCCCCAAATTCATATCTTGAAGTCCTAACACCCAGTACCTGAGAATGTGACTGTATTTGGAGATAGGGCCATTAAACAGGTGATTAAGATGAAATGAGGTCACCCGCGGCAGGGGAGGGGGGGTTGATCCAATACGACTGGTGCCCTTAGAAGAGATTAGGACATCGGCATGTGAGTTCACAGAAGAATGACCATGTGCAGGACACAGCAAGGAGGTGGCCATTTGCAAACCTAGGAAACAGACCTCAGAAGTGACCAAACCTGCCAACACCTAGGTCGTGAACTTCTAGCCTGCATATCTGTGAGAAAATAAATGTCTATTGTTTAAGCCCCCCAGTCTGTGCTATTTCGTTACGGCAGCTCTAGCAAACCAATGCAGGCATCAATACCGGCTACCCCTATGCATATTTAGTGGAATTTTTTGAATTAATATTTCTGTACTTGTTTATGGCCTTAGGACACTTTGCAGAAATTATAAATGACTGATGATTCTTTCATTATTATTTTATATTTTTCAACAGTTACACTGTTGTTACACTGAGGATAGGAATTGGTGTATCCTCATTCCACGACCCAGAAGCCCTCCTGCCTCCTCTGCTCTCTTCCATCTTCCATTTTTCATTCTCTACTGATAATTCCCACTGGCAATATAAACATGCTGTTACTTTCCCTATCTTAAAAAACAAAGCAAAACAAAAGGCTTGAAACAACAACAACAACAAAAACCATGTCCTGATCCATTTCCTTTATCAGCTTCCCTCCAGTTTCTTACTCCCTTTTTTGGCAAAAATCCTCAGGCATATCGACCAGACCACAGTCTCCAATCCCCTTCTCTTTCCGCCCTAAACACACTCCATTTCAGCTCCACTCCCACCACACCTCCTAAACTGCTCTGATCAAGTTACCACTTATTTCCTGGTTGCTAAATTAAGTAATCAATTTCAGACCTCTTAATAAGTGAATTACTAGCAAGATTTTTAGGTAGCTAATCATTCTTTCCTTTGACTTTCTTTCTTTGACTTCAAGGAAACACACTCGCTTGGTTTTCCTCCTATCTCATGAGTGGTTCCTTCTCAGGCTAATTTGCTTACATCTCCAATTTTCACCTTCCTTTTTTTTGTTTGTTTGTTTGGGAATGATCCCACTCCAATTCACAATTTATTCTTTATATTTTAAAAATTGAGAGGTAACTGAGATATAACGTATGTTTTAGGTGTACAATGTGCTGAGCTGATACAGTTATATGTTGCAATATGATTACCACCATAGCATTAGCTAACACCTCCATCACATCCTATAATTATCACTACTTTTTAAAATGGCTAGAACATTTAAGATCTAGTCTCCTAGCAGTTGTGAAGCTTATAATACAGCATTGTTGACTATAATTGCTAATCTGTGCATTAGAGCTCCAGAACTTATTCATCTTCTACTTGCAAGTTTTTACCCTTTAAAACATCTCCCTAGTTCCCCCTACCCTCCAGCCCCTGGTAACCACCACTCTACTGTTTCTATGAGTTTTTTAGATTCCACATGTAAGTGATATCATACAGTAGTTGTCTTTCTCTGTCTAGCTTTTTTTTACTTAGCATAATGCCCTCAAGGTCCATCCATGTAGTCCTTTTAATGTTAGAGCTGGTAACCTGTCCTCTTCTTTTCACTTCACTTCTCTATTTACACTCACTCCCTTGGTAACCTATTCTTTTTCAAGGTTTTGAATAACACCTATGCCAAATGTGTGTTATTGTGTTACATGCGATATCTATCTATCTATCTATCTATCTATCATCTATCTCCAGCCTAGATCATGCTCATGAACTCCAGTCGTATACACCAGCGGCCTGCTCAGCACTGTCTTTAGATACACAATAAACACTTGAGTTTTGTCACGTACCAATCTCTGCCAATCCAAAACCTATTCCACCACAGCATTCCCATCTTATTTGGTGCCAGCACCATCATTCCTGTTGTTCAAACCAAAAATATGAATTAATCCTTAGTTCCTCTCTTTCTCTCACATCCCATACCCAATCCAATAGAAATTCTTCTTGTCGCTAACTTTTCAATATATCCAGAAGCCGATCAGTTTTCACCACTTCTCACCATTTCCATTGCTAATACCTAGTGCCACCTGCCATCATCTTTCACCTGAATATCATCAATAACCTCCTAAGAGGTCTCTTTGCTTCAACTCTTGACACTCCCACTTGTTAGGCTATTCTTATCAAAGCAGCCAGAGTGATCATTTCAAAAGGCAAGGATGACTACGTTACTCTCCCAAAACCTGCCCCAAACCTTCCAGAGGCTGCCCATTTCACTCAGTAAAATCCAAAGTCCTTCAAAGGCCCACAGTGCCATAAAGGATCTGTTTCTTCACCACCAGCCCTATCTTTGATTTCTAACTTCTCTCTTCCTACTCTCCTTACTCACTCTGCTTCAGCTACACCATATCCTTATGCTTCCTTAAACATTCAAGACACTTCCCAGCCTTTGCACCTCTGCTCTAGATGTTACTTCTGCTTGGGGTTCTCTTCCCCAAGTATCAGCATGGCTAACTCCCTCATTTCTTTAAATAGTGCTAAATCTCAGCTTCTCAATTAAGACTACTCTGAACACCCTGTTAGAATATTGTGACCTGCCACAATTTCCACCCCAACATTCTCAGTATCCCCTTTCTTTGTTCCACATCTTTTACATTCATGGTCCTCGTCCCCCTACAATATAGTTTATATATTTATTATGTTCACTGTATCACCAAAGAAGAATGTGATCTCCATGAGAGCAGAGATCTTTGTTCTGTTCACTCATGTATCCCCAAACAACTAGAAAGTGCTTGATAAAATGGAGGTGCTCAATAAATACTTATTGGATAAATGAAAAGAGCATAATTAAAGTATAGGACAGGGAAGCTGGGAATAAATGAGGATAACCTAACTTCAGCTTCTATTTGGAAAAAATTAATGAAGTCCCAAGAGAAATATGGACACAATTCAGTGTCTTTATTATAATTTATGTTTAGTTTGTCTTCCTTATGATTTCAACAAACGTGTGAGATTAGAAGTGGTTCACTTGAGATAGCAAAATAGAATTTTTAGGTAGAAAAGTTGTTAGATAACATTTAATCTCGGTGCCTAAAACAGAGGAGCCCAAACAAAACTCACTTGGTTACACTTAGCAAAACAATGCAACTGGAGGTCTTGACTTCATTGATATGCTCACTCTGCATTCCTACATAAGCAGAAAGCAAAATCCAGGAATTACAGAAGTCCACATTGGACCAAGCAGCAAATACTTTTGCAAATTGTTCATTATCACGAAAACATTAAATACTAAATTCTTCTTTACTTGATATCTTAATTTATATGGCTCTAATTTGTGTAATTATGATAAATTTATATCACAAATAAGTCATTTTTCACATTATACAGCTATTAATACTGCTTTAAACATGTATGTATTCGATATCCCACTTTCCTTAAGTAGGGAGTATTAAAGGGCTGAGATGCCCTCTCAACTTCACAAATATATCATTGTGTGCAAAGTAATTCTTGTTTGTTCTTTTAGAAAGACTCTTTTTATTAAAGATTAAAAATAAAATGGCACTCAGGGAATTCAGGCAAAGCATATATAACTTGAAGCCCTTAGTTAATTATACAAATGTTTATACTTGGACTTAATTTATCTTGGACTTAATCTAGCCTCTGGAGAAATGATAAATCAACTGTAGAATTTATTTAGGAAATATTTGTCGAGAACTATTATTGACTGACAAAGTCCTAAATGTTATGGGTAGGTAGATGAGTAATGTATGCTTCCTGCCCTGTACAATCTCACAGTGAAATAAAGAAAGAGAGGGATATAAATAGAAAAATTACAATAAAATTTAGTATGTATTTTCTCAGTTTGGGTCTCTCCAACCATGCACACACAGACAATAGAATCTGGAAAAACAACGTGGGTGCCAGTGCACTGGCTTTTGTGTGCAAACCCTGAGATGGAGATGATCGTGCCACAGGTTTCTTAGGGCATGCTCTGGGGTCAGCAACTGGAGGGGCAGGTGGGGAAGCAGAGGGAGAAGTCACACTGCAGTGCCACCTCAACAGAGGTCTCAGATGACCACTGGGGAATTCTGAAGCTCAGATGACCATTCAGAATGGTCCTGAGTTGTGGCAAGTGAGCTGGACCCTATGTCACCAAGCAAATCAGTCTTTAGATGGGGGATACCCGGGGAGGGTCCTTAGCAAGGCAGCTCTCTTTAGCCAAGGAAATCCCTGGTAGGGTGATACCTGGCCCAGTTAGCTGTGACCAAGCTAATAAAGCCACATACTATGCCAGGTAGTCAGTAAGAAAGACACCCCTGAGAAAAGGGTGATGAGTATATTAGCTTAAAGAGTCATCTCAGATAATGTCCATGTACCTGGCCTGCACGTTACATGCCTGTCATTTGTCTGCTCAGGCTGCCGTAGCACAATGCCATGGACTGGATTGCTTAAACAACAGAAAGTTATTCCCTTATATTTCTGAAGGCTAGAAGCCAAGGTGATTAGCATGGTCAGATTCTGGTCAGAGCTCTCTTCCTGGCTCTCAGATGGCTACTTGCTCGCTGTGTCTTCACATGTCCTCACATGGAAGAAATAGAGAGTTCTGGTGCCTCTTCCTCTTCTTTAAGAGCACCAGCCCTATCAGATTAGGATCCCACCCTATGACCTCATTTACCCTTTATCATCTCCTCATAGGCTCTATCTCCTCATGCAGTCACACTGGAGGTTAGGTCTTCACCTGATGGATTTGAGGGAGACAAAATTCAGCAATAGCCTACCGCATAATCCAACCCTATCATAATGATTAAATTCAAGATAACCTAGAGGAAGGGGAAAAGTTGGACAGTAGCAGAGGAGGACATAGCAGGCAGAGAAAAGTAGAGATGGAGGGACAAATCAGGCTGCTAGCTACTGGTGTCTCACTTAGATGATTATAGCTGAGTCTCCTGGAGCAGGGTACCCTGTGGGAAAACAAAGACTGAACAGATGCTATATAGGCATGAATAAATTTAAGGCAATCAGTTTCCAGATCCTCAGTTTCTCCATATGTATGCTTTCCAAAAATTAATTTGGCTAAAACTGTATCTGTGCTTTCAGAGTTCTTTTTTCAACTCCTCTTTTAAATTCTCTTTTCCCTTCTTTACAAAAGAAATGCAAACCCCTCACCATCTTCTGTAATTCACTGCCCTGGAGTGTAAAACTCCTGAGAGTGAGACCCATGGGAACAAAATATCATGGAAGCATTTATATCTTATCTAGCAATATTTTGAACTAGATAGCTCAGAATTAGAATTCAGAATACCTGGCAGGTTAATACAAGTGGTTAATACAAATATTTATTTGAAACAGAAAAAATGCACTTGGACATTTTCTTATATAGCCTCATCTAATTTGCTGTTGAATTTGACAATGAGGGCTGTTTTCCCATGGTACCATTTATGGATTGAAAGAGTTAAACTGCCAGTCTAACATTTCAAGGTAAATCAGGCATACAGTACGATTATCCAGAAAATACAGTCTTAGCAAATATTTAAATTTGTAATAAATTCTGAGGTGTTTATTTCAAATGAGAGAAGAGGATATGTAATTTTTCAGAAATGACTTTAGGGTTTGCATGAGTAATATTTGAACACCAACATGTAGCACTGAACTAGCTTCCACCTGCTCTGAAGGAAGCTGACATGGTTTCCCAGTCTTCTCTATTTTCCTATGAACAATAAACCCCTATTACTGGACATAACCTGAGCTTTTCTCTGTATATAAAAGTGAGCAACATGGATTTGTATGGTGAATGTTTAATGGTGCCGGGAAAAGAGAGCCTCTTATAGGGACAGCCTGAGAACAGGACCATAGTACTCAGAGAACGTTGGGGAGGATTCCCTGCTCCATGGATTGTCCTTTATTCTCCTCATGCTCTTTGACTCCTTGTTCTTTGACTTTCTCTAAGGGTGTCTCCTTCTTCCTCTGTCCCTTAAATATTGGTGTGTCTAAGAAATCTCTCTTGAACCACTGCTTTTTACACTCTGTGTGATCCACCTGGGCGAGTCCGTCTACTCTCCATCTGTGCCAATGGTGGCCGAATATGTATTTGCAAAATAGACTTTGTCCCTAAATTTCAGACACCCTAAAGCTAAATACTCCAAAGCATGCTCAAAATCATCATGTCTAAAATGGACTTAGAAACTTCTTACCTAAGGTTTTCCTTCTTTGGATTTCCTGTTTGTTTAGTACTGCTAATTTCTCCCCAGCTTCCTAAATTTGAAATTTGGGAGTCATTCTTGCATCCTTCCTCTTCAGCATTTTCGTATTTAATCAGTCACAAAATCTTGCCAATTTAAATACTATACAGTTGTCAAACCTTTTCCCTACTACTTTCCTGGTTAAGGTTCCCATCATCTCTCTGCTGAAATACTACAATAGCTTCTTCCAGTGCCCTTAATAACAAGTTCACTCTAGGGTCATTCATCTAAAACTCCAATATTACTCTTGAGCTCTAACGCTTAAAATCTTTATGTTTCTCAACAGCAGTAGTTACATTTTTTTAATGTGCATCTATATCAGTAAATTTTTAAAAATAAGTACCCCTTAATATATTTATATATAATTCATACAACAGATATCAAAACAGAAAAATTTAAATAATACTAGAAATTAAAGTAAATGACATTTTTAAGGTTTTATTCCCAATCCCAACAGGGATTCTTAGCACCTCTTTTATATGATTATGATGAGAGAACCAAAAACAGAGATTAAAAATGATACTTTCAAAATAAATGTCAACAATAATTCTAACATTTCCTTTTCACACTTCAACGGATCACCTTAAGCACCTGTTCCTAGTCACATCCCCCCACTTTGGACACCACTGGCTGCTAGAATAAAATCCAAACTTTGTCTTTCGTATAATATATAGGTTTCTCCATAATCTGGGTCTTTATTAGGTTTCTAGTTATACTGAATTTATTGGAATTATCTACGGATGTGGCTGTTATCCTTACTAAATGGTGAGTTCATTCACAGAAGAAACCGTATCTAATTTACCATTGTGTCTCCGGAGACTCAGACATGGTAGGTGTTTAAAGGCATGTCTGTTGGATGAATGTCAAAGGGTTTCTCTGTATGTGTCTTCCCTTTCTAATTATATTGTTCATCAAGCCAGTAATTCATTATATTATTAATTGGGGAAAAGATTTGTAATTATATTGCATTTTACCATGTAAACCCTGTTATTTCATTGAAATAATAACCAAAAGTAATGAATTTAGATTGTAGAAATATATTCATCTGATTCTGCCTAACAATAGAAGGAGAGTAGTTATGAGGCTAACAAAAAACCCAGTAGCAAATAGCCAGGAAAAGGTAACGAGACTGTAGGGCTTAAACTGCTCTGGGTAAATTATTCTAGTTGATTAATACTTATATTATTTTGGATACAGAGGAAGTAGACAGAGTTTTTAGCTTTATGGTCACTGGAGTCAGACTGAATATTTTTAGTTCTTATTTTATCACTGACTATATCCCAGGTTAAATTAGTTAACACATCCATGCCTCTGTTTCTTCACAAAAATTTGGTGATAAGCATAGTACCTATATTATAGAGTTTTCAGGAGAATTAAATGAGATTATACACGTAAATATTCACAATAGTCCAATTTAATATATACTGATAAAAACGTACAAAGTATTTACAATACTACCAGAAGATATTAAGACTTCAATATGTGTCAACAATTATTATTCCTACAACAGACAACGTACAAAAAAAACGTGATTTTAAAATCAATTTCTCTCTTAAAAAACAGAATTTCAGATTGCACATATTTGGGATGAAAGACCTGAGGTTTAATACCCTGTATATTAGCAAGTGAGGGTTTTAAGTCCACTATGGCAGGAGGGACTTATATTTTCCATCAAATTGTTATGAAAGGTCATGGTTCATACTATGGGCTTTTTAATAATTGGCTTATAGATTGTTGAGATTTATGTAATCTTCTATTGAATACATGTTTATTAAAGACCCTCTCTGTGCCGGTGGGCACTGTTCTAGGCCCTAGCAATTCTGTAAAAAATATCTAAGTCTCATACCTCGTGGAGTTTACATTACAGTGGGGAAGATATAAAGCAAACAAGTAAATATATACTACAAAGTTGGGAAATAATGCATGCTATGAAGAAAATAAATCAGGGTTAATGTAGGGAAATAATGGGGAGTGGGATCTCCAAGGGGCGATCTTAAATAGTCAGGGAAGACTTCCTAGAGGAAGTCTTCAAGTAGGTATCTGAATAAAGTAAGACAGCAGGTCCCATGAATAGCCCAGGGAAGTAGTCTTACTAGCAGAGGGAGCGGCAAATGTAAAGGCCCTTAGGTAGAAATATACTTGATAATTTGGAAGAACAACTAGAGAGCCAGGAGATTATAAATAAGTAAGCAAGATGTGTGTGTGCATATGTGTACATGAGCATGTGTGTGCATGCATTGCACCATGAAGGAAGTAGAAGATGAGGTCAGAGTCAGGCAACAGACAGAACTTAAAAGTCCTTATAGAAAAGAGAGTTTGGTTCTAGCTGAGCATAATGGGAAGTCATTGGAACAACTGAGCAGAAAGAGATGGTATGAACTGAGTTACATTTTAGAAATATCATCTGACTGATCCTTGAAATATTGACAGCAAAAAGGTGAAAAGGAAGCAGGAAGGTAATTTAGGAAGTCACTGCAGTGTTCTAAGTGAGAGATGGTAGAGAATCAGACTAGAGCGTTAAGGGAAGATATCTCAGTCTGCTCAAGTTGCCATAACAAAATGTCATAGACTGGGTTTGTTTAAACGACAGAAATGTATTTCCCCAAAGTTCATTGACTAGAAATCTGGATCAGGGGGCCAGTATGGTTGGGTTCTAATGAGAGCTCTCTTCCTGGCTTACAGGTGGATGCATGGCTCTAACTGCATCCTCATGTTTCAGAGAGACAGATCTCTCTCTTCTTCTCCTTATAAAGCCGCTAATCCCATCACGAGGGCCCTGTCCTTATAACCCAATCTAACCCTGATTACCCCCTACAAGCCTCACCTTTAAGTATCACATCACATTAAGGGTTAGGGCCTCATGTATGAATTTGGGAGGGAGGGATGCATACAATCAGTGTACAACAGAAAATTTGGAGAGAATTGTTAAATACTTGATATATACTGAACGTACTTTTTGATGAACTAATAAAAAGAAAGGAGTCTAAAAGGTCTTTGTCTAATAAATTTTTTGTCTGAACAAACTGTGTAAATACTCACGCCATTTATAGAGCTGTTCAAGACTGCTGTAGAAGCAGGTTTAGGGGAAAATCAAGGGTTGTGTTGGAGACACGTTAAGTTTGAGTTTGTCCTTTGACATCCAACTTGAGAGAGGAATGGACAGAAGCTCAGTGGGAAGGTTAGTAAATATTGTGTGGAAAACAAAATGAAGTTGAAAGCAAAATCTGTTTTACAGTAAGACTAAAGTTTACCTTAATTTTCTTCTCATGCCTTGATTCAAACAGCATGAAATCGGCTTCTGTTTTTATAGTGGATGACCTTTACAATGGACATAGAAGAAGAACCAAGAAAGCCCTTTAAGAGTTGTTAATTTTATGATATTTGCTACAACATGAACAAGAGCATGCAGTGTATCTTGGCCCAATAATTAGACATCCAAAGTACCTTTTGTAAATGCAGAATTGTTCTTTTGTAAAACCATCCTATAAAATAAGATCTTTGTTCAGCTTGGTTTCATTTATTTTGTACCAAACTATATAAGGAACATGAAGCAAATAAATAGCAACGCTATAAAACCATTCATATGTCAAATCCACAGAAAAAGAATGTTTGATGTATAAGCAGTCAGAGATGAGAAGGCCCTGCTTGATCAAAAATTTCCTGTCAATCAGGACTAATAGAGGACAGACTAATAAATAATCTGACATAGTAAAAGCAGCCACATTTAACTTGAAGATAGATTTTACATATGGTTCATGTGATAGAACTATCAAGCTAACAAGAACCCTTGGGGCCAGTCTGAATATTCATTAATCAGCCCAACTTTGGATTTAACGTAGAATGCAACTGTCAATGAACAAATGGGCTTTTGTGGAAAAGGTGATAAACAAAATCCAATGAACTGGCAAATTGGAAAGTCCTGAAAGAATAAATGCTGTAAGATTAAGAACTGAATAGAAGACTTGAGCTCAGCTCTCTGCAGAAAAGACAAAAGCTTCTCACTAAATCAAGCATCAATCTGGAGAGCATTGTTTTTTAATGTTTCTTTAGAAAGAAATATCTGCCACGATAAGGATACATTTTGAGAAAATTTTTGAAGAAGGCTTCAACTTTTTAATACTCATCCTCTAACAGCACACTGAAAAGACAGACTTCTAAATAAATGGGCTGTTTTTTGGTTCCAAGTTGTTAATCTAATTTCCTGGATGAAATGATTTATCCAAAATGTACAAATAGATGGTTTTCTCCAAAGGCAGAACAATAAGGGTCATAATTAATACAAGTGGCAGAATTGGCACAAAAGAAAGTTCAGGGTAGTGATCACAACGAAAATGCCTATTGTAAAAAATAAGTTAACAAATGATCCAAAACGCTGCCTGTAAAAAACCCCCCCAAAAACAAAATAGTATCTATACCAACAACTCCACCACAATGCTGAACAGAAACTGACACTTACTCTCAGTGACAGGGAGTGACAGGAGATTTGGGACTGAAGAGGGCTGAATGTTCCAGGCTCCACTGAAGAGGGAACAGATTCTTATCATCTGGGAATAGGATTACAGTTTTGGCTCATCTCGAAAAAATTTTTTTAACACAAAGCCATCTGGATTTTTTTTAATGTGAAATTTCCCAATTCTTTGAATGTTGGTCATAAATTCATAAGTACTAAAATATATACTGTGCAAGCCACTGTTTTGTGGGGCAAATAGACTACGATTCTTGACTGAATTCAGTTGAGTGACCCTCTTTTTTTTTAAACCCCAGATGTAAGGTTAAAATTTACCATAACAGAATATGGAGACTATTATATGTGTTAGTCTACAGAGAGAGTATACACAGGCTCTTGCTTGTGTAATCTGACCAAAACAAATAATAATTCCCCCCAAATTTATAGATACATGTAGTGTTCTAACTTCAATGGGTCTTAAATTTAATCTAAGATCCATTGAAGCTCTAACATGTTATAAATTTTTTTAAAAAATATTTTTCTTCAAAAAATCAACATTTTATCATACATAAAATGTGCAATCAGGAAGGTGCACAAAACAAAGTATAGAATTTAACACAAGTATAAAGTGAGATACGATGTTGAACAAAACCAGATAAGCAATTAGTTCATATGAAACTTAGAGGCTCTTGGAGTAAAGATATATTAAACAAATAATCTCACTAAGGAATGTATAATCACTGATAAGTGGTCTAAAGGAAACAAGTGTGATTCAATGAGAGATACAGAAAAGAGAAGACAACTCCTGTGGACAGAAGGAAAAAAGAACTGTCTTCCCAAAGAGGTAGTATTGGAGGTGGATTAAATCATGAATTAATATAGGCAAGTGGTAAGTACCAATCCAGAGACAAAGAAGAGCATGGACAAAGGGCTATGGCAGACGAACTCTGGCCTGATCAAGGAACCGAGTGTGTGAAGAAACAGATGGGCAGAGAATGAGGAGGAAATCATGGATCATTAAGCTTGAGAGAACCAGACAACGTAGGCTTCCTTGGCCAGGTTGTCTACTTTAATGTCTTCCATTACTGTAAGGGAATAGGACACAGAAGTCATCAGATTTTTGAAGTGGGCAGATACCATACAAATTTGTGTTTTATCTGCAGTACAGGACACATCTAAGAGTGGCCTTAGGTATGGAGTAAAGAAGTAAGAGGTAAAATCAACACATCCTGATGATGGATTGGCTATGTGCGATTAGGGAGAGGGAGAGGTTATGTCTCGTGAAACTGGACGTGCGCGGGGAGGTATCACTCACTGGGCTGGAAACACTGAAGGGGACCTTACACCAGGGCAGGGAGAAGGCAGAATGCTGGGTTTTCTATGCCATCGGGACCTCCAGTCTGGAGCTCAAAGCACGGTCAGCTTTGAAGTTAGATATTCGGAAATCAAGCACATGCAGTCTACAGTTGCAATGAAGATTGTACTGAGGTCTACAAGTCCTCAGGGAGAGAACACCCTGTTAAAAGAGAAGGAGGTTTGAAAGCTAAGGCTTGGGAAAGCACATCCTGTAAGGGCTGAGTAAGGTACATGAGGCTGCAGTGGGCAATGGGTAAGAAGGAAAGCAGTGGACTGTGGTGACATAGAAGCTAAGGGAAGAAAATGTGCCGGAAGTCAGTAAAAAGTTCAAAATCTGTTGGGAGGCCATGAAAATTGAATTCTGAGAATGTCTATTCGATTCAGTAGCGTAGAGGTCCCAGGTGACCTTACTAAGGATGGTTTCGGCGGAATGAAGATTGCAGAGGGTGTGGAGTAAGTGGAAGGAGATGGGTGGAGAGAGTGCATACAGACAACACCTTCAGGAACTTCGGGGATGAATGTGATGCTGTAACTTAACCCAGATGGACAGGTCTGGGGGTGCTAAGATAGCGGGGGGCATACTTGTAATTCAGAAAAAGTCTAAGGTTGCCAAGAAGCAGGTAAGATATAAAGCAAGTAAAGAGATGGGGCTGAGGAATAATGAGGCATTACCTCAACTAACGCAACAGAAACAAAGGAGACAACGGTGGAGAACTTAATAGGTGACTGTTTATAACAGGAAAGGGATGGGGTCTCAACTGAGAGGTTCATTTTCCTCCGATCTTATGCTAAAACTACTTTTTATTCTAATAAAGTCTTACAAAGTATCTTCCATTAAGACACTTGTTTACTTACTCTTCAATATGTTTGCTGTTGTTTCCCTGTTCAATCAACAAGATGACAGTGTACGCTTGCCACATTGTGTTTAAATTGGATGCATGTCTAGTTTTAGTGAAGTTTCTCAGGAGGTCTGGTGCATATTTTGCTCTCTGATAGGGTCTGTAATCTCTATGGTTCCAACCAGCTTCCGTAGTACTTTTTCTTTCAATTTCTTTGAGTAAGCAATCATTCACAGTTAATTTTCTGTAGAGGCATTAGGGTGTCTGAAGCCGTCACATGTGATATTTAATGTGAGGGAGACTGGCATACCTCATCGGTTTTACTATATCCTTGTGGAAACTTCAAGGTGATGTTTGAGATTGTATCAGTCAGGATCCATCCAGGAAAACAGAATGGAATTAAGTCCAGGGAATTGGTTACACAGATGAAGAAAACCGGAGAAACCTACAGATTAGTAGCATGAGAAACCACGCTCTCCCTTAAACTAAAGAAACACCTGGGGGAGGCAGAATTACCAGGGTTGAGGAGCTGGGGTCACCTACCAAAAGCTGCAAACACTGGGCCTACCCAGAAGAAGCTGGAGCCCTGGAGGTGATCCAGATGTGGCCACCTCCAGAGAGGCTACACAAGGCAACAGGAGAGAAAGAGGCTGGTTCTTTCCCTCCTCCTTCCCACAGGAGCCTGGATTATGAAGCCTGAAGAAGACTCTTCCCCCTCCGCTTCCTGGCACAGAGGAGGGCAGAAGGTGGTCATGAATGAATCTCATGGCATGCGTCAAAACACAACTTTTGGGGACTAGATAATATTGCTAGGGGTAAATTCCTCACCTAGCATATATTCATTAGAGTGTAGAGGCTCAAACAAAGGTATTTTCCTCCTTCTTTGCTTTCGCCTCCAACCCCCAACAACCTGTGTAATAATTTCCAAAAGCTGATGCTGATCTGGCTAAGTAAGAATTCACTGAGGAGATAAACATATAGAGATTTCTGGATCATATCAGGAAGTCTGCAGTGATGCTCAGAAGTCTGAATTTAAATAAAATGAAAACAGGTAGATAATTCTGATAAAGAGTTATTGTAGTGAATCCATGTGCAACCTAGTCATACTGGGACACATTCTACTGTAGATGAATTACTCATCATCAACATCATGGAATATGGTTCTCGACTTCTTTCTGGCTCTGTTAGCAGTTTTCACACATCCTAAATACTGGGGTACAGCACTTCAGCTTTTATTATAGGGACTTGCTCTTTTATTATAGCTACTTGAAAACTAAATCATTTTGCTTTGTTTTCATTTTCTCCCCATCCCACTCTCAACCACAGATATTTACAGAGGTTACTAACATGAAGAGATTATATTCTAAGTGAAAAATGTTTTAAGGTAGACACCTTAGGTATTAAGAAACAAAGTACAAACAAAAAATGTAAAGCAAATGTTAGGCTGAAATTCAAATAAAGCACATAATAATTGGCACAGTGAGATATACCAGAATAAGCACATAACAGATTCTACTTCAAAGGAAACCTACTGAATTCAACATGTAGATGTTAATTGGTGAGACAGTCACCTGAAGTTAAGAGAGTATTATTCAGTCTAGCAGCAATTCAAGACTGACTTTGTCTTTCCCTATAGAAGTATAGCACTCAAACACAAGTGTAAATGACTTAGCAGATAGCATTTGAGTCCAATTACTGAGCCCCACATGCCATATGATATTTAAACAGCTGGACCTGCTGTTTTTATATTAAACTATTTCCTTATAACAGGTTTATGATTTATAGTAGTGCTACTGATTTAATGAGTCATAAGAAGTTCATTTTTTATCTAATGAGATTCCCACCCTCCAATACAAACAGGTATAAAACATTTCAAAAATGTTGATCATCATGCAGTATTTGTTTGGTTTTGAAACATGGCTTATAACAGAAAGTCAGCTAAGCATCTCTAGTTACCATTAGGAATCTGCCAGCAGGACCTAGATGTTTTCCTTCCATATAGACACATATCATTATTGATGTTTATTATTTTTTATTGACATCTACATTCCAAAAGCAATTTGAAAAATTAGTTCAACTATGGTATTGTTCATTCTTACGTGTGTCCATTTTGATGACAAGACTTCTGTATATCTGTGTGTATGTGTGTGTATATATATATATATATATATATATATATATATGTATATATCTGTTTTAGGTGAGAGAGGATAAGGAATATTGGTATTTTAGGGTGGAAGGAAGGTCGTCTTTCTTGGAGTACTTGCCCTTGTTGTGTCCAGTGTTGGATTTCCCATCTATCCCTTATTGGTGATGTCAGGTAAGTCCATTCACTGCTCTTATGCATTCATTGAGTTGTCAAATGAATGGGTGGGTTTAGCGCCTACGTCATGAGAAATTGCTGAAATTCCCTTGAGAAGAGTCCACGCAGTCATGGGACATGACACGTAATGAGATACAGTCCTTTAAAGTGTTAAATAGCCGTAATGATCCACAGCCACCAACCCTAGAGAGACATTTCGAGAATGAAAAGCTTGTGAACTTGCTCTGCACATTTTAAGCACTGAACAGTGTGTGGCATTAATATGCTGTGACCAAGTTCTGAAGGAATAACATGCAATTTAGCCTCTATGTAAAAAAATGGCATACGTAGAAATTAAAACTACCAAAAAGTTTTCTCGCTCAGTTATAACTTTATGATCCTTTATTTCCTTTTCTCCTAAAAGGAAATTATATGTTTATTAACATCAGAGATAAAATACCAGAGATGACTCTCAATTATCTTCACATGAATCCTTCATGATTTCAATAAAGACCTATTCTATAAGTTAATTCAGTTGATGACTGCAAAATCCTAGCAATTCTGCTCAAGTTATGCTTACAGCCAGCTGTGAAGACTGGCAGGCTACATGGTGATAGTTCAAACAAATACTTGAAAGGTTTAAAATTCTTAGAATCGTCCGTCAAAATTACTACATAGCCATGGAATTAAAACAAATCACTTAACCCCTAGCCATTTGAATCTTTTAGTCACATAGTTTTGAAACATTTTAATAGAAGGAATCTTGGTTATGCACTTCAACTCCAAAAATACAGTAATCCATAAATCAAGCCATCCATGTAATGTATGCTACTTACATTGGTTTTCACCAAAAATAATTTTTCAATATTCCTAATAAAAGTGAAGAGTTTTAAAGACAATATCTTCTCACTAGATATTAAGTTTGGCTTTGGCTACCCTTAGAGCAGGAAAGCTTATAGAAACTGAAGTATTAATATAATTCAATTATAAGATATTTGGACTTCATCATCTGCATGGCTCTATAGAACTCAGAACCTGTAGCTTCTATGATTATTTAATCAATTAAATACCCACTTCGCTTAATGCTTGGCTAAGTTAAAGAAAAAAGAAAGAAAATCATTATTTCCCAAGATACATTTAAGATTGTATCTCTGTTTACCTTAGAGAAAATATTGAAAACCTTATTTTGCTCAAAGAGTTTACATTTTTTAAAAAGCCAGTCAGTCTGGTTCTGGACTTAGGTTTTTACCATCTAATACATATATACTGTCACAATGTACAAACGTAATAAAATGTATATAAAGAAAATGGAGACTAATTATTAATAAATATTTGCATATCTATGAGTAAAATATATGAATACAAATCTTGTTTCTAAAATAATATGCACTTTTTGAGAAAAACAAGGATTTAGAATACTTTAAGAATGAAAGACAGGTGTATGGGGAAAATATTCTCTGTTCCTTGGGCCTCTTGCTTTTCTCTAAAAGCAACAATTTTTGTTATGATTCCACTTCCTGCTCAGAAGTGCCGTGAGAATATTGTTTCTAATTTGGGATCATACAAATCTATCTGTGAACCAAGATTTTTATTACATCAGTTTTTTCAAAAAAATTATTTTGAGGCACCAGTTTTGATTCAACAAGCCCCAAAACAAAGAAATTCGCAAAAACTGACTGGGTGCAGCTTTTTCAATGTTGCATGTGCAACTGTATATATGCACACACAGACATGTACACATGTGTTTGTGTGCAAATATACTGACTGGGTGCAGCTTTTTCAATGTTGCATGTGCAACTGTATATATGCACACACAGACATGCACACATGTGTTTGTGTGCAAATATACTGACTGGGTGCAGCTTTTTCAATGTTGCATGTGCAACTGTGTATATGCACACACAGACATACACACGTGTTTGTGTGCAAATATACATATGCAGAGAGACAGCTAACCAGATAGAGATAGATATAGATAGTATTAGTTTACCTTATAAACTGCCTGAGGTATTAATGAGAATGGCTCAGCTATGCATTTGCTGAAATATCAAGCATAATATGGAACTTTGGTCCTATATAAGGAGATAATTATCTATAATATTAAATAAAAACCAAACAATGTAATAGGCATATGTATGCTACATGAAAGAGGATGGAAATGCCTCACAGACAGAAGAAGGGATATAAGACCTCCTCTCTCGGCGAACACGCTGAGCATGTACTGACGCGACGGGTCCAATAGTTGAAGCTCCTGATTTCCATTTCATAAATTAGGCTACATGACCTGACCCAGCTTCACTGACCACTTCCGATGTGGAATTCTGACAGTGCGTTCCTATTCCCTCGCCTGCCTATGAGCTCCAGACAATGGCTTGGACGTTCTCCACCAGCTGGGCATGAGCAAGGGAAGGAAAGATAACTAACAAAACTTTTAGGCAGTTCATTTCCTCCTTTTGAACTTTGTTGTTTTCCTCTGTGTAAATGGAAGTGTTTGGGTGGTGGGTGGAGCATTGGGAGTGGAGGAGGAGAGGAAAAAAAGTCACTTTTAGAAGGCTTTTTTTTTTTTTTTTTTTTTTTTTTTGCGGTACGCGGGCCTTTCACTGTTATGGCCTCTCCCGTTGCGGAGCACAGGCTCTGAACGCGCAGGCTCAGTGGCCATGGCTCACGGGCCCAGCCGCTGCACGGCATGTGTGATCTTCCCGGACCGGGGCACGAACCCGTGTCCCCTGCATCCGCAGGCGGACTCTCAACCACTGCGCCACCAGGGAAGCCCTAGAAGCCTTTTATTCTGTTTTTTGTTCTTCAGCCCTATGTAGTCTTGGGGAAAATATCAAAAGAATAAATTAAGAATCTTAATTAGAATTCATTTAAAAATCAAACAAAGGGCTCCCTGGTGGCTCAGTGGTTGAGAGCCTGCCTGCCGATGCAGGGGACGCGGGTTCGTGCCCTGGTCCGGGAAGATCCCACATGCCGCGGAGCGGCTGGGCCCGTGAGCCATGGCCGCTGAGCCTGCGCGTCCGGAGCCTGTGCTCCGCAACGGGAGAGGCCACAACAGTGAGAGGCCCGCGTACCGCAAAAAAAATTAAAAAAAAAAAATCAAACATAACACAAAGAGCGTATAATAAATAATGGAGTGGAGAATGGCCATATTCTGGCCACAAGGGGGCTTATGGAATGAAAGGAACCAAAAAAAGAGGCAAAAGATGATAAGTGAGGCCAGTAACCATAGGACAGGATAGAGGTTTGTTCCTGAATACATTTGCCACTGATGGTTTCATTTTAGAAAGAGTGGGTTCTTATGTATGATGACAGGGAATGGATCTGAGTAAGCATGATGATTTTCAGCTCTACTCACAAATTTAATAAAATTCTAAGGGATCATAAACTGGCAGCTGCTTTGTGAAAATGAAATGCTAATGTTCACAATTATAATTTTTATACCCATAGCCATAAAATATATAAAATGATTAGGCTCTTTTCTAATGCAATAGATGTATGATTTATGTTTACTACAGAAGATTAAATCATTTGAGGTAAGAGGGGCAAGAAACCCCATGGATATTATGCATTTGGCCATTTGAAATATTCCTGCACAGTTTTATGTGGGAAGTACTTAAGTAGACAAATATCTATTTGGAGGTGACAATAAAAGGAATGTTTTACCTGAAGCAAGAATTTTAATATATTCTACCCTAAAAAGAGGGAAAGAGTCAGGACAATATTGTATGCCACTGAAGTTTCAAACTACATTAAGAATGAAAATAGCTTTACATGTTAAGAAAGTTTATGTTTGATCATATTGATTTCTTAAAGCGTTTTGAAACTTAACTGAGAGAGAAAAGAGGGAAGCATTCTAGGAAGTTAATTTTTAGTGTAGATCCTTAACGTGGGCAAGTGTGTTGAGAGATGAAGGGAGAGAGATGGATGATGAAGAAACAGTTACTGTGATTGGAAACCATATTCTGACTGGAAATAAATGAACAAAGGACAGAGAATCAGAAATCATTAAGGTTTATCTATGGATTCAGATGAAACAACAGAACTGATACTGGTGTTTAAAAACCAGAAAAACCCATGAAGTAAAAATGACTTCATCTACAAGAGGTCTGTGGGTTAATATGAGTAGAAATGGGTGGATTCACAGGACTGTGCCACTAAACTGGGGAGAAAACAATCAAAGAAGGATAGAAACTCTCTCTCTGAAGCTAAAAATAGGGATCACTAATTTATTTGGCACTGTAACACAATGCTTATGAGTATGGGATTTGGAGTCAGACATATACAGACTTAAATTCTGGCTCTGTCATTATATGACCTTTGGTAAATCATTTCACTTTCTTAAGCCATTTTTTTCACCTGTAAAATGGGTATAATTATGTCACTTCACAGGATGAATATGGGAAATAAATCAATTAATTTTTAAAAACACTTCACAAAGTGCCCGGAACGTATTGTCAACAAGTGATTCAACTCTATTTACTGAGCAAATACTATATATAAGCCTTGGGAATTTTTGCAAAGACTTCATGTAAAATGAGGGCTATAACTCCAAGACTGACTAAAATGATTTGAGGATATGAGGTAAATAGAGCAGTTTTTGAAGTAGTGAGCAATAAACCAGTTTTGCCATCACTGATCAATACCTGACAATTTCAGAATAAGCTTTAAATTTTGCCAAGTAACAGTTACACTAAGTGGAAAACGGGATTGGAAACAGGAAGACTGAAAGCATTCATTAGAGACGGTGGCAATGGTTCTGCTAAGTGCTGTCTCTTGCATTTTTTCTTGGTTTTAATATATAAATGCAGGTATCTATTCTTAACTCATAGTTCACTCAATGATTTTATTAAGGATATTCCTATGCAAAATCTTGTCTCTCCTTTGTAAATTTAAAAGTGTTTGCTTGTTCCTTTGGAGGTATCAAGCCTATGGAAAGGCCTGTGACGCCTGAATTCTCCAGTGCAGAACTGAGGTGCCCTGAAGCCTCCAGGTCACAGGGAAGACCAATCTACTCACTTATTTCAACTTCATCAGAATAATGGGCCCCAAATAGCTTCAGCAGGCAAATGGCTGTTCCAGAACTTTGGTAATCTAGAGGCAGATCAGTAATATGAAGGGCCAGTATGTCATTTAATCTTCTTTTTGCCCCAGATGAGGATGGAGTCTCACTAATGCTAATTCTGGTTTCAAAACCAGGAGTGCCCAGTATCTGTAATCCTTCTCTTAAATAAAGCCATTAAGCACAGAGGTTGTTTTCATAAATTATTCCTTAATAGTACTGAAAGGCCCAAGTGAAAAAGGAATGTGGCGGGCACAAAATTAGCTCTTCCACAGCTATCAAGACCGCAACTTTCATGTGCATCACCAGCTATGTTACCTTCCACCTCTCTGTTACATAGTCTGGGTACCGGAGATGCTGGAAAAGATGCTGCCTCTGCTCTTACTCTCTACGACCAACGTTCTTCTGTGAAGTGTGTGTCCTTCTCTCCTTGACAAAAATACACTTGTAATTTGCTGTGTGTGCATGTGTGTTCCCAACAAAGGAACACTGTTAAGGACAAAGAGATCTATGGTTCAATCAAGACGTCATAGACACATCAAGCGTGAAACCCTGATATTGGCTGAACAACCCTAAAATCATATTAAAATACACACTGTTCTCAATTGCTGGGGATAAAAACAAGCCAACTTTCTGGTATAAAATGTTCACGTTTGTATAATACACTCATATTATTCATTAAGTATTTCAAGTACTTCTAGTGTATACATATTTGACCATTATTTTCCTTGTAACAATTTTATATGGATAGCATCATTTTTCCTTGACAGATGAAGAAAATTATATATAAAACTAATAAAATTTTTATTTTGAAAAATATTTTTAGGATCCTTTTTCTTATCTTCTGCTTGTTTTATGGTTTCTTCTGATTATTCAGGATGTAATTTGATATGAGACAACATCAAAAAATGGCCTCAGATCCATACCAGAAGTATCTGAGCAAACAGAGGAAATTGAAAAAGGAACTTGGACATATAATTTTTCGAGCACTTATAAAATTTACTACTGTCATCCCTTTGTTCATTCAAATACAATACTGAGACACTGTTGGTTACCAAATACTATGGGAGGCACTAGGAGTGTCTAAGTTAAGTGAAACACAAGTTACATATTTTACTCAGCATAATATTAGCATTCCATGAGTCCGCAGAATAGTATCCTATGAAAGTATATTGCTATTCTCTGCAAAAATAGGCACTAAAATAAAAATTAATTGAAACGAATAGAGGAACATTTCTCTTTCTTAGTTTATTCTGTAATGCAACAAACGAGTGCTATTTGATTACTCACTATTGTCATATGCTTATTTTTAAGACCTCATTTGCCCTATTTATATAAAGGCATATCTTACAACATTCTTTAAATGAACAAAAACTAATAATTAAATGATCATCCTACACCCACAGGAATTCATGGGCTTTTTAAATTTATTATTTCATTATTTCTGATTTTGAAAATTCTAGCAGTTGTATTAAAAGCAAAAAGTGGTAGAAATTAAAAGATACAAACTAACCCGTTTTATTTTTTAGAAAAACCACAGGCCTTAACATTCTGGTATTTAATTGTTGATTTCAAAGCATTTATTCAAATAATTTAAAAGCTGCTTTCATTTATTAAGCACACAATTATTAGGATTCATGATTTGCTTGTAAATCCATGCGTAGACAGAGGTGAATAAGATAGTTTCTACCTTTGAGGTAATTACAAGCAAAGAAAGCAAAAACATATTTAGATGTGTTTAGCCTCTTAAACTACACCCAATTCATTCATTCATATCTAATTATACTTTGAATAGCTTAATCCTACGGATTGAAATCAACTTTACAATATCTCCCCCACCACTGCTACATAATGAAAAGATTTCTGAAATAAATCAATGTTATATATTATAGCAAAAGTTTCTGTGCTACAGAAAATCAATCACGGAGTGACCTAAATCTAAGAGTACTATTGGAACTTAGAAAGGGAGAAATGAACTTCCTGAAGGGTTTAGCAGAGATCACCTTTTCTCTTGACAACAAACTCCAAACTTACTTGTAGTAGGCAGAATCATGACTCCTAAAGAGGTCTCTATCCCAATCCTCAGAACCTATGAGTGTGCTAGGTTGCCTGGTAAAGGTGAATTAAGGTTGTAGATGAAGTTAAGAGTGATAATCAGCTGATTTTAAGATCGGGAGATCATATTGGGACCATCAAGGTGAGCCAAATATAATCACAAGATACATTAAAAGGGGGAGAGTCAGAGAAAGAAATGTGACTATGTACTAAAGAAGCCGCAGAGAGCTGCAACATTGCTGGCTGTGAAGATGGAGGAAGAAAACCATGAGACAAGCAATGTCGTTGTCCTGGAGAAGCTGGAAAAGACAAGGCAAGCAATTCTCCCCTAGAGCTTCCAGAAAGAGACGCAGCCCTGCCAGCACCTTGATTTTAGCACAGGGGTGCTCATGTTGAACTTTCTGACCTACAGAACTGTTAGATAATATAGTTCTTGTTGTAAGCCACCACGTTTGTGGTAAATTGTTACCACAACAGAAAACAACAGAAAACAAATACACAATTCAAATTGAAAAACTTGTCCCTGTATAAGTGGGGTGTAGTCAAAGGCAAAAGAGAGAGAAAAAAAATCTAGTTCTATTCTTCATTTTTGTTTAGAGTCCTGGGAATGGCCAGAAATGTCATCTCCCTTATTCATATGAATTTCTTTTGGTTATTATTGATTCCAGATAAACCTCAGGTATTTCAATGGCCATAAACATGTATCACAGTAACCTCTCTCATTTAAAGACTGAAAAATCTCTAATGGACATTTGCAACCAAGCTGATCAGAATCATCAGTTAGCCATTGAGAACACAAAGCAACAGATCTTCATACTCTATCTGAATTTGCACTCCTAACGGTAGGTTCATATCTTATAGTTACATAAAGCTTAGCAAAAAAGAAAAAGGAAGTTAAAAAATTTCTTCCCTTTAGATTGTATACACACAAACATATGCATGTGTACCTATACTATATTCAGGAGGTTAAAATCACATATGTAAGCTGTGCTTTCCATGTTGAAAGCCAATACTTCTGGGTTAGTTCATTAAATAAGATTATAGTAAAGCATTTTAAACTGCCATATATATTCATTTGAAATATCTTATAACTTAAGGAAAATATTATTGGTAAAAGATTAGTGAAATTAAACAACTCCTAAAAACCATTTGATTCTTCCTATCTATCTTTCTATCTATTACATCTATAATTTAATAGATGTAATGTCTTTCCAAGACATGTTTCCTAATTCTCTCTTGCAATGGAAACAAATGAAACATACATCAATATTTAATACACAACCAATATTTCATTATTGATTAAGAACCAAAGAATCTAACAATATTTGGAAAAATATTGGTGAAACCATTAGTGTGTCTTCAACCAACTCAATCTTGTTCAGCATCAGTGGTTGCTCTACTTCCTTTGAGTTTTGTATTAGGGTTCAAAGAAGAAATATTTTTCATAAAAATGATTTTACGACAAAAAGAAAATTTTATATTCATTGGCATATACTTTTGTAAAAGAAGAGCCAGAATTCTTATTATTTATGATAATAATTAATCATTAAAACACTTATAAAGTACATATTAAAGATGTTGAGGAACTCAAAAATCTTAATTTCTAGCTGTCTGTTTTTAATGACATCTTTAGAATTCTTCAGGATTCAAGCTTTTCTCTTCATCTCCACCATAATGTATAATGGCATAAAAGTGTCCCCTCCTCAGAGCTTGTGGATAATCAAAGCATAACATGTATGGATTTGATTTTCCTGCTTCTTTTTCCTGTTTTTCTTTTTTTTTTAATAATTTAAGCACAAATATAGAGAGTATGTTGAATATAAATAGATATTATTTTCTCTCAGTATAAAAATTAGACTTCAAACTATGATCAGTTCATATTTTAAGTTTTGGTGCTGTGCTAAGGAAAGGGATAATAATAGATTCCCTCATTTTGCCTCTCCCTCATATATTCAAACTTCCAAAAAGCTCTATTCATATCCATATAAAGTTGTTGAAATAAACCTTTTGGTGAACCTATCTTTTGAAAAATATGGATATTAAAATCATCTACAGTTGACCCTTGAATAACAGGGGTTTGAACAGTGTAGGTCCAATTATATGTGGATTTTTTCAAGAAATATATTTGAAAAAATTTTGGAGATTTGCAGCAACTTGAAAAACCTTGTAGTTGAACTACATAACCTAGAAATGTTGAAAAACTTAAGAAAAAGTTAGATATGTCATGAATGTATAAAATACATGTGAACACTAGTCTATTTTATCTTTTACTACCATATAATATATGTAAACCTATCATAGAAAGTTAAAATTTATCAAAACCTACAAGGACACACAGACTGTACATGGTGTCACTCACAGTCCAGAGAAATGTTAACAAATATAAAGATGTAGTATTAAACCCTAACTGCATGAAATTAACTGTAGTACGTATTGTACTACCGTCATAATTTTGTAGCCACTTACTGTTGCCATTGTGCTGAGCTCGTGTTGCGAGTATCCACTTAAGACGCTGTGTAGGCTCATCATCTCTACGTGTGCAGTCATCTCTGCAGTAAATTGCATATCACAGTAATATGTGACCTTTTGAAGTTCTCAAGTATCTTTCATCATGTTTAGGGCAATACCATAAACCTTGAATAACACCATGGGACCCATACAAAGTGCCACTAGTGATGCTGGAAGTGATCCCAAGAAGCAAAGTCATAACATTACAAGGAAAAGTTGATTTGCTTGATATGTAATGTAGACTTCAGTTGCCCGCCGTGTCAAGACAAATGAATCCAGCAGAAGAAAGGAAAGGAAATTCATGAAGCTGCTATGGCAGCTACACCAGCAGGGGTGAAAACTTGCACTTTTTATGAAATACCTTTTTATCTCATACTGAAACTTCAGCTTTTATGTGAGTGCAGGATTGCTGTAAGAATAGTATACCTATTGACTAATATCATTTGAGAAAAAGTGAAGTCATTATATGACAACTTAAAGCAAAAGAAGGTGAAGGATCTAAAGCTGGAGAACTTAATATCAGCAAAGGATGGTTTGATAATTTTAGAAAGAGGTTTGACTTTAAAAAAGTCAAAATAACCAGAGAAGTAGCTTCTGCCGACCACAAGGCAGCAGATGAGTTCCCACACACCATTAAGAAAGTCATTGAGGCGAAAGGTTATCTGCCTGAACAGGTTTTTAATGCAGACGAAAGTGCCCTATTATGGAAAAAAAAAAAAAAAAAAGCTACAAAGGACATTTATTAGTAAGGAAGAGAAGGGAGGACCAGGACTTAAGGCAGGAAGGGATAGGCAACTCTACTGTTTTGTGAAAATGCAGTTTTGATATTGGGCAATGCCCCTGGCCACCTAGAACCCCATGAGTTGAACAATGAAGGCGTCAAAGTGGCCTCTCTTCCCCCAAACACAATATCTCTAATTCAGCCTCTAGATCAGAGGGTCATAACGACCTTTAAGGCTCATTACACACGGTGCTCCATGGAAAGGATTGCCAACACTAATGAAGAGAACCCTGATAGAGAGATCACGGAAGTCTGGAAAGCTTACACCATTGACGATGTCATCGATGTTATCGAAAAAGCCATGAAAGTCATCAAGCCCAAAATAATAAATTCCTGCTGCAGAAAACTGTCCACATGTCATGCATGACTTCACAAGATTTACGACAGAGCCAATTAATGAAATAATGAAATAGATTGTGAATATGGCAATAAAAAGTATGGTGTTTCAAGATATAGATCTTGGAGAAACTCAAGAACTGATAGCCACCGCACTACAGGAATTAAGAGAAGATGACTTGATGGAGATGCATGTTTCTGAACCAGAGGCAGACAAGAGGACGAAGACGTAAAAAGAAGCAGTGCCAGAAACAAATTGACACTAGACGATCTGACGGAAGGGTTCTGGTTATCCAAGACTGCTTGTGACTTCTTTTTTTTTTTTGAAACACAGCCATAACCATCCATTTATGTATTGGTGAAGGCTGCTTTTTTTTTTTTTTTTTTTTTTTTTGGGGTACGCGGGACTTTCACTGCTGTGACCTCTCCCGTTGCGGAGCACAGGCTCCGGACGTGCAGCCTCAGCGGCCATGGCTCACAGGCGCAGCCGCTCCGTGGCATGTGGGATCTTCCCGGACCGGGGCTCGAACCTGTGTCCCCTGCATCAGCAGGTGGACTCTCAACCACTGCGCCACCAGGGAAGCCCGTGACTTTTTTTACAGCATAGACCCTTCTATGATACAAGCACTGAAACTAGAGCAAAGGGTGGAAGGATTGGTACTGTATAGAAACAGTTTTAGAGAAATGAAAAAGCAAAAAGTCAGACAGAAATTATGATGTATCTCTGTAAAGTTCCACCTAGTGTGCCTCTGCCGCCCCTGAGGCTGCAACACCAGCCCCCCTCTTTCTCCTCCTCAGCTTACTGAATGTGAAGATGAGAATAAACACATTTATGATGAGCTACTTCCATTTAATGAATAGTAAGTAATCATCACACTACAGTTAATAAACTCATCTTTTGTGTATGTGTCTTCATGTGAAAATCTAATAACTACAACAAGAACTGTATGAGACGGTTTTATATCATCATTGTCCCCTAAGTATTCACTGTGTACAACATCGTATGCAGGACTTGTACTGAAGTGGATCACCTATCCTCACACAGGTCTAAGGTGAATGATATTTAATAAAAAATTAATAATGTGTTAATTGCATTTTATAACTTAGCTTTCAAAGAATTACATTACTGTATACTATCTCATAATTACAGAAACTGTGTATCAGCTCATCATATCATCACAGGTGAGTATTTTTTTAAAAATGTTTCTAATACTATATTATAAATATTACTGTAATACTGTATGCCATACAAATTTTATAATGATTCATTCATTAGTGTATAGGCTAGGCTACCATCTACCACGAGGCAATGGTATCCATCACACTAGGCTACCATAAAGCGATCATATTGCTGCTTCTCTGTTCTCAGAGCATGACTGTTGCACCTGTAAATAAATATGAATATCTTTTTCGCATTCTCTTTTCATTTTGAGTTCTAGTGTTAGTAATATGCAAAACATCTACAGTGTTTTGCGTTCTATAAGACAATCGATGTAGGTACTGACAGAAAGACGATTCATCTTGTAAACAGAGGAAGTAAACTTACAGTATTGATAAATACAGTATGGATAAAGAACAGTAGTATATATGTACTTCCTGTTCCTTAGGATTTTCTTAATAACATTTTCTTTTCTCTAGATTGTAAGAATATAGCATACGATACATAAAACATAACAAAATATGTGTTAATCGACTCATCAGTAAGGCTTCTGGTCAACAGCAGGCTATTGTAAGTCAAGTTATAGGGGAGTTGAAAATCATATGCAGACTTTTGACCACGTGAGGGGCCAGCACCCCAACCTCCATGTTGTTCAAGGGTTAACTGTATTTGTTTTTCACTTCCTTATGATCCTGAGGATTTTGTGGAATCCAGGCATATAACTGGATATAGAAACTTTTAAAACCATGTATTTTTTATAAAGATAAATGCTTAACAAACAACTAACTCCATTCTCAAAGAGCTGCTCTGCTGGGGTTTGCGTCTCATTAGCGCTGATTTTGGCAACTCTGAATGCTCTCCTCAGAGAGGGCCAACCCTCACAGGCCCTTTGGGAAAGTGTGTGAGTGCATGTGCGTGGAGTATATGTGTGCCTGTGTGTCTTGGGATTTGTAAATGTCACTGCACACCGATTTTATGCCATCCACTGAACCATGTTCTTTACATGAATTATCTTTCTATATAGAAAAAAAATATCACGTTATTACTTTGAATTCTAAGAAGTTGAGTTGGCAGCCTTCAGCTTTCAGAAGGACATACATTATATATAAAACCAGCATAAGATGACCTTGAAAGGTGAAGAGATAGTTGACTGGCTAGGGACTTACACTTACGAAGAATGCCATGGCGGTGACTCCCTGGGTTTTTTGACCTCACCTATCCAGCTTGACTGCTGAAAAATGCAGAAATGCCAGCAAACAGAAATGCTAACAGACAACATACACACACACACACACACACACAGAGTCCCAAGAAAAGCCTCTTTACTGAAGGACAATACTTAGGCAGCCTAACAAGACAGAAAATGTTTAGATAATAACAGCTCCACCAGCAAAGGCCAATGGGATCCTAGATTTCTCCCATTGCCAGGTTGTAGTGAGGTGCACCTACCACTCACCCTGGTCTGGATAGTGTAACAGAAAGCTGAGTGGGAAGCCGAGCTTTCATCCCTGCCAGGAAGGAATGAGCCTCTACACCCCTACCACCAATACTACCCATGCTACAGTGTAAGAGGAGACCCCATAGGATGTCCTGGGGACCCCCCACCAACCAGCAGCACCATGCCACCTTCCCCTCCCCCTTCTAGGGTCATGTCAGTGAAGGCTTAGGGGAGTCAGGACTTTTACCACTGTCCAGAAGTAATGAAGCCACCCCTACCCCCATGATGAATGTGGAGGCCACAGAGAGAGTGATGAGGCACTGCTGCCCCTCCCAGACAGGGTGATATTACTGGAAATCTCATGACATCTAGAACTCCCATCCCTAAGGCTGAAGTAAGAAGGAGCCCCTTTGTCTGCTGAAGCGCAGACCAGATGGCTTAAGCAACAGAAACGTACTTTCTCACAGTTCTGGGGGGTGGAATGTCTAAGATCAAGGTGTGGGCAGATTTATTTAGGTTCGTAGTGAGGCCTCTCTCCCTGACTTGCAGATGGCAACCTCCTCACCATGTCCTCACATGGCTGACAGACAGCTGCTCATGCCTCTTCTTCTTATGAGGACACTAATCCCATCCATCATGAGGGTACCACCCTCATTACCTCATCTAAAGGTAATTATGCTCTAAAGGCCCTACCTCCAAATACCATCACATTGGCAATCAGGGCTTCACAATAGGAATTTGAGGGGACACAAACACTCATTCTATAACACTATCACACCACAGAAGACAGTGGAGGCTGAGAGGGGAAAGTGTACTTCCACTTTCCCTTAATAAGGCAGCTTTCACTTCCCTTGACAAAGTAGTTTCAAAGGAGACCTGCTTTAAAAAGATCATTTAAGTAAGCTCTGCATAGCATAACAGCCCCAAAGTCCAGGTTTTTGGAAACCACTTGAAATATCAAGATCTAGAAAAGTCTCAAAGTGATTGGAAAAAATAATCAACAGATGACAATGTAGTAATGACACCGATGATACAATTATCTGATAAGGATTTTAAAGCAGCCATCCTAAGCCTGTTTCAATGAACAATTATGAAGATATTTGAAAAGAGATAAAAATATACAAAGTCTCACCAAAGAAACAGCAAGTCTCAGAAAAGAAAGAGAATATATAAAGAAGAGCCAAAAGAACATTGCACAATAGCAGAATACAATAATTGAAATAAAGAACTTAATGAATGGATTCAATGGAGGGAATGGAGGGAAAAATAAGTGGACATCAGAAAATAACACAATCCAACTGTTTCAGGAATGAACTAAAAAAAAAAAAAACACACACAATCAGAACAACAAAGATAAACACCTCGTAATACGATGTCAAGTTATTCTATCATCTCCTACTGCTTCCCGACTGGCAGCATCATTAGTGACTAGAGGCAGATCTGGGACTAAGATGGCTACTAATAGATAAGTTCACACAGCCTTCAAAATGTAAATCAAAATTCAATATTTTACAAAGTTCAGATTTCCTTGGGAAACAAGATGGGGGATTTATGTTCTGTCATATTTATCAGGAAGGGGCAGTTCTTGACTTTTACTTTTCCGTTCAGGAAAGTTTAAGGTATCACAGACAAGGAACGGCATAGTTTTTATTTTGGATAATGATTTTTTTACAGCTACAAATTTTTGATCACACACTAATATATTTATACTCTTTGACCAATCCATCTGCTGAATAGAGGTAGGGGAGGAGAAGAGAAGAAATGAACTACAACTTACTGGGTCCTATCACATCCTGGATACAAGGCAATGTTTTGCATATATTCTGCCATCTAATGGTGGGAGATCTTTGCTTATAACTTGTCCATTATATACATAATCTGTTTAAAGAACAGTATGCTTTAGAATGTATTTTATGGTGACAAAAGTTTACCCTATATATTGTAAATAAAAATAAAATTGTTAAAGGAAGATATAATAAAGAGCTATGGATGTCTTTCCAGAAAACCAACAGCTTTTTGACATATTTGTTCCTGATATATTTTTAAGAAATAAAGTATTACAAGTTGTATTTATGTGCGCAGGCAGCCATGACAGAATGCCACAGACTGAGTGCCTTCAGCAACAGAAATTTATTTTCTCACAGTTCTGGAGGTTAGAAGTCTAAGATCAAGGTATAAGCAGGTTTGGTTTCTTCTGAGGCCTCGCCCCTTAGTTTGTAGACAGCCACCTTCTCACTGTGTCCTCACATGGTCTTTCTTCTGTGCCTGCTCATGTCTGTGTCCTAAATCTCCCCTTTTTACAAGGACACTAGTCATATTGGATCAGGGCTCATCATATGACCTCATTTTACTTTATTTACCTCTTTTGAAGGCCCTATATTAAAATATAGTCACATTCTGAAGTACTGGGGACATGAATTGTGTCCACATGAATTGTGGAGGGGAGGCAAAATTCAGTTCATAATAAAGGTGCAGTTCCAAAATCCAATTAACCCTCCCCCAATCAACATTTTTTTCTCACTAGATGAGAGATTTATCCTGATGTTCATTATTTAATCAACTAATATTTATTCAATGTCTATATAGAATTTACTATTCTATGTATTAGAAAACAATAGTATTAAAACAGGCAAAAAGCTATACATTTATGTGGCTTAAACTTACTTGGGGAGAGAGGCAGAAAATAAATATGTACAATGTATAGTATGTTAAGTAGTGATAAATATTATGGAAATATTTTTTAAAAGCAGCCAATTAGGACAGAGAATGGACAGGGTGCAATCTCAAATAGGGTTATGTTAGTCCTCACCAAGAAAGTGGTATTTGATAAAGATCTGAGAAAGGTGAGTAAATATTCTAAGCTTTCATATATATACATATATATGTCTCTACATTGTCTATTACATTTGCTGGCACCTATAAAGTACTCTATGTTTTTAAAATTATATAAGGGAATTTCAACCTCTGACCATGAGGGAGTAAGTGGACCTGGACTAGTCCTCCTGACATAAATAAATATCTATGAAATGATTATTTTAAACTTAAAAAATAGACAACACAGGACTTTGATCTCTAAGAAAAGGTAAACTGAAAGGTGACTCCTGTGATTGGCTTGGCTCTCTGCCTGGAAGAACCTTGCAGAAAGTGCTTCAGGAATGTGCTTCCCAACTAAAGTATGATAACCTTAATGAGTTGATGAGACAAAGATGATAGTTTGGGGAGGTAGAGTTTCTGAAATTTGCACAGAGAGGTCAGAAAGTGGAGCACTCCAAGGAGAAATACCCCCAGAAACCTCTATAGGGATCCCCTTGATTCAGCTGCTGAATACTAAGTGCATGTGTGTAGGATGAAATCCACCTGCCTGGGCAAGAATAACTGGGGAGGTGTGAACCGAGTAATCTCCACATTCTGACCTTCCATAGAGGAGAGTTCTCACTGAATGTTGGCAGAGTCCCCAGAGATGTCACCTTAGTTGTAGAACTAAACTGGCCTCAGGGTAAAGGCTATTTAGGACCCAAAATAACAAAGCTTAAAAACAAGGCTTGAAGAAAATCAAGCTAATCTCCAAGCAATGAACTGCTTCCCAAACAAAACCTATCCATAAAAAAAAGACAATTCAGTACTCAACTGCATCGAATACAACAACCTGTACTAAATAAAAATCACTAAGCATGCCAAGAAGCAAGAAAGTGTGACTTTTAATGAAGAGAAATTTCATTCAGTAGAATCAAAACCAGAAATTACAAAGATAATATTATTAACAGATGAGAACCTTAAAATAGCTGTTATAAAACTGTTCATGTAGTTAAAGGAAAACATGAACATAATTAGGCAAGAAATGGAATATACAAAAAAGTAATCAGATGAAACATCCACAGATGAAATTAATGTCTGAAATAAATAATTCACTAGATTAAAAGCATATTAGATACAGAAGAGATTTGTGGATTTGAAGGCATAGCAATAGAAACTATCCAAACTGAATCACAGAAAGAAAAAAGAAAAAAAAAGTGAACAAAGCACACTGACCTGTGAGACAATATAAAACTGTACAACATGTATGGAAATTGCAGTTTCAGAGGGAGAAGTGGGGTGGGGGACCAAAGAAAATATGTGAAGAAGTAATGTGAAAAAACTTTCCAAATTTGATGAAAACTATAAGCTCACAGATCCAAGAAGCTCAGCAGACCCCCAAGCAAAATAAACACACAAAAAACTACCAAGGCACATCACAATCAAATTGTTGAAAATCAGTTAGAAAATAAAAATTTTGAAAGCAACCAGAAAAAAACAAAAACATTTTTTATGAGGAAGAACAAAGACAAGAATTACTGCAGATTTCTTTCTCAGAAAACAATTTAAGTCAGAAGAAAATGGAAGTATGTAATCAAATAGAATCCTATTCTTAGCAAAAAAAAATAAAAAACTCCTTCCAAAATTAAGGCCAAAAAAATATTTTTTTTCAGTCAAATAAAAGCTGGGAGAACTACCATCAAACAAACACTATAAGCACTATTAAGAGAGGTTTCTTCATGGGGAAGGAAAATGATACCTGATGGAAACTTTGATCTACACAAAGGAATAAAGAGTCAGAAATGTCAAATGTGACCGTAAATATAAAGGTTTTCTTCTAATTTATTATGTCTTTTAATAGATAATTTACTGTTTAAAGCAAAACTAATGAGGAGGGATAATTTAGGAGTTTGGGATTAACATATACACACTACTACATATAAAACAGATAACCAATGAGGACCTACTGTATAGCACAGTGGACTCTAGTCAATATTTTGTAACAACCTATTAGGGAAAAGAATCTGAAAAAGAATATATATATTCACAACCTGAATTACTTTGTTGTACACCTGAAACTAACACAACATTGTAAATCAACTATACTTCAATTAAAAAAAACCCTAGTAGCAATGTATTATAGGGTTTATAATATATGTAGAAGGAAATTGTATGACAAGAACAATTCCAAGGCCAGGAAGGGGAAATAAATAATTCAATTATAAATCTCTTATACTATTTGTGAAGTGACATATTACATAAAATAGTGTGGGATAAGTTTAAATGCCTATTTTTTTCTTGAACAAACATATTTTTTAAGTTGTGTAGGTAAAAAGCTAATAGCATAGAAAAATGAAAAGGAGGAAAAGAGCAACAAAAATAAATTAAAAAGGGGAAATCGAATAGGAGGATTATAATTTTAAACTCAGCTATAGCAATAACTACATTTAAATTAATGGTTAAAAATGCTAGTTAAAAAGCAGAGATTGGCAAATTGTATTTTAAAGGACAAACAAATACTGCTTAAAATACATAAAATCTAATACAGAGACAGAGATAAGTCTAGTATTAACAATAGTTAAACATCAGTGAAAAGGTAATTATAAGAAAGCTGGGGCAGCTCTTCAGACAAATTATACTTCAAAACATGGACAGTTAGAAGGGATAAAGAGAGGCTCTTCATAATGATGAAAGGGTAAATTCATCAAGAACACATACTGATCCTAAATTTGTATGAACCTAACATTAGAACTTCAAAATGCACAAAACAAAAGCTAATGATTGGGAAAACACACAAAACCACAACTCTAATTGGAGATTTCAACATTCCTCTCTCATTAATTGATAGAAAATGGTTTGATAAGATATAAAAAACTTGGCCTCATAGCTATTTACAGAACACTCCCCTGAGGACAGCAGAATACATGTTGTTTTCAGGAACACATACAACAGTCATTGAGATGGATTATATGCAGGGCGATCTGACCAACTGAAAGGACTGATATCATACAGAATATGTTGCGTGGCTACAAGAAATCCCCAAGTATTTGAAAACAGTTCTTTTCTAAGCAAATATAAATGAAGAGGGATTATAAGGAAAACACAGAAAATTTTGAAATGAATATGAAAAGACATCAAAATGTATAGAATTAAGCCAAAGCCACACTTAGAAGGAAAAGTATTACATTATTTTATTAAAAGAGGAGAAAGGTAGAATGTGAGAGAGTTAATTCTTCATTGCCCCAGTATAGAATTGGTTGATATTTTTTTTAAATAAATAATTAAGAAAAAGTTTATAAAAATTAATACATATATTTTGACTGTTTTTCATATATATGTACATGTATATGAAAAACAGCTTAAATTGTTGAAGCATATATATGAAAAACAACTAAAACTATTGAAAAAGAAGAATACTTTTTTATAAGCATGTTAGTATCATTTGAATTTTAAACCACATGCATATACTAGTTTGGAAAAAGCAATGAAATAATGGGTAAGTCCCATTTTTCCAGAAAATTTCAGTGTTTTTATTATTATTAATTAGAAAGCAAGTGATAACATGGTAACAAATACAAGTGTAGTATCAATGAATATTTCCTTTTCCCTTTAAAATATATGTGCTAACCTGACCGTTAGGTAGTGTATAAATAAATAAAAACCTATCATATACAGATATACAGAGTAGACTGTGAAAACTGCTAAGTGTAGTTTCTCTGGCATGAAATGTACACATATTGCATTTATGGTTTAACAGACATATACGGCATAAAATTGCACACTAGCATAAAAAATTCCCTCTATCACGTTAAATATGTCAAGAGAAATTAAGACAAATTCAAGTATTAATGCTTGATTAAACAATATGAAGTCATTTTATTAAAATACAATTCATAACATCCAAAACTATGTATGCTACGATAACAAAAATACTCTGTGTGATAAAACAAAGTCAATTAACAAATGAGAAGATCATGCAAAGTCAGTCAACTTAATCATTCGATAAGGCTACTGACACATAAATTAATCAAAGGATGTACTCTGTTACCTGTGTGTGTGTGTCTGTGTGTGTGTGCGTGTGCGCACGCGTTTGTGTACAAGGCTGCGTCTCCGTGTATGAGTGTCTCACTCCCTTAATTTTCATAATCTGAAATGGTGTAAAGCCTGCTGAAAAATGCAGGGATCTTTGATAGTAAGACGTTTCTAGATCAAGGAAGTTCTTTTTGTAACTATCTTAGAGAAACATGCTTTCCACTACATTTAACACCAGATCAAGAGCTTACTTGGATATGAATCTGCAGTGGAAGAGAAATCATAGCCTGGTGGAAGACAAAAGCAAGTAGCAAGGCACTTTTGTACTAGACAAATAGAGTTTCAAGAACTCTTCAAGCCAAATGGAAATCAATACCTTTTTACTTTTTAAAAACACACAATTTCTTAACCTTAGAGAGTGCTAATAGCTTATCACAGAAGGACAGCTTTTCCAAATGAACCAACTAGAGTTTATTTAGGAAACATTCTTACATTTCACAGAAATCATTTTAGGAGGCAAAGACTAGCAAAAATGTATATTTGCATCATTTCTATATATTTAGTTATCATTTGTCCACTTAAATTATTTTGGTACTCTTTCCAATTTCAGTTCTGATGATTGCTCCAGAATATGGCATCATTTTGAACACAAAGAAGACAGAGAATGCTATGCTACGGTGTTTGCACATTTTTCATAAAGAGCAGTAAACATTAAATAGTTATAAAACATAGATGCAGTGGGCTAAAATTTGCCCTTCACAGGGTGTCACTGGACTAGGTATTTCTCAGCGTGACAAAATTAGAAAGGAAAAAGCCTTTCCCTCAGGTATGATATGGGTACTCATCATAGACCTTTGTGGGTCCTCATAGTTATAAGAAGTGTTTATCAGACCACTTCTAGTTCTCTGGGAATACACAAGTGTGTTCACCATTTGAGAGTGATTTTTTTTCTACTGGCTACTAGTAACTAAATCAGTGGCATTTAAAAGCTCTTTCCTACGAGTGACGCAAACCCACCAAATATTCCAATAGTGTTGTCATTCATTCATTCATTTATTCAACAACTATTTGTTGATTACAAATTCTAGGCTAGACAGTGACCTCAGTGCAGAAGATGCAGTAGTAAACACAATGGGCAATGTTCCTGCTTTCTTGGAACTTATATTCTAGTAAGGAGACATAAATAATCAAATAAGGTACATATAGGTAGAACTTATTTATAATAATAAGATTATATACACACACCACACACACACACACACACACACACACACACACACATATATATGTAAAGAGTGATACATACTAGAGATAAAAATAAGGGACAGGAGTAGGATAAGAATATTGAGAGGAGAGGGGATAACATTTTGTAAAGTGTGGTTATGTGCAACATCCCTGAGAATGCTATATTGGGGTAAAGACCTGTAGAGCTTGAGGATATAAGTGTAGGAAATGCGGAATCAAGAGGGTTCTAGGCAGAAGGGAAGGACAACCAAGGCAAAGACTCTATGGTGGAAGAAGGCTGGGCAGGGGAGTGGTTTGAGCAACAGTTGAGTATTTAACTTCTAGTTGCAATGGATTTAAACACAAATAAAAGTCAAGGTTAGATTTTTCCTGATAGTCCCAAGGCTCATGGTGGTATGTGGTTGTCAGTATTTTGTCAAGTACAAGAAATTTCTGGGGCTCCATCTCTATCCCTTTTGATGGAATTGTGGAAGCCAGGGAAGGGAAATCTTAGCCCAGGGGAGCTCTGCTTTCCTTTGCAGGATTTGTACATAAAGGTAACTTATGCTAAATTTGTGACAATATTCTTTTGAGTAGCAACTCTGTTTTAAACCATGACTCCTTGATTGTATACAGACATATATACCTTTGTAGATAAGCAGTCATATTTGCATGGCCAGCCATACTGTCATTATTAAGGGAAGAAGAAAAATCAAACATTTGAGAAAATAGAATCAACAAAATAGAGTCTTTATATTAAGGCAATCCTGAGATGTATGTACTGTACAAAAAAAAAAAAACTGGGTCAGCTAAATTATCAGTTTGTTGTTCAAAATTCTAATGATATTTATGGTATATAGTTCATGAAACTCTTAGTGAGTTGGTAGGAGAGCCTTTTAATTTCATAATCCACTTCTGGCAGCAGTAAGAGATTATGAAAGGCTTGTTTTTAATCTTCTCACAGATCAGATTTAGTGATTTTAATTTTCTCTCCTTCTGTGGTCCTATTACCAGAATTCTGAGGTGTAACATTTCATCAATACAGATCAAGACTGCTCATGACTTATTGCTTTATTATTCACAGTAAATGTGAAAGATAGCTGTTGTTTCTCTCTTTTTTCCTACTTGTCTAATAACCAAGGAAAGGAGGGAATTGAATTATAACAAAAAAAGTCATAAAATACAGATTTGATGTGCACTATTGCAATAAAGATTAAATACTTAAACTGATTGAAACAAACTTTTTAATGCATCCATTTAACGTACAATTTAGCCTTATTGGATTTGATATACCAACAACCTATAATTTGTCAAATGTCATGTTTGGATACAAACTTCTGTATATAGAATTGCACGAATTTTTTTATTGAAGTATAGTTGATGTACAATGTTATATAAGTTACAGGTATACAATATAGTGATTCAGAATTTTTAACAGTTATATTCCATTTACAGTTATTATAAAATATTGGCTATATTCCCCATTTTGTACAAAATTTTATATGTAATAGTTTGTACCTCTTATTCCCCTACCCCTGTATCTCCCCTCCCCCTTCCCTCTCCCTACTGGTAACCACCAGTTTGTTCTCTATACCTGTGAGTCTCCTTCTTTTTTGTTTTATTCACTAGTTTGTTGTATTTTTTAGACTCCACATGTAAGTGATATCATACATATTTGTCTTTCCTTGTCTGACTCATTTCACTTAGCAAAATACCCTCCAAATCCATCCATGGTACTGCAAGTGGCAAAATTTTGTTCTTTCTTATGGCTGAGTAGAGAAAACAAATGTCCTTACACTGAAAAAGAAATCTGGATCACACTGCAAGTTTCGGATGTTCTATGGACTGGAGTGAAAACTAGGTGCGTATGTACAATGTCAGATTTTGTCATTTTTTTCTGCCACGTTTAAAGTGTGTTAAACACCTCAGAGTCTCCCACTGTTCCATGTCAGTGTTCTTAAATGCTCTACTTTGTTACTAAGTAACAACAAAGCAGACAACTGTGCTTGCGAGGGAGTCACCCTCCCATCCACCAGGTAGACTGTGCCTCTGGATGGCTTAGGGAACGGGGTACAAGGAAGAGCTCTCAGCTCCTAGAAACCCAGTAGAGAAAGACTCCATCTTTGCTTTTATAGACATTGAGAGGAATATCAGCCAGTGGAATTGTGTCTGTTTTGATCCTTTTTGAAAGTTTGTTTTTTTTTTGTTTTTTTTTTTTTTTTTGCGGTACGCGGGCCTCTCACTGTTGTGGCCTCTCCCGTTGTGGAGCACAGGCTCCGGACGCGCAGGCTCAGCGGCCATGGCTCACGGGCCCAGCCACTCCGCGGCATGTGGGATCTTCCCGGACCGGGGCACGAACCCGTGTCCCCTGCATCGTCAGACAGACTCTCAACCACTGCGCCACCAGGGAAGCCCTGAAAGTGTTTTGATTCTCCTTTATGTGTTCCATTCCTATTTCTTTTCTTGTTTACCTTAAATACAACACTGCTTATTTGGATTGGTACTTTTATTATTTTTCAATACTTTCGTGCTCTCTTTTTATGTGCTTATTTAGATTTATCTTTCTGTTTCTAGTCTTTATCACATGTTATGATGAAGACTTATTTTCTCCTCCAAAACACCCAAGAAAATGTTGGTGGTGTCTGTGTTGGTTTTCATCCTGCAGTAGTATCTCTTGCTCTTCGTAGGACACTATGGCTTACTGATTCCCGCCCTTTTCTGGGAATTTTGTGTTCTGATATGAGTTTTCATTAAAAACAGGGTATTTTAATTCCTTTGATGACAAGAATAAAATTTCTGATTGGGAGTCAAGGTGAAAATGAATTACTTGCTCTGGAGCAGAATCATAGGGTAATGACAATAGTATTCCATCCTGCAGACCTCTTGATTCTTGCTGTGCAGAAGCAGTCCTTTTTTAACCCCTCCTTCCCTGTGTCCTTAGAAAATACACAGGTATCCTCTATCTGTGAGTCCCTCCCAGCAACAGAGTCAGTATTTTGTCAGTTGCTCCAGAGTTTTCCGAAAGTATTCATAGCAAAAGAAGGGAAGAAAAAGAAAAAGGAAAGAAAAAGAAAAACTACCACCTTTCATATCAGTACAAAATTTTAGAGAAGAAAACAGACACAGGATACAAAAATGTGTATTCTTTTTTGTCCACAGCTAATTTTGGAATATTATGCCATATCTTCACCTATGCAAAAAAATTAAGACCTATGTTCTAAATCTCACAAATGTATAAAATGGATGTCAAAAGTAGGAAGGCAAAGATAATTCACATCAGGTTGATTAAATGCTGGAAATGTTTCCATAGAATGGAGAGATATATATATATATATATATATATATATACACACACACACACACACACATTAATATGTATGTATATACATATATATAATTTGAATATGTATATTTTCATATGTTTTCATATTTTGATATCAGGCTGACCATGTGAATTCAAGATCATCATTATCCAATCTGAATGATGAGCAACTATGCTAAGATGCATTTGGTAGAAAAGTATGTGTCATTAGTATTCAATCCCTAAATGTCCTTATAAATTAATTTTACTTTCAACTATTCATTATTGCAATAAGTAAAACTGATTGTTTTAAAAGGCCCTATACCTTCATTTAAATGTTTTATTATGGGCATAAAAATAAAATATCATCAAATCTAAGTTAACTGAATTTTTATAATACCTTTTAAATTTAAATTCATTTTTCTTTATATCAAGTATTAAACACTTTTAATTACCACAATGGCCAATTTTTTCTAAAAATGTACTCTAAATTGATCTCTCGGCATTTCATTATTAGTAGCAACATATTTCTTTTATTTTTATGTCCTAGTGGATTACGATATCTCTTCCAAAATACAGGCAACACAGGGATTTGGAAAAAAATTTAAGAATAATAATATTAAATAAAACTACTTAATTAGTATTAGAATTCTGACATGTTAACTGCAATCACACATTTAATTATCACCATTGGCTTTAAAATAACTCTTGGCATAGATATTCTTTAGCACAAAGCCAAAATGCATAATAAAGTTTACAGAATGAAACAAAATATCTTCCCCAGTAATACGAGCATATAAGAAGTTAATTTTCCCAAGACTTTTGTTTTCCAAGTAACTCACTTGTGTATAGTCAAGAAATTCTTTCAAGGAGGATGAATATAAATCATATAATACTACTAACAACTTCACTTTCAATGTCTTTGCTTAAAATAAGCAAGCCATGATATGACTTTAATTCTGGAGTTGCAAAGCTGAACATGATCAAACAGAGTTATATTTTGGTTATCAAGGAAGACGTGTACTAAAAGGACGGGATGTGGAAGGCGCTGCTCTGGGTGAGGTGAACGCTTACAGAGGTAAGGTAGACTCTTCATTTATTTTACCTCAACACTGTGTAATTTTCATCCATTCCGCCTGTACCGCTTTCTCAGTGCTATGCTTAACCACATGGTATGGTTAACCTGAGAACATCTAGAAATGGTACAGTGTAACATTGCCTAGCATTACATACATTGTTCTCTATTGCTCAAGTCAAAACTTACGAAATTTGTGGCTCCTCTAAGTTTCAGAGGCATGCTAAACATCAGGAAATCCTGCCGCTTAATATCCTTGCTACCTACCAGTGTCTGAAAATGTGCTAAACATCTCCCTTTGGTTACAATCTACGTACTCCCCAAAGGATTCCAGCCAACCAGCAGAGCACTCAAACAGCACTTTTGTCTGTGTTACAAAGAAAGTGCATTACAGCACATTCCATTAGGGAACTAATATGTATTTGAAGCTGTTCTAGACCTAGCTGAGCACAATACCATCAACAATACTGGAAATTCTTATAATCTTTCAAACAGTGACTGCAATTTTAGGTAAATTAAGTAATAAAGATACTTGAACAATGTACCAGTTTGGAGAAAACTCTAAAAAATGTGAGTCTTACATAAAGGCTTAAAGAATAAAATATTTTTACTTGAAAAACAGTTGAATTTCAAAAATATAAAGCTAGTAGTCATATCTCATAGTGCCTGTTTTTTCTATCCAGGTATAATAGTAGATTTTAAAAACTCACACGTGCACGTCAGTGATTTGGAAAAACCACACCTTTATGTAAATGCACACTTTTGAGAATTTTCTTTTGAGAGTAAAAGAAATAAAAATGACTACACAGGAATAGCAACAGCATACCTAAGCGTGTTCCCACCAGACTAGAACAGATGGTTGTTATTATTGTCTTTAAAACTTTTTATTCATGGACTACATTCTTGAAAATGTTAGGTCTGATTTCATCTTCAAGAATATAAGCTCCTTGAAAATTAAGCCTATTTTATAAAGATAACTGGCCAGTAAAAATAACTTACATTTGGATGTACACTCATATGCCTTATAATTTGATTTTCATAATGATTCCCTGAATTTTTCTCTTGCTCAAGTGCATAAGGCAGGATTTAGGAAAAAACAAAACAAAACAAAACTGTCATTTGTCCAATGTTGCCCCAATAAAATAAAGAGCAGGGATGTAATCTACATGTTTTGGTGCTATGATCATGTCATTTCATTTATACATAATTATAAAATACAATTAAATTAAAAGAAGTAAATTCTTGCAAATATGATGAGACTGGCAATCTAGGGACTACTCTTACAGTTAACTGAATAAGGAGGCTGGGATGGATTTTCATAGCAAATGGATAAAAAGGGAGCACATTATTTACTGATTCTAGTGTCTGGGTATTCATTTTGCTTCTTGGTAAAGGTTTCAGTCTCCACCTAATCTATTTGAAATAGAAAAACATCACCGATCTCCAAGTAAATAACACCTCTGATCCCAAGGGAAAGGGGAAGATGTGAACACACCAACTAAGGAAAATATAATTGTGAAGTAACTTTTTAAAGAAATCAAGATAATGAAATTATCCCATTTCTCCCTCCTTGAGGTTGAAATTGATAATGTAATTGTAGTCACAGTAATTTAATTAACTTTAAAATATCTTTTGAAGCGATATTTTTACCTTTGCACCTTCTGAAACTGAATGTGTTTATAGATCATCTGTTATTAGGCACCATGAATTTAAATGGTAATTCCCTGAATTAAGCTTGACTATTTGGATGTTTAATGGCATTACAAATAAAATATTATTTTGATGCACTGAAGAAAAAATGAGATTCTTCATGAAACTGGATTAAATGTGTCTCTGATCAAAGAAGATAACTTATCTCATAGAGAAAATTCAACTGCCAGCCATAGCAGAGATACAAAGTCTAGGTTAAAGGGGAATAATAAGTATTGCCAAAATTAGAATTTGCAGAGCATATTGGACTAAAATCTGTCTTTTATTGAAGTTCTTGATAGCTCTAGTGAAAAAAAAAAAGATTCAGGGGAGACTCTATTTGACTCTCCTTGGGTCATGTGCCCATTCCTCAAACAATCACTTAGACGGTGCTTAAATTGATGGGGCACTTTGAATGGATGGTCCAGTCATACACTCAACTTAGTGATGCTTAGTGGTCTTAGTTTTTCTCACAACAGGACCAGCAGAAAATAATATGTTCTCATTACAGAATGTGACCTCAGTCATTATCAATATATTTTATTGCTATTTTCATAAATTTCAAGTCAAATATACAAATATTATCCTCTCTAGAAGTCAGCCTATATATATATATACACCTGCATAAAAACTGAGCTACCTGACCAACATATTCGAAAATCATGAAACCAAGAGTGAGAGGATTTATATAAGCTTTATATATCACAGAATCCAATTTAAGCCTTTTCCCATTTATGTGTTGCTCATGTCATGTAATTACATGTAAAACCTCATTTTGGGGGGTACTAATTCTGGTAATGGTCAACTAGCTAATTCAGACCAACCTTTTTTTGATGGAAAAAAAAAAAATAGAGGGCTTTCCTGGTGGCGCAGTGGTTGAGAGTCCGCCTGCCGATGCAGGGGACACGGGTTCATGCCCCGGTTCGGGAAGATCCCACATGCCGCGGAGCGGCTGGGCCCGTGAGCCATGGCCGCTGAGCCTATGCGTCCGGAGGCTGTGCTCCACAACGGGAGAGGCCACAACAGTGAGAGGCCCGCGTAAAGCAAAAAAAAAAAAAAAAAAAGAAAAGAAAACCTAGACTAATTGTTTTTTTAAACCATTTATAAGGCACCAAAGTGTTAATGCAGTGAACAACAGTATTAGACCAAGATCAGGAAAGAGAAAGAAACTCAAGGATGTGAACCTGGTCTGTCGGCCACTTTTCTCCTAGGGCCCTTTTCTGAGTTCCTTAAAGGCACTGAGAGGCTGAAAAGAATTTTTGGCAGACTCTCAGGAATAGAGTTCAAAAATTGTAGTACAAGGGCAATGAGGAGTGGGCAATCTAAGCTAATCTTTGGTTTGGGCTCACATAGAACTACACAGTCCTTGCGGGTATTGAAGACCATCTTTAATTAGCTGATCCAATCATAGCAGGTTAAGAAGATCCTGGATTGCTTAATATCCCTAGATACCTTCTACAAGCGAATATAAATCTTCTCTGGAGGATGAAAAAATTTACCACTGGCCTGAAACCACTTCAAAAATATTCCAAATAAACAACTTGCAAAAACAATTTAAAAAACAATTTAACAGGTCCAAAAAACAGGAGATTAAAGTGAGCAGAAAGAACAATGAAAGAAAAGTCAGAGGGGTTCAATAACATAGCCATCGGACACAAATTAAATAACTGTGATTGATACTAAAAAAAAAAAGATTAAAAAAAGAATGTAAAGTTGTCAAAGAACAGCAAACTGCAAGATTAGAATATTCATAAGTATGGGGGAAAAACACTTGGGGAAAAAAACAAAGGAAAGAAAAGAGTGAGAAAGTCTAACATACATGCAGTTAAGGCCCTCAGAGGAAAAAAAAAAAAACAATGACAAGAAAAGAAATCAGGTAGAAGAAAACCTTGAAGAGATAAAGGTTTAAATTTTTCAAAACTAATTAGACATAAAGTCACAGATGTTTAAAATTCCAGAAACTCCATGTAGGTTAAAAAAAGAAATCTTACTTTAGTCTATAACTGCTGAAATCTAATGACAAAGAGAACAAAATAGAAACAATTACCTTCAAAGGAGAAATGGTCTATAGATGATATCGCAGTGGAAACAACAGAAGCCAACAGACAATGAAATATTTTCAAAGGATTGAAAGTTACCATTAACCTAGAATTCTATACCTAGTGAAAATATCTTTGAAGAATAAAAGTGAAAATTTCTCAGTTCTTGTAGGGTAGTGGTGACTACCTGTATTAGCCAGGGTTCTTCAGAGAAGTAGAATCAATAGGAGATATAAATGAATCAATAGGAGATATAAATCAATGGAGCTATAAATTTCTTCTTATTTATAAGAAGAAAATTATCTTAGAAATTGGCTCATGTGGTTATGAAGCCTGAGAGGTCCCCTGATCTGCCCTCTGTAACACAGAAAACAAGGAAAGCTGGTGGTGTAATTCAGTCTGAGTTTAAAGGCCCCAGAACCAACCAGGGAGCCAATGGTGTAAGTTCTGGTCTGAGTCCAAACAGGAGAACCAGAAGCACGTATGAACAAGGGCAGGGGAAGAGGATGGATGTCTCAGTTGATGCAGAGGGAGAAAATCCCCCTTCATCTGCCTTTTTGTTCTAGTCATGCTGTCAAGTGATTAGATGCTGCCCACCTGCATCAGTGAGGGTGGATCTCTTTACTCAGTTTATTGATTCCAGTGCTAATGTCTTCTGGAGACACCCTCATAGACACACCCAGAAATGGTATCTTACCAGCTTTCTGGGCATAGCTTAGCTCAGTCAAGCTGACACATAAAATTAACCGTCATACACACACATACACACACACACACACACACAAATTAACCATCACACTACCTAAATATGAATCACACTACTCTTCATTTAAAATGAATACAGATCAACAAGGATAGCAAAGAAAATCGAATAAGGTAAAATAAAAAGCAGTTTCCATGCCCACTGGAAACTAGAAACATGCAAGAAATGTTATAAATTTCAATTCCCACCCAAGTAGAGAATCAAACATCTGAAAGGAGCATCACCTCCAGAGACCACACCAAAACAGAGCCAGGAGTATTACGTGAATAAAAGAGAGTGCAGCAAGGTCCTACTGGTGAAAAATAGAGATAACACCAGCCAGGGAGGGTCATCCCAAAAAGGAATTGGGGAGAACACTGAGAATACACAGAAAATGCTTAGCAAGAGGGCAGGACCCCTGTTGGTTGTCTCAGCAATGCTCTGCTTCTGGGAGAGAAAGGCTATATGGAAGGGAACGTGTCACCTGGGATGTTGGTAGTGAAAGGAAAGAAAGAAACAAGATGCCACATTTAAATTCCTATAAAACAAGGCAACATCAAACCATCAGAAGGTAGACTGACCCACCATCACCACACACTTCCCAAGGCATCATCTATTAAACTACAACTTACCATATCAAGAGAAAAGCACGCCCTTGAACTAAAGAGGCGAGTAAGCCACTCTCCTTTTCAGTTTTCTCATCACTAATATTGTAACCGAGAAGGACACTATGGCCCTATGGAGCCTTCTGGGGACAGACGTCCCTCCCCCATATCCTCTGCTTTAGGTTCTCTCTGAAGTACCTAGATAATAGTATCTGATGTACATATCCTGAATTGTGTTACAGTTGCTAAAACCCCCATCAAATGGAAGAAATTAACTACTTGATGACCATGAGCACATAGCGCCCAGATCTACTGACCCCTAAAGATTGATAATGTTAATCCCTATGACACCACCGTTAACTTCACCATTAACCAGAGAATTGTGCATGAGCCCATCACATACATACCTTGGGATTCCCCACCTTCACCTTGCCTTTAAAAGTGCCTCTAAAAACACCCATCTGGGAGTTCGGGTGTTTTGAGTACTAGCTGCCCTGGACTCCTTGCTTGGGGTCTTACAATAAACGCTGCACTTTCCTTCACCGCATCCCAGTGTCAGTAGATTGCCTTTACTGTGCACAGGCGAGTAGACCCAAGTTTTGTTCAGTAACAGTATTTTTGAAGGTATATTGGGTCCCATTTTTATAACTGATAATTTTCTGGAACCTACAATAACAGGTGATTATATGGTAAAAAGTGGTGGGATGGCTGGGGTGCCTTAAGAAATGAAAGAAGATCTGAATAAATAGAATAATACATCATCTTTACAGATTGAAAGTTTCAACATTTCAAAAGTGTTGATTTTCTTAAAATTAATCCATAAATTCAGTGTAATCCCCATCATGACTCCAACAGGGAGTGTGTATTAAGGGGGAGAGTGGCATGGTTTATGAAAGTTACATATGGAAATGCGTTGTCCAAGATAATCTTGTAGAGCAATGTGAAAGGAGTTTTATCAGATGTCAAGAGTTATTCTACATCTATGGCATTTAATGCAGAATAGTATTAGTGTAGGGATAGAAAACCAGAACAACAGAATGGAATAGTGGATCTAGAAGTGTTAATAGATTCAGCCCTATATGAGCACTAAGTGATCTGTGACAAAGGTTGCCCTGGAGAGCAATAGAGAATGACAGTCTTCAATAAATTGTGCTTGGGCAATGGAATATCCATATAGAGAAAAAAATTCCGTCTGTTATTTCACACCAAACATAAAATATTGTAAAAATAAATGTGAAGGCAAAACAATAAAGCTTCCACAAGATAACAAGGGAGAATAACTTCATGATCTTGAGGTAGGAAAAGAATTTTTCAATATAACATTTAAAAAATTAACCATAAAGAAAATTATTGTTCCATTTGAGTACACTTAAAGTAAAACTTCTCTTTATTAAAAGTGACCTAGAAGAGAGCGCTAAGGCAAAGCCACAGTGGAAGAAGGTAAATCTATACTACATTTGACTAATAAAGGTCAGGCATCCAAAATGGAAAGGATGCCTACAAACCAACAAGGAAAAAGAGGAAAATCCAACATAAAATGAGCCAGAGAATTAAACAGGAATGTATTAATACAAAAGAAGGCTTCCAGATGGACAATAAACAGATGAGGAGATGCTTCACTCTATAAATAGACAGGGAAATAAAAACTACGTCTAAAATGAGACAGCTCTTCATACCCAAGATCATAGTGAAATTGACAGTCCCATTTATGGGTGAAAATATAAAGCAACTGGAACCATCATACATGCTGATGAATTTGCTAATTAGTACAGTCCCTTCGGGAGGAATTGGCTCTATAATTCAGTGATTCTACCTCTGCATATACTCAATATGTGTCCACACATGTACCAAAAAAAAAAAAAAGGAAATGTTCATATTATCCATATTCTTAATAAGTGGTAACATAAACAAACCAAATGCACATTAATAGTAGAAAGGATAAATACTTGTTATTATAGTTATACAATGCAATACTATAGAGCAAAAAAAGCAACCTAAGTTTTGCTGCATGCTATACCACGGATGAATCCCACAAAGTGTTCAATGAAAGTAAGCAGACAAAAAAAGAATACACTATGTGCAATTCCATGTATACAAAGTTTTAAGACAGATCAATTTAAATTATAGTATTAGAGTTAAAACAGAATTTGTAAGGGGTAGTGATTGAAAGGAAACAAAATGGCTTCTATGGGTACTGCTGATGTGTTTTTCATGACCTAGGTGGTGGTTACACAGGTTTTAATTTTGTGATAGTTCATTTAGCTATACATTTTTGGGTTTTACACTTTTTGTATATTTCATAATCAAATATTTTTATTGTTCTAGAAATTCAGTTATGTAGCATTAGCAGAAATAAATCAAGCATTCTTAAAAGTCTAGTTCTGTTACAGCCCAAGACTATAATACAGCAAGTCCTTCTATGTCCCGTGAGCATGCTTTTTTCCTGAATACACAGAATCTCCTGCATTTCTGGCAACAAGAATATGGCCTCCTTACCCTCTAATGCTAATGATGGCCTGAGCCGGAGGGAAGATGGCTGCATGCAGGACCTTGAATCTTAGTGGAGTCTGATTGGAGAGATCTGATCTTTGGCTTTTCTTGCAAGATAGGGTGAGGGCATGAAGAACAGCCTCCTGGTGGATCAGACACATTGGACTATAGGGACTGATAGATCATAAAAATCTACATAGCCCAGGGATGTGGTCCCCAAGAGAAAAAGAAACATGTGAAGGGGAATGAATAGGAATCTTGGATCCTGACCCTGAATCTATAAGATTTGGGATTAAAAAGCCTTCAAGTGACACAACTCAAGGAGGTAGATATGCCCATAATTCAGTCTGGATAATGATGCACAAAAAAGTTAGCAATCTTCTAAGATTACACATTTAGTAGGTGGTAGGGTCTGTCAGTCTCACTCAGGGCCTACATGTTTAACCACATCCCTTAATGTCTCTCTTGCATTCACATACCTGATGTGACTTACTGTACGGGAAACTGTGTAAGGAGCTGAGAATTTTACATATGATAAAAGTTAATTATGTACCAGTGATCTAGACCTGTATGAACTTATTGACCAATTTACAACCCCAAATGAGTTAACATGTAGCAAAAATAATAATGCCAACAAAAAAGTGTTCTAAAATTATTTACATAGAAATAGCATAACATTTGATGTTATTAGAAATAAAAAATAATACCTAGGATTTTTTTGAATGTTTACTATCTACAGGGCAGTCTTTTGAGCACTTTGCAAGAATAAACTTATTTAAATTTCAGAACAGTTTCATGAGTAAAGTACTATTATTTCACTTATTTTACAGACAAGGGAACAGAAACACATCAATCTTAAGCAATTAGCAGATGTCATGCTACCTGTAAGAATTAGGGACATGTAAGTATGATAATCCCCAGGTCCATCTGTGTTGCTGCAAATGGCATTATTTCATTCTTTTTAATGGCTGAGTAATATTCCATTGTATATATGTACCACATCTTCCTTATCCATTCATCTGCCGATGGACATTTACGTTGCTTCCATGTCTTGGCTATTTTAAACAGCTCTGCAATGAATGAAGGGGTGCATGTATCCTTTTGAACCATGGTTTTCTCCAGATATATGTCCAGGAGTGGGATTGCTGGATCATATGGTAGCTTTATTTTTAGTTTTTTAAGGAACCTCCATACTGTTCTCCATAGTGGCTGTACCAATTTACATTCCCATCAACACTGTAGGAGGGTTCCCTTTCCTCCACACCCTCTCCAGCATTTATTGTTGGTAGACTTTTTGATGATGGCCATTCTGACTGATGTGAGGTGATATCTCATTGTAGTTTTGATTTGTATTTCTCTAATAATTAGCGATGTTGAGCATCTTTCCATGTGTTTCTTGTTCATCTGTATGTCTTCTTTGGAGAAATGTCTATTTAGATCTTCTGCCCATTTTTGGATTGGGTTGGGGGTTTTCTTGATATTGAGGTGCATGAGTTGTCTGTATATTTTGTAGATTAATCCCTTCTTAGTCTCATCCTTTGCAAATATTTTCTCCCATTCTGTTGGTTGTCTTTTCATTTTGTTTACGGTTTCCTTTGCTGTGCAAAAACTTTTGAGTTTAATTGGGTCCCATTTGTTTATTTTTGTTTTTATTTGCATTACTCTAGGAGACAGATCAAAAAAGATATTGCTGTGATTTATGTCAAAGACTCTCTTGCCTATGTTTTCCTCTAAGACGTTTATAGTATCCCATCTTACATTTAGGTCTTTAATCCATTATGAGTTTATTTTTGTGTATGGTGTTAGAGAATGTTCTAATTTCATACTTTTACATGTAACTGTCCAGTTTTCCCAGCACCATTTATTGAAGGGACTGTCTTTTCTCCATTGTGTAGTCTTGCCTCTTTTGTCATAGATTAATTGACCATAGGTGTGTGGGTTTATTTCTGGGCTTTCTATCATTTCCACTGATCTATATTTCTGTTTTTGCACCAGTATCATACTGTCTTGATTACTGTATCTTTGTAGCATAGTCTGGAGTCAGGGAGCCTGATTCCTCCAGCTCTGTTTTTCTTTATCAAGATTGCTTTGGCTATTCGCAGTCTTTTGTGTCTCCATATCAATTTTAAACTTTTTTGTTCTAATTCTGTGAAAAATGCCATTAGTAATTTAATAGGGATTCGCTGAATCTGTAGATTGCCTTGGGTAGTACAGTCATTAAAAAGAATGAAATAATGCCATTGGCAGCAATATTGAGGGACCTGGAGATTATCCTACTAAATGAAGTAAGTCAGACAGAGAAAGATGATATCACTTATCTGTGGAATCTAAAAAAAAAAGATAAAAATGAACTTATTTACAAAACAGAAACAGACTCACAAACTGAGAAAACAAACTTATAGTTACCAAAGGGGAAAGGTGGGAGAGAAGGATAAATTGGGAGCTTGGGATTGACATTTACACACTACTTTATTTAAAATAGATAACCAACGAGGGCCTACTGTATAGTACAGGGAAATCTGCTCAATGTTCTGTAATAACCTAAATGGGAAAAAAACATGAAAAAGAATAGCTATATGTATATGTATAACTGAATCACTTTACTGTACACCGACCTGAAACTAACACAACATAGTAAATCAACTATAGTCCAATATAAAATAAAAATTAAAAAAAAGAATTACGGACATGTTTCAGTATCCACTGTATGTCCCCACACTTAACTCTCACTCTCTTTTTAATATTTTTGGACCTAGAATAATCATCTTCAGACTTCAAAAGATAGCTAGACTATGGTTTAAAAAAGAAGGAAGAGGAAGAAGAAGTGAAATTCAAAATTGATATGGAGTCTGCAAAGTATTACCGAACTCATTTAAAGGGAGTTAAGTTTCTGGGTCACAACACTGCCAACTAAAGACCAAGCAAACAAATGCATAAATTTGAAGTTCTAATAGACAATAAAAGAAATTCCAAAAGATCTAGCGGTAGCTTCATTTTTAAAACATAAGAGAGACAGTTGCTGAAATGGAAATCAAGGCTGATTCGGACAAAATTCTAGAACAGATTGTTAAACAGGTGACTTTTATGTACAGATATACCATAGAGATAACATGGTTTGGGTTCAAGACCACCATGATAAAGTGCATATTGCAGTAAAGTGAGTCACACAAACTGTTTGGTTTCCCAGTGCATATAAAAGTTATGTTTATACTGTACTGTAGTCTGTTAAGTGTGCAACAGTGTTATGTCTAAACAAACAATGTACAGACCTTAATTAAAAAATACTTCCTTGTAAAAAATGCTAACCATCATCTGAGCCTTCAGCGAGGCATGATCTTTTTGCCACAGTAGCATCAAAGGTCACTGCTCACAGATCACCATAACAAATATAATAATAATGAAAAAGTTAGAAATATTGTGATAATTACCAAAACGTGACACAGAGACATGAAGTGAACAAATGCTGTTGGAAAAATGGCACTGACAGAATAGCTTGAGGAAGGATTACCACAAACCTTCAATTTGTAAAAAGAATGCAGTATCTGCTGCCTGTACTTAAAAGTGGAACTGGTGAGCCCTAGAATAGTAAGTGCCCTGTTATGTTGGTCCAGTAATCTCCAGGAAACTCAGTGAGCTCCTAGAGGCACAGCCCTCTACATCAGGACCTGGACAAGGCAAAGCCCCTGGCTATTTGGTTTACGAGAGAATGAGACAGTATGGGTTTGATGACAAAGCATTAGTTGGACTTATATGATTGATAGCCTATACTTAGAGTTTAATTAAGAATCATTAACAATTGATAATTCTCAATTAAAACTGATTCCTTCTCTGTTTTATCTCGGCACATAACAGGCATTTGACAAATATTTGCTAGATTTTTAATGAATGTAGGCAAATCTAAGATGGTCTAACACAGGTTCTTGTGATGCCCTGAATGACGTATTTCTTTGCAGCCTAGATGATGCATTAGTAATATGTCAGACACATTTATGAATAAACAAAGTAGGGAGGACTAAGTGGATGTCTTAGATGCTACCATAAAAAAATTGCCTTTTCAGGGGCTAGTTCATTTGATAGTCTTCAATAGGTATAAATGCATATTTACTTTCAGTTTGCAATTTAGAAGATACTGGCCTTTTCTTGCTGGTGTTTTTAATTCCTCCAGACCCACCACTAATTCATGGGCAACATCTTGGCAATAGATCCAAAGTGACATATACTGTTGAGAGATTCAGTGAAACATTCTCAACTTGTAGGCATTTCCCTGGTCTCTGTGTAAATACCATACTGACTATAAAATTGCTTCTGGGATTTATGTCATTGCATTTCCGTGTCCCCTTTTATTAAATTGGCTTACTTTCTCTGCACATTCCTGACAGCTCTTGGACTTTGTACTGTATCAACTATCACTTGATATATTATTATTACAGACATTCTGGTCACTTTTTTATTTCCTAGCAGAGAACTAAGGTAATTTGATTGTTAAGGTTCAGCTCTACAACAGACACTTGCAAGTGAGGGGGGACTTATTATTAAGTATATGAGATATTTTGAAATCAAGTAAATGAGAAAGGAACTAGGCTTTCATCAATAAATATGGGTATTTCATTTTCATGAAAGGAATATTCAGTGTGATATTGGGGTAAATCATGAAGCAGTATTAGCTCACACACACATACACACACACACACAAACTCTCACACACGAACGGACAAGTTCAGCCTGATACTTGCTAAAATGATATGAAAAGTGATGGAAAACCTTGGATTTTTATTGATACTTTGGTAAGTTTGGAGGAAACGATCATTCTATTCTCAACTGTTTCGTTTGAACACAGGAAAATTCTTGGCTATTACGTGCTCCCGTTGAAATCATCATTGCCAAATCGATAGACAGGTAATCAAAAGAGGGCCATAATAAAGGCTTAATTTTATGCAGCAAAGAAATTACTGTAGCAAACATAACGTGTGACATATTTAAGATGTAGAATGGCAGTAAGATGGTTTGATGTGAACCTAAAAGAAGGATTTGCAGCAGGAAAAGGCTGAGCTAAATAGGTTGAAGAGAATTCAGAACGGAAGAATGAAGGCACCCAGCAGAGCGGTAGCCTTTAGCAGAAATTGTTCACTTGGAACAATTGTTTGCTAAAATTACAAAAGCAAATGGACAATACGTGTTTGACTCAGAGCGCAATCAGCACAAGATATTTTATGGAAAATTTTTAAACTTGCTAAAATAGAAGGACTATTAAAGGAAAGAGACTCAAACAATATATTTCCAATGGTTTAAACTTTTACCAGAAACACTATTTTACTTCTGATCCTAACATGGTCCCCAAGTCACCACTGAAACCAAGGGTACGTCATGACACGTGCTTTAAAACTGGATAAATATTGGTTAGCCCTGTTTCTCTGTGTCCCAACTGTTTCATTACTTCTGCAAGCATGGACAACTTTGCCTCTTTAGATGGCCATGAATACATCTCCTTAGAACTACAATCAGAAGCCTTCTATTTCACAAATATAATTGTAGTTACAATTAACAAGATCGAACAAACATTGATTACTGAGGTTTACACATGGTGTAATTGCTTTGAAGTTTATTAAAAGGCAAATAAATTTATTAAAATGCTTAAAGGTCCAATTTCTTTCTTTTCTCTTTTTTTTTTTTTTTTTGCCGTGCAGCATGTGGGATCTTAGTTCTCCAGCAAGGGATCGAACCCATGCCCCCTGCAGTGGAAGCATGCAGAGTCTTAACCACTGGACCACCAGGGAAGTCCCTAAAGGTCCAATTTCTCAAACCACTTTTTTCCCATAACAATCTAATTAACTTAAAACCTTTTTAAAGAAGGGCAGTAATGGTTTCCACTGGCTACTAGTAGAATGATAAATATAGCCCTTATACTATCCTACCTTATAACATAAAATTACATACATATGTATTATGAACACAATAACTGCACATGTGAATATAAATAAACGTTTAAATTTCTCTTTATCAGGAAGTAAAAAAAACCCACAATCCTCAACCACACATTGAGGTTGACAGAAGTTTAGTATGATTTCATAGCAAATCTAAGATATGGAGAAATTAACCATCTTGTGTTACCATTTACATAGCATGGAAGACAAAAATAGAATTCATGATACAATTCTAACCAAAATGGAACATTATATCAAGTTCATTAATATCTTCCTTACAGTCCTTTTTTCCTAACTAAAAAAAAATGTTCACTATACTATTCTAGGAATTCAAAACATACACACACACACACACACACACACACACACACCCCTATCCATCAGTTGCACAAGCTTAGGAAAAATATATATACTATAGACAGAGTGAGAGAGTGAAAAAGAAATTCTTCCTTTTATCTTTTTATTTTTTTGGCCGTACACGGGCCTCTCACTGCGTGGCCTCTCCTGCTGCGGAGCACAGGCTCCGGGCGCTCAGGCTCAGTGGCCATGGCTCACGCGCTCAGCCGCTCTGTGGCATGTGGGATCCTCCTGGATCGCGGCACGAACCCGTGTCCCCTGCATAGGCAGGCGGACTCGCAACCACTGCGCCACCAGGGAAGCCCCTTCCTTTTATCTTTTATTTTCGCACTTATAATGCATAAAAATAAATTTTATGAAAATATCCAAGATAGCACCCACTCATTCAAATGAGCCTATGTGAATATCCTAATTTTTAGGTATAACTACCATTAAGAGGGAAAATCAAATACAGTTTAAATGCCATTCATTTATCGTTACTGAGCATTATGAAATGTGCAAAGATGAACAAAACAGGTTGTGTCTCTGACCACAAGGACATTGCAATCTTCCACGCAAGAAAAATGGAGTCCCCAAACTGTAGAAACTCTCTTGTTTAGCTCCTGTATCTTAGAGATGAGGAAACTGCAAAAATACAATCACCAGATGGGCTGTAAAAGATGGTGAGCTTTATAAACACAAGGTTGTAAGAGTCAAATGGCCAGATAAAACCATTGTTTATGATGGTCGCAAGTGCGTCCTCATTAGACTGCCTTGTTGTTGACTAATGTGTCAGGCTGGCTCCAGGGCTTTTACTATGAATGGTAACAATTTAGGTGTGAAATTTGCATTCACAAAATCATACTTTCTCCCACCATTTTTAACGACCATAGCTATAGTGAAAGAGAACATCGTAATTCTGGTAAGTAAGCTACACTGGGAAATACCTTATTAATCCATGAGTATAACTCCATAAGTGGAAAATTTGAAATTTAAATTATGCTTTCACTTGCAGAAGACATATATTTTTACCTTTTTATTTTATTGAAACAATTGACCCTCATGGAAACATCTGAGTTGCTGATCAGTCAATGGAAATGCCTCGCCCTGACAGCTCTGTGAATGTGGGTAGCACTGTCCATTCCCCTTCATCTCAGCCTGCGGAACAATGCCTTGTGCACAGTAGCTACTAGATGATGATTGATTTCTGGAGCTCAATATAAGAGGAAAAAATATTTTTCAAAATGTTAAATATAGTAAAAGTTAAGTACAAGAAAATACCACTAGGTAATATAAATCTTAAGGAGAAAAAAGGAAAATCTATCTCCCTACTTTATATGCCTTTGTCATGTTGTTGCCATTTATTAAGTGCTTACTGTGTGCCAGGAACTGCACTGCACTGTTTAATTACCTTAGCACTCCTAATTCTCAGGGCCACCCGTTTCACCAATGAGAAAACTGAGGTCTATTTGTCACATGGCCTGGAAATCTTGGGGTTGAGTTCAAATTTACATTTCCTACCATTTAAAGACACAGTACTGCCTCTCGGCATTTTGCTCACTTTATGCAAGTTTAAGAATTGTGAATATTTTTGCTACCAAATAGACTTTAACTTGCAGCCCTAGTAGTATAATGGATATTGCATACAAACATGTAAAAAAAATGTTTATCTCTTTAAATCTGAACCACTGAAATCACCAAGATTATTATTTATGCAATCACACCCTAGATGAAAACTCTGACATTATCTTCCCATCTCTTTGAGAAAAGAGATGATGTTTACATCTGATGTATTTTTCAATTACCTTACTATAGTTACGTATGTGAATTGCACAGGTTATAACTTTATGTGTTACACAAAGAAAGAAAAGAAAGTTGGGTTTGTTTTGTTCTTTTTTCTCTATTTATCTTCACATTTTCTTTGGTATCCATTGTCAACCCAATTCAATACATGTGTTATTAAATTACATTAATAATAATCGTATATTTAATAATGTTATTACTAATTTCATATTAATAAAACACACCATTTACATATCATTTATCATAATGATTGTATATTGCTTATAATATAATTATTGATATTCTTTCAAAATTATAATTGCATGTTAGTATATATTAATGATAATTATTAATAGCATTTGCTTATGGAACTAAGTTACTATGCTTTAAAGCTCTAAAAGAATAGATGGCATGCCTTTTATATTTAACATACTGGTCAGAGTATCTAGCATATAATAGGCATTCTAAGGTGTTCAGTTTGTACATAACCCTTGAATGCAAGAATTTCCACCAAAGCAATGAATTCTATTTTTGTCTTCCACGCTATGTGAATGGTAACACAAGATGGTTAATTTCTCCATATCTTAGATTTGCTACGAAATCATACTAAACTTCTATCAACATCGATGTGTGGCTGAGGATTGTGGATTTTTTTTACTTCCTGATAAAGAGAAGTTTAAACATTTATTTATATTCACATGTGCAGCTATTGTGTTCATAATACATATGTATGTAATTTTATGTTATAAGGTAGGATAGTATAAGGGCTATATTTATCAATTCATTACCAATACACCTCAATGCTTTAGCTTGTGATTGTACAGTTTTAAATCACCAAGAAAATATTTTATACAAAAATCGGTATTTTCCTTAAGTTTATTTTCCTTAAGCAGGTAGTATCAATTCAAGTTCTTCTTTTGATTACAACATTGCATTATACAACAAAGGCAATCATGTTCATCTTACATACTAGTGGGAATCACACATGAGATGTAGAAACCAAAGTCTACAGAATACAGAGGCTACATTTAATTTACTTTATATAACATGTCTAACAAATCCTAACTTCTTTACACATGATAATGCTGAAAGAACCCACCTGAAAAACTATTTTCTAAAACTGTCTGGATAGGAAGGGGTATGGCCTTTGAGGCTCCAATGGAACAAGCTCCCAGATGGAAGCAGTGAGGCAGCAGAAGGTAGAGGAATCAGTATTAAAGAGGAGACTTGATATCATCTTTGGTTTTCCTCTTACTGTTTTGTGACATGAAGCAAGTCTCGACCTCCTAGGGATGTCTTGTCTACCTCCTAGGGTTATTGCAGATATCAAATGATATAACGCACGTGAGACCACTTCAAATCTCGTAAGAACTCCAGTATTGAATCTTTGACCAAGGGCTAATTAAGCAAAGAGGGAAATCATCATTTCAGCATCATCAGCGCATCCCACATAAATGGATTTTCCAGATAACAGAGCTTAACCTTTGATGGAAATGTATCTCTAAAATGAACTACTGTTTAGGTGTCTGAGGTTTTCATTTTCCTGGCATATGGAACATATTTTAATTTTTCCGTAATAATGAAAATCATAATTAGTAATTGTGCTAGCCCAGAATACAGGAGGTTTGATTTGTTTTTGAAAGATGGTCTGCTACTGGCAAACCTGCCTCTGGCAGCACTCTTCTTCCAATTTGCTGGTTCTACTGAGCTTCTGTTTGAGAAGTCAGATAACCTGGCTATTTAGAATCTTGTGCGGGTCCACAGATTTCAAGTTAGCATCTGAAGGCCTTTCTGAAAAGTCAAAACAAAGACTTCAGGCTGAGAGCCTTCCTGACTTCCATATGTAGGGATCGTTGGAAAAGGCCAAAATTCCAAACCAGAATAATACACTGTTGATAGATTAATATCAAGAATCCTGAGTTCTCTTTCTATGCCTCCTTGACCTTCTGGCTTTCTCATATACAAGGACATTCATAATATTCCAAACCAAATGTTTAGTTATGTGTATTAGAAAACATGATGCCTTTGAAATGTTTATTTTAGAAGATAAAAAAATTTGATCTTGGGTTGAAATGGGAAGGCTTCTGCCTCTCTTTCAAATGCTAATATAACAATGGGATTGAAAATATGCACCTCAAAGTTTTTTGACCTGGTTTATAGTATTGTGAAGTAAAGCTTGAAAGTGGATGATTCCTGCTGGTCACAAAACAACAAAATGGACCAACACCTCCTGAATATTTCAGTCAACAATTGCTGGGAAATTATACTCAATCTCCCTTTATTTATCTTCATTTGTCATAAATATAAATTAGTCATAGGTTATAATAAAATATAAAAAAGGCAAACTAAATGCCAATGAAAAAAAGCAACACTTTTCCAAAAAGTAATCTGAAAAGTAGCCCATGTTAAACACTTTCAAATCTTCCTTAAAGAAATGAGACTGTTGTCCAACCTGCCTGAGTTTTCTAGCAACAGTGAAATTTATAAAGGTCACCCTGACAAACTAAAATGATATTCTTCTCACAGTCCTTGTTACAGTAGCAGTCAAGCAGCATATTCATTTTCATTTTAATTATGTTTGTAAATAGTGGGAGAGGCAGGTAAGAAGCCTGTGAGAACCGCCCGCTGAGGCTCCATGGGTGTCTGCAGTATTGCAGCCATCACCCTTGCAAATTTCATTATTTTTCAGTAGATTTTTATTGACCAGGGGTAATATCCTATTAAAATTCTCTTAGTTATAAAAGTTGTTTAAGGAAATCCATGCCTTTGCCACAATGTCTTCCCACCTGATTATCAGTTCATCTATACCTTCCCTGCTAACATTTATCCTTAAAACAGTGTAATTTTTGTGTAACCTTGATTGTTATCTAATTTATTTACCAACTGATAATTAATCTCTGATACATTGTCACTAGCATGCAACCCCTATTGCTTCCTGAAGGATTCAGCTTCAGTCACTTTGTATTTACATGAGAATCCATTGACAAAGCAGTCTTTTAGCTTTGGTTTAAAAACGCTGCAGCAACACCATTGTTTTTACTAGAGTACACCTTGCAGGCAGTGCCATCACAATTGATTATTTTTTACTGTGTTTTCACTCAACATGAGGCATTGCCATAGACGATATTGATAATATATAAAGAAACCATATTTGGGATCTTACCTCAAGGAACTAATGTCTAGTGAGGAAGATTATATACATGCATAAATAACTATTATACCAAGTAGTGATTGAAAAAAATGTAAGAGAGTTAGTCGTAAACTTTAGACAAGAGGGAGATGCCAGAAGGAGGAGTCAAGTGAGGCATTCTGGAGGGAACAGAGAGTTAGGACTTGAAGTAAACATACGGTTCAAATAGATGAAAATATAAGGCTGGGAAGAGGAAACCACAAAAACAAAAGCAGAAAAGCAGACACGCGCAATGCGTCTAAAGGAATAATTACAGTTGAGCATCCCTAAAATGTTTAAAGGTTAAAAAAGTGGGAAATAAGTTGGATCTTAGGCTAAGAATAAAGTAGAAGAATACATTTATAAAGCTCTTGACTACTAGGGTAATAGATTTCAGCTTTACAATTGCAAGGATTTCCAGGATGAGTTCTACACAACTGTGACTATACTGAAAAGTGACACTTTGTATTTTTTTCATCTTTTTGGCTGTGATTCTGAAGAATTTTCAGAATACAACTTTACTAATTTATTTTTAAGGAAAAATATGATGTGTTTTTTTTAGTCATTGCAAGCTGTGCTTCCCCTGTAGGGTTTAAAACATATACAGAAATAAAATATATGATAAAATAGCACAACAGGCAAGAGGGAGAGGGAAATAAAGTTAAATAGTGGAAAGTTTCTTGAAATCTTTGGGAAGCAGTAAAAGTACAATTTTAAAATAGACTATAATAAATCAAGAATGTATGTTGATATCAAGCTGAACTATGAAAATAATAATAAAAATCAATAACTAAAAAGCCAATTGAGAAGAACAAAATCAATTCTAAAACAACTCAGTTAATTCAACAGAAGTCAAGAAATGATGAATAAAGGATGAAAGAAGAGATGGAAAAACAAATAGCAAGATGAAAGACTTAAAACTAAACCTAACAATAATTTCTTTAAATATAAGTGAACTAAACACATAGATCAAATCACAAAAATTGTCACACTTGTTTAAAAATATTGTGTTTATATTATAATAGACACATATCACATATAAGAACTCAAAAAACATGAAAGTATACTATGATAAAAATATACTAGGAAAACATTAAGCAAAAGAAAGTAGCTATATCCATACCAGTCAGAGTAGCTTTTTAAAAAAAGAACATTGCAAGTAATAAATTGGCTTCTTTTTGATGATAAAAGGGACAATTCAACAGAAAGAAAGCAACTGTAAAAGTGTATATAACCAATAACACAACTTTAAAATATAGAAAGCAAACACTGATAAAAGCATATGGAAAAACAGACAAATATATAAAAATACCTGAAGATTTTAACATACCTTCTTAAAAAAAACAGCAGACAAAAAAAAAATCAGTGATGATAAAGACAACTTATAAGATGTATAATTTGCCAATTTGGCTTAATTTGTCACATTTATAACTATGGAAATGAATGCATGATACACATTCTTTTAGTGCACATTTGAACATTTACTAAAATAGACAATAATCTGGACAATAAAGAAAATTTTAAAACATTCAAATTATTAAAATCATAGAGAACTTGGTCTCCAAACTCAAAATAATTAAACTTGAAATCAAGAATGCAAAGATAAACACAAAATGGCTATTGTTAAATAACTCACAAACTTTTTAATGAACAAAAAGATTAAAGAACTTTAAACCAGAACTTTGCGAAAGAGGATATTTAGATGACTAGTGTGCACACTAGTTATCAGGGAAATGCAAATTAAAACAACACTTAGATAAGACTAGTTGTGAAAAGGAGAGCTAAAATTAAAAGACAGCCCCCTCATGAAAAAAAATACAATAACATAATCACTGCCTCAATATTTATATTACACATGGGGGATGCCCACGTGGATGTGCCCTTAGCCGTGCAGCCTAAATTGGTCCTTAGGATGGTGTGCTCTAAGGCCAAGAGTACCCTCTGAAGTTTAACCTAGAGCCACTGTCTTCAAGTTAACATCATCAAAGTGGATGGCTGCTGAAGACTGTCAAATTACTCACGTCCACAGCATGCCCTTTTATTACTGAAACATGATTGTGAAGACAGCAACAATAATTTAGTCATAAGTTCAGTTTTTAAGTTGTCCATATGGTATAACAAAATCTAAATCTGGAATGAAAAAGCCAATCAAAATAGTACAACCATCATGTCTCTAATATAGCTTTTAGAACAAAGTATAAATAACTCCACCAAGGTATGAGCACCTAAAAGGACCTACAATTGACCCCAGAGAAATTATTTTGACAAACATGTTGCTCAGATGGAGGACAATTCTCTAAACATGAACTTGGATACTTGCTCTCACTAAGGCGATTCTTTGGCCACCCTCACCCATCTAGAGAGACGGCTTACGAAGACAAAGTGACAATCTACTGAAGCCTTATGGAACTCACAACTCCAGATGGAATACAGAGTATCTGCCTCATTCTCAAAAAGAGATGACACACTTTGATTGATTGTCATGAATATATTAAACCCCAAGATGTGGGGTTATTTTATATTTCTGCCATACGGTGATAGTAGTGGATGTATTTGTACTTAAAGGATATTTTGACCAGAAGCTCACTTCTTCTTTAAGTTGATGAAAATATGAAAAGCTAGGAACTCCACAAGACTGTTTGAACAATTATCAAAGCTCCCTATGACCTCCTTAGTACCAAGTCTCATGGAATACTTTCCAGCCCGACCTTGATTGGTGTCTCTGTAGAGTCTAACATCAGTTATCAATTCTTGCATTCATGAAACTCACTTTCATGTTTGTCTCAAATTCTCTTTTCTGTTGACTTATTTTATGTCTCCTTGCCTAGGTTTTCTTATTCCATTCAGTCTTTGTATGCTGGTGCTATTCAGCTAATGGTGCATCAACTCATAGATAACTTCCCTGCTCCTTCCTTCTCACTCAACAAAGCTTTTTGATGATTACATTTCATTATATATATATATGAAATATTACTACATATATATGTAATATTTTTATTCCTGTATAGTATGGATGTTTCATTACTTAATTAACCATTACTGTAGCACTGAAAAAGCTTGTTTTAATAATGTTTTACTATTTCAAATAGTACTGAACCCCCAACACACTTGAATATATCTGTGGGATACCTGGAAATGGAATTAATTGGTTTAAGAGAATGAGTATTTTCAATCTCTATGGATATCACCACATTATCAAAGAAATGAATCAAAGAAACAGGTGAGTAGTGCCTACAGCAGTCTCGTAAATTACCCCTCTGCCTCAGGTCCTGGCTCCTCTAACCCAATATTCACAGTGCTGCCAGCATGATTCTTATAGATCTGAGCATTTTCCTAACTACTTCTCCAGTTCCCTAATTTTAGAATTAAGTATCTTCTGCTGAGCAAAGCTAGAGAGGGCCTTTCATAAACAGACTCCTACCTTCTTTTCCAGTCCCACCTCCCGTCACCTTGATTTTGTAGTTGCTTCTTTTTCTGCCTGATACATCCTGTTGCAGTCCCTTGTCACTCCATTTTCATTGAGCTAACTCTTACCCTTTACAATCCTTCAACATTCACGTTTTCATTTCCAGCACCTGGGATAATTCTTGGAACATAAAAAAGCAGTCCAAAACATTTGTGAATGAACGAGTGAATCAGCCAAAATTAAATGCCCATCTACATATTATTATAGCATCTTGGTGCCCATGTCTTTCAATATCCTAATAACATTTCCTTTTAATCAATCTGTCTCCTATGTCACTAGTTTTATGGTGATGAGGACTGCACCTAGCACAAAATTAAGAGTCAGCTGAATAAATAAATGATAGAATGAAGTTCATTTCTTCTTCATTTACAGATGAAACATTCTGGGGCCTCTGGGTATAAAGTATCTATTTTCTAGATACGTTTCTATCTAGAAAAGTATCTAGAAAATAGACACTATTTTCTATTATATTCTATTTTCTATTATATTCTATAATAGAACATATTCTATATTCTATTATTTTCTATAATAGAAAATAGCTATATATAATTATATATAGCTAGCTCTCTATTATATATAGCTAGCTAATTTAAGTGGCAGATCCAGGCCTAGACAACATATAGACTAATTTTTTTTTTTTTTGAGGTACGCGGGCCTCTCACTGTTGTGGCCTCTCCCGTTGTGGAGCACAGGCTCCGGACGCGCAGGCTCAGCGGCCATGGCTCATAGGCCCAGCTGCTCCGCGGCACGTGGGATCTTCCTAGACTGGGGCACGAACCCGTGTCCCCTGCATCGGCAGGCGGACTCTCAACCACTGCGCCACCAGGGAAGAAATATATACTAATTTTTATTTTAGAATTCTTTCTAATAAATAGGCTACACTTTTAAACAAGTGTACTTTGCTTTCTCTTTCTCAAAGTGTACTTTGCTTTCTCTTCCTCAAGCATACTTTTCTCTCTCTTTCTCAAATACAGTGTTGTATTTCTGAACGGGATTTGGACTAAACTTTGGAAATTGTTTTTACAATCATAGCTCTACTCTTCAATAAACATGGGACCCCAGTACCTACACTATTCTCATTTAGATTGTTTCCTAATCTGTAATATCTCTGCTTCCTGACTGCTTTATTGTGAAGGTTCAAAGCAACAGTAAGGATGTGTCCTGAAAGTGGAAAGCATTGTAAAAGTGATTTGTCATCACTTAACATAATCATATTTATGAATTCCTTTATGCAAAAATGTTTCTGATCACAAACAGCAAGCATCCAGGTTCTGTCGTTTCAAGAGATAATAAACACTGCTACTGCAGTCATATTACATGTGTGTCTGTAAGAATGTCTATAGACATAAAGTACAGGTTTACAAGGAAAGAGAGTCCTGAATGCAGGGTCTTTGGTCTGATACACATTTCAACCAGGTTCCTACTAAAGGGCTACAGAATTATGATCATGCCTAAACCTCTCAATGGCTGAGACACATGAATTCCTCATAAAGTTTGGAGAGGTTTATCATGCATTATCCAATACAAGAAAACATTAAACTAAACATAGTACTCACAGAAATGAGTCTTCATCAAAATCTGTTGAATTGAATCAAAGGTCATTGAGGCACACCTGGATTACTATTTCACTGAATCAGTCATCTGACCCCTCCCTATATTATCCATTTTCCACAGAACTGGGAGATGAATTTTTTCAAACTTAAATAATGTCTGTCCTTCTCTTAAAATCCTGCAGTGACTTCATAATGCATTCAGAATAAAACCAAACTCCCTTCCATGGTGGACACGCTTAGCTGAATAGCCTCTAGCTCCCTACGTTCCATCTCTACTTTGGGGAAATTTGGTGTCTCCCTATAAGTCACATGGTCACAACTCAAATGCCAACTAGCAAGGTGTTCCCTCATTACCTCATCTAAAGTAGCCTCACCCAATGACTCTCTTTCTCACATATTTGCCTTTGTTATTTTTACCACAATGCTCACTACAACTGGTACTGATCTTAAGCATGTATCTGTTACATATGACTGGGCTAGCCTCACCCCATCCCACCTCTACTCAAATATCACCCAATGAAAGTGGGGCCTATATCCTAGGGACATGTGAGGCATTCAATAAATATTTGTACGACGAGTGAATAAATGAATAATTAAATGAAAGTTCAGAGCACAGCTGATATCTAGTAATGTGATTTGGAAAAAATAGCAATTATCAGAACATGATGTGCACTGCTATTGAAGGTGGAATTTTTTTTTAACTGCTGGGCAGCTGTAAGACAGAGATTGAGCTAGAAAATAAGGAGTATCCATCTGCAAAGGGCATTTTCTCAACTGTTTAATTATAAGAGACTTTTCATCCTTTTTTTTCCAAGTTGAAAAAATTGTTAGTACAGTGTTCATTGTGAAACACTGATTTCCACTCACATGTCCTTACATGTGCATGAAGTGATGAGGTAGGAAGACAGTATAATATATGGGGATATTCTAAAGAAATCTCATATTTGCTTTCATGCTCCTTAGAAACATAGCATGTTTATTTGCATATTTTCTTTAATTTTTTTTTTTATTTTTGCGATACGCGAGCCTCTCACTGTTGTGGCCTCTCCCATTGCGGAGCACAGGCTCCGGACGTGCAGGCTCAGCGGCCATGGCTCATGGGCCCAGCCGCCCTGCGGCATGTGGGATCTTCCCAGACTGGGGCACAAACCTGTGTCCCCTGCATCGGCAGGCGGACTCTCAACCACTGCGCCACCAGGGAAGCCGTATTTGCATATTTTTAAAGGAGATAATGTCAGACCTGCATGCTACTTAGAAAATTAAAGACTGGCAAGCAGAAGCTAAGACCTTAAAGTAGAGAAAGAGAAGAAGGAGGAGATAAAGGGAAATTGGAAGAGGAGGAGAAAGAAAATGAGGGAAGAAAGAAGGTGGAACAGGAAGAGAGAGATTGAGGAAGAAGGAAAGAGGAGAAGGACAAGGAAAAGAAAGTGAAAAATAACGAAAAGTAGTGCTGATGATGGGAACTGGTGCAACAATACATTAAGGCACATGCCACCAGGATGGTATTATGGTTAAAAGAATATTTAGAAAGATTATTTAAAAATATAGTCTATAAAGAACCTATATTCATATTAAATTTCATATATATTTATATTAAACTTGAAATCTGTGGGTAAAAAAGTAATACTCAGACAATACAACACATATTTGGAGGGAAATCGTAGGTATTTTATCTCACACTATATACCACAATTATATCTAGAAAAATTAAAGGATTAAATGTAAAAATAGAAACCTTTAAAGTGGAGGGAAAAAACCACATAAGTGAATATAATTCTAATTTTGGAAAGAGAAAAGATTTTCTAAGAGTACAAGCAATCCAGACTAACTTAAAAACATCCTTATATATAAATAATAATTTATAAAGATGAAAAACATTGTTAAAAAATAAAAGGTAAGAAGATTAAAAATATGTATTCTACAAATACAATGAACAAAATATTAATATCATTAATACAGGGAATTCATTCAAATTGATTATAAGAGAAGCATAAAGCCTCCAAAGAATATAGGGTCCACAATTATGATAAGAAATTTAGAAAAAGAACAATTATAACTGATAAACATTTGACAAAAATAATGAATTTCAATAGGAATTACAGAAACGAAAATGGAAACAATAAAAAAAGTAAAATGATGTTGGCAAGGATGTGATGAAAGAGGCACTTAGTATGGCTGAGGGAGTTGCAAATTTACAAGCTTTAGGTGAAACAATGTGCTAATAATATTAAGATACTTTAAAAAGTATGTCCTTTATTCCAGAAATTTCCATTCTATAATTTTTCTTAGGAAAATGTGTACAAAATTAAAGCCAATCTAAATATTTATTGTTAATGGTCAAATAATGGAACATGCACACAATAGAGTAATATGTAGTCATGGAAGTGTTATGTTTAAAAACATTTCTACTTTAGAAATCCTTCATGAAATATATAATTGGAAATAGCAAATGATTCTAAGTTAATTTTTAAAATACAGACACGGAAAAAAGACTGGAAAAGTAAATATAAAAAATAACTATTTTAAAAGATTGTGGATTATTTTAATATTTTCCTTGATAATCTTGACAGTTTCAAATTTATTCTAAATGAGTATATTTTACTTTTATAATATGAAAAATATGAATGATTTTAAAGTACAAAAATAACCAAGGTAAAAATGAAAAGCAAGTATGTTACTTTAGCATATGGGAAATAGTGGGTTTTATTCAAAGATTTAATTTCAAGCTTTTATAACATGTTAGTCATTCAATATTTTGTTCTTATCTAAACTCTCGGCAGTAACCAATGCATTTCTGCAGAGATGCATTGTTCCTCTTTTTTTCCTGTTTTAAAATATTGCTATCAGTTTTTAAATTCATTAAGCCTTTTATGACTTACATAATAGTTTAGCTAATGACTAATGCATGAACGCACCGTTATCAACTAAACTTTTGGCTGCAAGAGTTAGTGGGATATTAGACTATTGATTACTTTTGATTCATCAAATAAGAATAAATAACAAAGAATAAACATATCCAACTTGCAACGAAATATTTTGGTGCAAATATATCCTACAAATAAAGATGATTCAAAAGTGGATATACATGAACCTATCTCAATGACTACCTACAAATCTTGCGTTTAGTATTCAGACTAAAAAACTTTGCTAAGAAGCAATTTGTTAGGTTGTCTTTCTCTTAATTTGCTGAAATAAAACAAAATACTTCCAAGTCTCTTGATAAAACAATGCCCTGTGAAAACTGACAATGAATCTCTTTTCTGATCATATACTACTCCAAAGATACGTTTTTTATTACACAACAAACGTTTATTATTATTTTGCTCTGCCTTACCTCACCAACTCTAAATGGAAACATTAAAGTAAGTCATTCTTTATTAATAATTCAGTGAATTTTTGAGTTCACTGTTGTCAGGCTACTGAATGATCTCAAAATGAACCTTTCTAGAAACATACAACTGAGCTTAAAAAACCACTGGCTTGGGCTTCCCTGGTGGCGCAGTGGTTGAGAGTCCGCCTGCCGATGCAGAGGACACGGGTTCGTGCCCCGGCCCGGGAAGATCCCACATGCCGCGGAGCAGCTGGGCCTGTGAGCCATGGCCGCTTAGCCTGCGCGTCTGGAGCCTGTGCTCCACAACGGGAGAGGCCACAACAGTGAGAGGCCCGCGTACCGCAAACAAAAACAAAAACAAAAACAAAACAAAACAAAACACTGGCTTTCACATCTCTATGATGTGTAATTATTTGTAGCTGAAATTATTCCTAGTTAGATGTTCAGGCAGTTAGGAAGAACACTATCCTTCTTTAGGAAGTACATCCAATTCTACCTTGTACTCTACAATAAACCACAAAAAATAGCATTTCTCCCGCCATATGGAAACCCACTTTACAAATTAAAGTTATTTAATATTTTAATCAAATACTCCAAGAATTATAATGCAGTGGACTTATTCAGTTTAAATTTGCATTCCAGAGAAAACTTCAAGATAATTATATTAGAAAAAAAGAAACAGACTAATTTATCAAGAAGGGAGAAAATCTCTCACAATGGCAAGAGCTCAAGCTTGGATGTACTGAATGGGACTCCATAACGACAGAGAGATTATTTTGACACGTTCAGCTGTTTAATATCATGCCTGACTGCCTCTTTCTGGTTGATGATTTTCCTTTGTAGGATATGACAGGCCTAAATGAATTTGAACCCTTGTGAATTAAAACCTTCTGATTCATTTACGTTGGCTAAAATCCCTTATGCTCTAAGCAAATATGTCTTTTTCTTCTTGCAATGCACCTGATATGACTACATGTGAGTTTCTGAAATTCTTATTACATGTGAGTATCTGTAAGGGAGAGAGGAACTGGTGAAAAGAGGGTGTAAGAAGAAATAGAAATGTTATAAATATCTAATCATTAACTCTTTTTTGTCATCATGGTAAAACAAATAAGCAATTTAAATTAAAATACTTTTTCCAAATGATCACTCTTTTACACCTGGCTTCACAACTAATATGCCTTCTGGACCCTAGCCAGTTACATATGTGAGTGAATAGCAAACATTACTGAGTATTTATGTGCCAGGCAGTATTAGAAGTGTTTAAGTGGTAACTCATTTAATCCTCACCACATTTTTTATCAGGAAAGTACTATATGATCCATATTTCACCTAATTTCATTGTTGGATTTCAGGTGTAGAGGAATGAGCTCAGAATCCTCAGATCACGACATATCAACATTATGCTCTGTGTTTTTTTCATTTATTCCTATTTTTCCTTATATCTCCACTGCCATTCCTTTCTGTCTCCCCCTTTAGAGTTAAGATTCTAATGTGTTTAATCTATATCTTTTCGGGGGGTGATTTGCAAAACGTGTATTTTGGTACATGTATTTTTCATTCATGTAAATGATGTTATGCTCTAGAATTCATTCTGTCTCTAACTTTTCTCAGTCTGCCTTAGACCTTTAAATTCCACCTGTTCTGCTAGGCATGCATTTAATTTATTGTGTCCAACTGCTGCAAAGTACTCCCTGATGTGTATCTGCTACATTTTGCCTGTCCACTCCCCCTGCGATAGATATCTAGGTTGCCCCCTACTGCTGCTTCACAAAACAAATGTTCAAGTTCTTGTTCCAATTGTTCCCTTTGTTCCAAATGTTCCAATAAATGCCCTGCTACATGTTTCCTCATGTACTTATGTTAAAATTTCTTTCCGTTAGGTATACACAGGAGCATAAAATTGAAGTTAAAGCATGTACGCATACGTAAATAGATTAAGTTCTGCCACCTTGCTTTCTAGATTGGCTGCAATGGCTCAACCGATCCAGGCAGCAAGGAATTAGGGTCCCTATATCATCATATCACTCCAGTTCTAAGCCCAATCTAGCTCTATAATTTTAGACTTTATTCCGATACCTAAGAAGCACAAAATTATACTATTCCCAGCTTGAAGAAGAGAAACCAGAGGTACGGAAATATTAAGTAACTGTTCAGGCTCACATAGGAAGTGATGAAACTGGGATTCAAACCCAGGTGGCCTGGCTCCAGAGCCCATGTTTTTATTCACTGTATTACACTTCTACGCTAGAAGGCAGAAATAGTAAAGCACCAAGATTGTGGCAATCTAGAGAGCACAGGTACTGCCTTATGGCATTTAAAAATAATAGCTACAAACAATAACTAAGGAATGTGGCAAATGAAACTCATCAGTGGGCTGAATTGATTCAAAGGTCATCATTATATAATCTCTCCTGTATATAATGATTCCATCATCAGTAGAATCATTCCTAAACCTGCTTTCCGTAGCTACAGCCAATGGTTAATAGACAGCTCCCATCATGATTCAAGAGTCCACCTTATTTTTTTCACAATGAGGAATGTCAATTAAGCATTGGCTGTAGCTACAGGTACAGCTACTGAGAGCACACTTTATTTGCACTGGCTGAGTCATAACGGAAGATTACAAATGTATGTTTGAAGTCATGGGTGGGCATAGATAGGTACATTAAACTGCTACTAAGATATACAAAAATTCCTCCCTCAGCTTTTAGTAATTAAGTCTATTAGATAAATGCCAAAAAACATATAAAAGCATTCTATTTTTAATGGCCAAACTACTCTAGAGCTCACACAGCCTACGCTAGATAGCAAAAAAACCATTTGTTGAGATTGTATTTAAATCAGGAAAAAGTTATATATTTCTCTAATGATTTAAATAAAATGCTAGCAGAAGAAGAGAACAAGATTTTAAAACAAAAATCAAAACAAAAACAAGAAAATCTCTCGGATCTCTCCAACATTCTTTATGCCTTGTAAAAAGATCTTGAAATTTCAAAAAGAAGTCATTCCCTAACACTGACAACTCCCCCATTCATTCTTCAGCACATTGCCATCTGATTTCATCCCCTACCATTCCATAGAAAGTGCTCTTATGAGAGTCACCAATGACCTTCTAATTAAGAAATTTCATAACTGTTTCTTAATGCCCATCTAAACTTAATTCTCAACTGAATTTGAACATATTAATTACATTCTCCATAGTTTCCTACGGTCATCCCTTTTCTGATTCACTTACTACTTTTACTTGTCTTTGATGTTGAAAGTTGACTGACTTGTATACTTATAGAAAGTTACAGCTAAATGAATATTCACAAAGTAAACACACTTGACTCACTTCCAACCAGATCAAAAAATAGAACATCACCAACAAATCAGAAGCCCCCATCATGCCTCCCGTCTCAACACTAACTCCCTTCCTCCACAGTTAAAAACACTATCCTGACTTCTCTTAATTTTATCTGCCTTAAACTTTTGTGGAACCACAAATAATGTTTCTTTCTGCTTGGCTTCTCTGGTTCAAAATTATGTTAGTAAGATCCACCTATACTGTGTAAAGCAATAGTTATTTTTTCTCATTGCTGTATAATGTTTATGAATATGATTATAAATATTCCATAATTTATTTTCCTATTCCACTTTTGATGGATATGATGATCATGAAATGATAGCTATCATTAAAATGAATAATAATATAATAAGATTAATTTCCATGTTGGTAATACCCAGTAGACAGATGCAACAGAGTAGATATTCAAAAGTATTTATTATTTTCAATTGCACAATTGCCTACATTATACCTAAACTTATTTAAATCAGATAATTCATTTAGTCCTGATTTTTAATGAGGAAAAGCTCTCTTACTCAAGCAAAACAACTTCTCCTCATTCATCTTCCAGCACTCAGTTTCATAAAGGAAAGATTTTATATATAAATCTTCCTTGGTAGAAGTAATAAACATATTTTATACCATAGATTTCTAATTAGATAAATGAAATGTAGAGTCAATGAGACATGGCCCAAATCATTGAGCAAAATATGTTTTTAGACCCAAACTAATTATGTTTCACTATTAACTATTATTTATATTTTCCTTTAGTACTTTGGGGATATGCTAGAGAATATGCCACAGACACTAGAAAAATTCTCATTTGTTTATTTGGTTAGTGCAACTCTCATCACAGCATTTGAAAACTGTAAGAGAAGGAGCCTAAATTCACCTCTTAATTTTACCCCTTAAGTCTACTGTAGTCAACCATATGGCCCTTATTTTAAAAATAGCCATAATGTTTGTAAACATGTGGTTAATTGGCAGAAATTAATACCTGAAAGAATCCTCTGCTTGTCTGTCATTAATGCTTTAAAAATGTCACCAAAATCTGATTTAGGTATTCAGAAAACTTGTTTCTTCTGACACAACTTTCAGACGTGCTAAAATCAAGTAAACTGATTGAGCTTAAGGGAATAAAACCACCGACATACTTTAACAGGGAAGATTAGTTGTTGGTATTTTCTACTGAGAATTTTCAATCAAAAGAACAAGACTTTCTCTCTCTCTTTCTCTATATATACATACATTTATACCTTTACATATATATGTTTACACACAGTGTGTCAATTTTAGTAATTCTTGAAATGTATCTATTCACAATATACAACACATCTATAGAGTAATGGAGATCAGTAAAGAGCTGTAAAAAAGGATCTTCTAGGTCATTTATAACTTTTAAAATTTTCTCATGTTTATTGGGCTTTGTTAATTCATTTTCCAGTAAATTTTTTTTTTTTTTTTTTTTTTTTTTGCAGTACATGGGCCTCTCACTGTTGTGGCCTCTCCCGTTGTGGAGCGCAGGCTCAGCGGCCATGGCTCACGGGCCCAGCCGCTCCGCGGCATGTGGGGTCTTCCCGGACCGGGGCACGAACCCGTGTCCCCTGCAACGGCAGGCGGACTCTCAACCACTGCACCACCAGGAAAGCCCTCCAGTAAATATTTAATGAGATTTTACTATGGTCCAGGCATGCTAGATGGCCAGAAAAGATAAATAAATCACCCTCAAGCAGCTCTTAAACTAGTTGTAGAGCAATACACATAAATTAATAAAATATAAAGCAATCTGATAAGCACCAAAGCAGAGCGGGAATTGTCATAACAGTGGGAGGAGCAGCAGAGAGCAATGCAACTGTAGCTTTGGAGCCAAATCCCTTGGGTCAAATTCTCTCTCTGCTGTTTTCTAACATGTGACCTTGGGCAAGTTTTAAATACACTCTGTGCTTCAGTGTACATTTTTTAAATAGAGATAACAACAGTAACCATTAAATGAGTTATAACACATAAAAACCACTTAGAGGAACGTTTGGCATATAGCAACTACCAAAAGTATTCACTGGCATCAGTACCATAAAACATAGAGGGTACAGCATCTTATGGATACAGATACTACACTGGGTACTTAACAAACATCATCTCATTTTACCCTTGTAAAGCCCTGTGAGTTTCCCATGCTTATTCTAATTTTATAGAAGAGAGAATGAGGCTTAAAGATATTAGTGACTTGTTCAAGGTCACACAACTGAGTAATTTGGAGGAGTGGAATCCAGTTACTCACATTCTGAACCGAGTGCTTTGAGAGCACAGACAATGGAGCAGCAGGTGTTTTCTTTGGAATTTGCAAACTACTTTTTGGAGGTGGGTCAGCTGGTTTGGAGACAAACTCAAGCTTGCATTAGCTGGAGTAAAAAAGAAGCTGAGAATTTCATTCCCGGCTGAAGGAATAGCAGGGTAGGGATATTAATCCATGGAAAAAATTGGCAGCTTCAGTAACAAGAGAACAGTTCTGTTACTTGCGTGATGAAAAATAGGGTATGAAAGTTGTGGTGGCAAATCACACAAGAGAGTGTTTCCGTGAAAAGTTACAGAATCAGCTAATCCCAACTTCAGTGAAATTAATGGGGCCCAACTCTGAACCTGCTATAGGACCAAGTTTTTTTTTTCATTTCTCTCTAGGTAGGCTGTTCACACGAGTGCTTACAGATTAAGCAGTTGTATATTTTCAGTTGATGGTGACTCTACCTCAGCAAGTGATTTAAACAAAGGCTGAACCCCTAGCTCGCTCCACATTACAAGGTACCAGATTCTCCACAGGGTGAACCAAAGGATTCCTGTTATCTGAAGGCAAACTGAAAGATTGACAATGACTTGAGAATCTAGTACAGCCAAGAATGCACATGCTTATCATAGAATGATTAAAAAAAAAAATAAAAAGAACATATACTGCTTACAATTGCAGCTACATTCATTTTACATTAAAAATATCATTAGGTTGACCTGATTTGTTGCTTTCGTACCTGCAGTTGGCCTTAAGGCATTTGGCTTTCCCATTTTCACAAACCTAATTTAGTAGTTTAAGTGGTTATGCTAAACATTTTACTTGCTTTCTATTATTTTTTGGCTGGCTACCGTCACATAATGGAGGTATTATTGATTTTCTTCCATGTTAATTTCTCCTACCACATGCTACGGCCCGCCACTACCCTTAGCGTCTTTTCAGGTAGTTTTCCTTATATGGATCTCCCTCCTAAACCATTCAGCATAGCCCATAGTCTTTTCTTTCTTTCTTTCTTTCTTTTTTAACAACTCATTTACCAGGCTTTCCTGCATGTCACTTTTTGAAGTAGATTTTATATTTTAGATTTTTGCATTTCTCTTTTTCCTCCCTTACTGTTGAATAATATAGTTGTGAATTAACAGTAAAATAGTTGTAATATGCATAGTTTGATTGTGTGCACACACATGAATGGGGGCCCAAGTTAAATCGGGAGGTGGCATCAGGTTTTTTTCTAATTAGAATTCTGGAAACACATGGGGATAGGTGTCTTTTCCTTCTACCCTAAATGGATTATTTTACAGTTGGAGATAATGTAGTCAGTTAACACCAAACAAATGTGCCATAACCTACATAGAACTCTTCAAAGATAATACACTGGTATTTTTAAAATGTTGTTTCCACAGTGCTATGAGTTATATATGAATATCAAGGAGAAAAGACAGTAGCAACTACCTGGTAATCATCTGCGCTCTTATGGAGCTAAACACCATCTGGTGCACATTCTTAATATTTCCTCCTTAAACACCTTAATAAGCTGTACCATTGACACAACATATGTCTCTCTTAGATGGTAATAATTGTGTAGAAAAAGGAAAAAAACAAAACCAAACTGACATGTATACCAACAAGGCATGCTAAAATTGCATTTGTGCCATTGCGTGGAGAATTCACTTTGACTTTGCAGCATTTCAGTTGCTGGTATTTGAACATAAGTTAGAACATAAGTTGTAACACAGTCTGGTACAATATGGATTTAAGTTTAATACCTACCACATCATGTCTGCCAAAACCTAACCACCAGACGAATTGTGAAGTTGAATAAATGATTATATTGTTAAAATTATATTGATTTGGTCTCAACATACATTTCATGAATTTCTGGGGTATTTTTAATATTTTTTAAAGTGATCTTTTTTGGAGAAATACTTTAGTTGATTGCTTTTTTATTTTCAAACAAAACCACAAAAATATTTACTAGATCCTTTCCCAAATTAGATTGTGAGTTTCACAACAGAGGAACCCTGAATAATGCCTAGCACACAGTAGGTGCTCAATAGAAATTGATTTAATGATGAATGTATAAATCTCTATCCTAATATCTCAATTAATCAATATCACTTTTTTCTTCTATTTTTGTGTGTTTCATGTTATTAACCTCAAATTATTAGTGCCAGGAATAAGCATGATAAGTATTTAAGATAGCCTCAATCATTCTTTCATTAATTGAACAACCACTGGGTTTCTACTCTTGGTCAAGTATTGTGCTCACTGCTGGCAGGAGAAAAAAAAGACTCTCTCCTCCCCTATCCCATCCCCAAGTAGCAAAATTACCATGTAGAATTAGGATCAAAACAAATAGTGACAGAAATCCACTCAATAATTTTAACTGCAGGGTTTCCCAAAGACAGAATGTGTCTTAAATGCCACCTTTTCTTAGTCACTCTCAACCACTCTACCGGCACATCAGGCAGCAAGAATTATATAAGCTTGCCAATTAGGAGCTGATGAAATTAAGATTAAAATGTCATGCTACTTTGATTGGCGTTTCTTCCATAAAAGGATTGTGAAAGAAAATTAAAATAGTTGAGTAGCAATAAATTATGAAGTTTAAAATTAAAAACCAAAGTTGAACTTAATTAATTAGTAACAAACAGTACACTAGTTGGACATAAGGTGTAACCCAGAAGAATTTCTGACCCAGAAAGTGAGAAATCACTCAAAAAGTCAGCAGGTCGACATAGCAAGATAATAGACACAAGTAAGAGCCTAAATATCTTAGAAACCTTCGGGAAATGCTGTTATTTTCTTTATTCTTACAAAGAATAAAAGCTATCTGAAAAATGAAAGCATCCAGCTTTGAATCCTCAATGTGAATAAGGACTGAAATGTGGGCACCTGCAAAAGATAACAATGCATAGTAAAAGATATTAGGAGGTGAATTTTAGGAGATGGATATACTAAAATAAAGCACTCTGTGCTCAATACTACACTTTAATACTAAATGGCTCTGCTGTGTGCCACGATTCCCAATGTCACATCCGTTTTAAAAGCACCGTGTGAACAGATGGAATGCTGCTAGAGTCAAATCTGCAGGTATGTGTTGAAGAAAATGGGAAACAATCGCACAAAGTAAGACACAAGAATTCAGAATCCTAACATCACAAGTCATTTTCCACCATGCAGAGTAAACTCTTAAAAAGTATGCTTTCGTTTCAAATGAAAAAGTTCAGTTAATTGCAGAGCTGGCTTACATCCCATGCCCTAAGGTGCCAGGCCAAGTTATGAAACTGACTCAGGTTCTCAGTTTAATTCTTTTTCTCTCTTTATAGTAAACCCCAGGATTCGGACCCTAGAGAGAGAGGCACTTTCAGATGACAGAGGGTGGGATTAGCAGAATGGCTCATTTCATCCAACAGTGACATCTGCTGTCCATTCACTAGATTTATCAAGGCTGCCACGTTAACAGGTAACCTGAGGGGCTGGGGATAATTTTGCACTTATGCAGGTAATAAAGTCAAGCGTATAACACAGGGAAGTACTCAGAAATGAGGACCAAAAAAAAAAAAAAAAATCTTCTGAAGATACTGGGCCTCTATACTTCCTTGCAAAAGAATGTAGGTTACTTTTAACTGATTATTTTTTGGAATTGTTTTTCTAAATTTTTAAAAAATTTTATATATAACTATATTAAAAAATAAAACCTGAAACAGATAAACTAAATTTTCATAAAACTGGTAGACGTAGAAGCATACGGAGCAATGGTAAGTTTCAATATTACATTTCTATCATTTAAACATGTGCAAAGATTTGTACACTTCAACAGCAGCAGCTGAGTCGTCTCACTTCTCCTAGAAACAAGAAGAGAGAAAACAAACTAAAACAAAAATAAAAACTATAAACTTTATTTTCAGAAAGTGCATAAAACAAAGAAAGACCCTCTAACTCCAAATCATACAACATGTTGTCACAAACCGTACTGAACTGAGTAAGAAGTACCCAAGGGAAGTGAAGCTTCAGTAGAAGAAAGAATTGAGAGGACAGGAGCAGCTAATGGTGGTAGATCACTAGAAATCCACAAGCAAGTATGTGAACCCAGAGGAGAAGCCCCAGCCAGAGACAGAAATGCTAGAGCAGAATTAAGAACTACTAGGACCGAGTCCTCAGGGAAGTGGAGAGAGAATACTGAACAATGTTCAGTGGAACTCAGGGGTGGAAAACCTCGGAAAACAGCTACAGAATATAACTTCTAACACTGAATGAATATTCTGGAAGGCAAGCGTTGTTTACTTGCAGCAGGGCAGTGGGAAACAGGAGAGAATAAGCCTACAGATGGAAAGTATCCCAAACCAGTTTGGGTTCTGGGAACTAAAACAGCCGTGGACCTATAATATCTCAAACCGTGAGGCAATAGTTTATCATTATAGAAAATTATGAGAGGTCCCTTGAGCTACAATGCTTGCACAATTCTATAACCTCTTTCCCACTTCCTACAAGAAACTCCTGTTGTGAGCTAGTCAAGAAAATTCAATATTCCCATATGAGAAACACTAAAGGACTTTGCTTAGCTTCCATAAAAGATACCATAAGAACAAAGATGAGAAGGAACACATCAACTCTTTTAATCATCAGAAACGCTGTAATGCAACAGAAGAAAAATGTAATGGACACTTGTACAGGACAACGTAAATTTTAACAACTTAAAACACATAAAGGGACCATGAGATGACATACAAGTTCTAGGGGAAGAGATGGCCAGAGAGTGAAATTGAAACTGGCTGGATTCATGAAAGAAATTGGATTAAAAGTAGAAATCATTTTAGAAGAGACTAATACAAAGAAAACAAGAAAGATTTGTCCACAAAGAAAGTAAGAATCATAAAGAGGAGAAATGAGAGAAGAAAACAAAATATTGAATAAACCCTCTCCTCTCTCTAAAGAAACAGAAATATAGGAAATAAAACAGAATTAGAAAAAATATACATTATGTTGGGCCAAGGTAAACCATATAGGTATACTTATCCATATTATATATATTTATGTTATCAAAAGGCTCAAATCCAAGATAAATCCTTGTATAATAATTGAACTCTAATGATTAAGAAAGCATTATTTGGAAGGTTAAGTACAAAGGTCAAAATGTTTCTTAAGAAAGGAAAACCAATGGGGAATCAGAGTTTTCCACAGCAACAAGTTGACACCAGAATATGGGAGGCAATATCTACAAAGTAATCGAGAAGAGAATGAAGCCAGTGGCTTTATCTTTATCCTCCCAAGATATCCATCAACTATAAAGTCGACAGTTAGGAACACCCACAAATTCAGGCAAGTAAAGTCTTTTTGAGAAATTTACTAGAGGTCAAACTTCAGTCAACCCAGTGCTGATTAGGAGAACTACTATCATTAAAACTAGCAGTGAGCATCCAATACATTCAGCTGTAGATTTAAGGTGAAAATGGCGTGGAAAATGTGAAAACACATTTTTATTGACAGTTCTGACAATGTACAAAATCCAACCATAAAAATTAAGAGGAGGGAGTGAGTACAAGATGTAGAAAGCAGAATTAGCTCCCTGGTCGTCTCATATGTTACAGCTGAGAGTAACAGAATATTTTTAAGGCTCACAATTCACCTACAATAATATAAACATATTAAAATTACAAGGCAAATATTAATAAATGCCCAGTTACAAAAACTGAATAGCACAGGAGGAGTAGAGAAATTAGAAACAGCACCTAGTCTAATTTTATTGCCACTCACAGTATGGAGCCATTAGATATTGTATAAAGAAATGGGAAGAAATTTAAATACAGGTAAAATTTTAAACATAATGACTATAAAAATATATCTGTCCTGTCAACAAAAATAAATGATCATTTACTTTTAAAAATTCGAATAATATGAATTAGAAAGCAGTACTCAATTTTATGATAGATACAAGAAATATCCCTTTAAAGAAAGAGATCCAAAAGTGTCTTTAAAAAGAGTTGCTAAATACAAACAAGGTAAATGCAAACAAATAAATTAATCAGTTTATTTTTACACCATTTTTTTTGGCTTATGTTTTTATTCCCTTTTAAAATTTGGTTAAGATACTAAAAATCTCTTCTTTGATATTCTTTTTCTGATAATTCTAACTTTAGGGTTCTAACTCTGTTTCTTGTTTTTTTCCTGTTTCTCATAATATCTATTTTCCTGGATTGTTTTGTGGTTGTTGATTTTGTTTTATTCTCTTTTTTGATTGACAGAAAAACAACAGGAAACTCATACCAGTGCAGGTTGCCTCTCTAAATTTTGACAATATTTCATAATCCTCCCACTTTTGTTTACTTTTCAGAGACCTCAATTAGTTGTTTTATGTAGTTTTTCAAGTTTTCAGTTGCAATCAATGTGAAGGATGGGCTATAGAGAGCTTACCCTGGCACAGAGGACCAGAAATCCACCTCATCTTCTTAAAAGAAGTTATTTCCCATTTGTAACTTGTAGGAAGGAATGTAGATTCGGAGACATGAATTTTCCACGATATGGAAAAATCATTTAACAACATAAGGTTCTATTTCAGCTAATACAGAAGAGATATGGTTGAGAGAACAAGAAAGTTGACAGTAAAGAACTCACATGGAAAAGCATCTCAACAGATAATATAATCCATCCTACTCCCAAGAGGGGAAATTTTGTATTCTTGAAACTTCAAACAGGTATCACTTTCACCTCAGGTAATCCACAAAATTTGAGTCAGCAACATCTTGTGATCAACCATATAAAAAGTAGTTGATAGATGAAATGCCATTAACAGAATGAGGAGTTATCCATTACTCAGTAAAACTTCATCCATCACCCATATACCAAACTCAACTCTATCTTAGACTAAGCACACACACCACATTGAAAACTGTCAACTTCCGATGATCTAGAAACTTTTCTTCCATGACCATTTGATTACATTCAAAGAAAGAATACAGAAAGTTCATGGATGGGCAGTAAAAAAGGCTGTAGTGACACAATAATAAATATAATAAATAGCAAAATAATACCTTTCATTACATACTATAGCACTCATTTTACTGACATAATCTGATATTAAGGTATTCTGTTAAGCAAGTTTTATATATGATTATATCATCTCATACCAGATTGCACGTTTTCAAATGAAACAAATCAAAGAGAACGAAAGAATCTTACTCAGAAATCGACTGAAATCATGGTCTCTAGTTCAATATTACAAACATGCGTAATTATTACAGACATACAGATGAATGGCAATTGAAGCATATCAGAAAATAGACATTCCTGAATACAGATGTACAATACAATTAATTATTCTCAAATAGTAACCAGAGCTTCTATTTATTCCCTATTAATAAATAATATGATTATTAGTTATGCAACTAGCTGCTTTTAAAGTCCCCATTAAGAACTTAACACATTTTTTGCTAGAGGTGTCTCTGAATGGCTCATGTAAGTTTTTTAATGTAGAATTATCCACTGCAGCTAGAGCTTTATAGAAGATGCTGATTTATTCAGTGCCTACAATTCAGATGCATAAGACTTGAGCAGAAATTCACCATGAAGCAATCCATTGTTTTCTCTTCAAATATATATCATGCATCCACATATATATGTACAAAAAGTTAATAGTGATGAAAATCTTTAGTAAAATAAAATATAAAGACTGTAATGAAGAATTACAAATATATATGCACATATACATGTATATATGCAGCCAACAAGTTTTCCAACAACCATACATTTTTTTTTAAACTTTCTACCTCAAGTAAATGGGAATTTTCATTTTTGTAATATATTGCATATTAAAAATGAACTGTGTTTTTATTGATTTTGAAACCAACACTTCCAAGTATGAAAGTAATAGCTTTTTGATTGATTCAGTCAGGATGAGTCGGACGTTGAGAAGAAAGGGAGAATTAATCAGAAAGGGTTGATACAGGACCTATTCATAGTATAGATTTCCATTTTTTGTGTCATTGTTCTCTTGTTCTAGACCTGATGGACTATTTGCACCAGTTTAAATGACAAAATGACTAGGATGAGAGAAGTAGCAAGTCAGGATATATCAGAATTAAGTCTATTTTGAAATTAGAGGTAGAGACCAAACTTTAGAATAATAATCACAGTATTCTGAGTAGAAACGGTGCTTTTTGAAAAAGTCAGGTACACACTTAAATCAATCCTCATAGAAAAGAATAGGTCAAAACATTCCTAAATGAGATTAAGAATATCACTTTGCCTTGCTTTACCAAAGAGATGTTCTAGAAAATATGCATGCAGACCACATCTGGAATCAATCAAATTACAGATGGATACTACCTTCTAGCTTTAACAGTGAAATTTATTTCATTTTCTTTATTCAAGTGGTTCAGGAAAGATAGGTCAAGTTCCCACTCGGAGCCAGGCACCAGACTCTAGACAGAAGCCTGGATAAAACACGATCCCTCCCCACACACTGAAATCTGAGCCAACTTGAGAATTCCATTGTGGCTGCACTCATGCTTCTGAGGCACCAATATCGAGGAGTAAGGTTCTCAGTCCACCTAGGAGGGCACAGGGAACAGACTTTGGTTCAGAAATGCCAAACAGACTGAGCTGAGAGAGGATCTAGGACCTAATCTTGAGGGAAATTAACAAAACCAGGATGACTCAACTGCTTGACTGGGAAGGAGAAGTTAGAGACAGGGTGGTAACTGAAGGGATCTAAGAAGTGAGGGAGGACTGGATGTAAGGCTTCGAGAGACTTTACTATGTCAAAAAAAAAAAAAAAAAAAAAAAGGAGCCCAGTATAGAAAAAATGTTGATGACAAAAAACAGTTAATGAGTAAGGCCAGGTCTATGTGGAGGTGGATGAATTGACCTCAGACAAGAGGAGAGGCTCATTTAGTGTTCAAACCCCAGAGCGGGTATGTCAGGTAGGAATAAATAGGACACTGAAATTGAGTATTTTGCCAAGAGTTCCTGAATGACATGCTATGGCATCTAGGCTGGAAAGATAAACACAACAGGAGGCCACACAAGCATACTGGGCCAAAAATCAATGTAGTGGAACCAATAGGGTGAAAGAGCTTAGAAAGGAAAGAGAGGTTTTGCATTTCTGATTTCAGGGGTAGAGTATTTCTAGCTTCTTTATCTCATGTGTCCTATAAATCACTAATTCCCATCAGTCCCACCTTCATTTACTCCTTTTTCAGCTCCAGTGGCAAAGCCTTGGAAGCCTTAGGCTTCCGCTGGAGCCTTTGAAAGAGCCTCGGTCTCCAATCCCACTTCCCCTCAACCCAAGAGATCCTTTAAAATCCCAGAACTAACTTTCTAAGGTGTAAATCTAACGAGGTCATTTGCTTGATTAAATCCATGTTAAAAATAACTAACATGAACAATTGCTCTATGCCAGGCACAATGAAAAATAGGTAACTCAGAGACAGCCTAGAGAATTAAAAGAGTTAATATTGGTAACATGGGTAGTAGTGCCTGGCACACAGATTCACTCAGTATTATGTGTGACAGAGAATTCAGACATCTGAGTTCTAGCCTTAGCTATGTTTTAGCCTTGGCTATGTTCTGAGTTCTGGCCTTGGCTATGTTATAAATTGCTCAGCACTCTCAGGACAAGTAAAATATTGTCTCTGAATCTTGGTATCTTCATATATAGAGAGTTAAATTATTTCTAACATAGCTTCCAGTTGGTAAATGCTGTGATTGCTTAATTTGCTATCAGTTATATGTAGATAAAATGCCATAGCAGGTTAGTCTGCATAAAAGATGAACATGGAGAAATTTCTCCCGTACAAGACAGCATTCCTTAATAGAATTTTTAAACTTTCTGTATTGAAATATTATATTTATAGAAAAATTGCAATGATATACAGAGAGTTCCCATATGCACCAGCTTCTCCTGATGTTAACACTTTACACAATCACGGTTTGCCCAAACTAAGAATTTATCATTAGTATAAAACTACTGACTAAACTACAGACTTACTCAAATTTCACCATTTGTTTCTCTAAAGTCCTTTAACTATCTAGGATTTAACCCAAATCTAGGCTAGTACATTTCATTTAGTCTTTGTACCTTCTGGGGCCTCCTATAATCCTTGACAACTTCTCAGTCTTTCCTTTTTTGTTGTTGTTGTTGTTGTTGTTATGATCTTGACAGTTTTGATGAATAATAGACAGATATTTTGTAGAATTTCCTTCAATTTGAGTTTGTGTGAGTCATTTCATGATTAGACTGGAATTATGGGTTTAGGTGAAGAGTAATACAGAGGTGAAGTGGCTTTCTCATTGTATCGTATCAGGGGGTACTGATAACATGACTTATCACTGGTGATATTTACCTTGATCACTTAATTAAAGTAGTATCTACCAGGTTTCTCTACTGTAATGTACCATTTTTCCATTTTTATTGTTTGAAGCAAGTCACTAAGTCCTGCTGTAAAATATTTTTCTATCATTCAATGAATAATGACAGAAATATTTATAGATAGGCATCATCAGAAAGGCAAGAACAAAAAGCAGCTGTTTTTCTAATAGTTATATTTTTAGCTAACTCCTAAAATATTGTAACATCTAAGTAATGACAATAGTTATTTAAATAATTCGAAGAGTTCAACTGCTACAGGTACTATATTTTTGTGTATTTATAGTAAATCGAAAACTGAGTACAATGATATTCTTTTTCACTGTTATTTTGAACAGTGACAATTTTCATTGCAAGGACATTTTATACAATGTTTGAGTATCTTTGATTTTTTTGGTCAATGTTCAGCAACATTAAATTATGAAATTTTTATTTGAACATTTTTACATGTTTACATTAGTCAATGTTTATAGCAAAGAAGTCATTAAGAGACAAGTATTACATAAATAGATAAAATATACCATGGAAGAATTAAGTGCCTTTCTTAAAAAAAGAAATGAGTTGCTTACATCATTACTTTCTATCCCCAAACCTTCTGGCTACCGGATGCTCTTCTAACATGGACCAGTAGGCAATGGTGATGATCCCTATTCTGTAAACAAGCATTACATCACTAGACTTTTAGCTGGAAGGAACTAATCTTAGTACAGATCCCTGAGCTGGGAGCTGCTGCAAATCTGGACTGAGCTAGCTCCAGAAGCCTTCAAGGACTCTCACTGTGTTTCACAGTGGTCTCAAGAATTCTCAGTCCATAAAATATCCCCCAAATAGACATCAGACATCTGGGCTATATAAGGGAGTTGGGTTATGGCTAATTACTGCTATGTCCTCACTCCCTCATACTGCAGGAGAATGGCAGGTGCTTGGACTCTGGGTTTCCCTAGACAACACAATGCCCTAGGTCTTTCGAGTCATGGCTGTTTCCCTCCCAAATTTATCTTTCTAGTTTCCACTTATATTTCATTCTCTTGTTCAGTCTAAATAAACCTATATACAATTCAGACATAAAGTCAGATATTGAACCCAGTGTTTCTGTATATCAAGTCTTAGAAAATACACTTCCTCTCTCCTAAAGTATCTTTTAAAACAAGTCCAGCTATATTTTTGTAAAACCTTGTGTAGAGAAATACAATCTGGGAAAAGTATCTGTAACCTTCACCACAAGTCACATGAGTCAATAGATCTTCATGGCACATCTCCAAACCCATATAAAAAATCAATATTAAGGCATTTGCCTGTGAGGATTTCAACATTGTGACATAGAGTTTAACTTGTTTCCCCCTTTCTGAACTTGCTGTTCTGTAGAAACAGAGCTACATCTAATCATACACTTCACATAAAAATAGATCTTTATTTCCCAAAATATTTTCAACATTTGAAAAAAAAAAGAGTTGCACTACCTTTCTCTCTCATCAAACAAAACATGTTTATATTAATCAAAGTAAAGATATTTGAATGAAAATAACAGGAGAAAGAAGGACTCCAAAACCAATGGAACATCTTTACTTGATGTGGTTGTCACATGACTGTTGACCTGTCTGTATTTGTTAAAGGTCATAGTCATGGAAAAGTGGTGATAATAAAAAATTTGTAATTAATTTAGGGAAGATAAGATGTACTGTATTGCTTCTGTTGTGGGTATGTCTGGGTAAAAACTTGAGCAATGAATAATCCAGAATGCATTCACATCTGCTAAAGAAAGCAATGTGTGGGGCAGTTCTCCACCACTGTGCTTAAAAGATAAGTTATCAGCAGTGTAGAAGATGGTCTCCCATGTAGTGGTTAAATCTGCCTAATTTTGAGAACCTTGGTGGTAGGCAGGAAAGAATGGACTATTGGCATGTAAATGTCAAAGCTGCCATGGAATTCATCCCTGGGCTGCTGGGTAGGTGGCTCCCAAGGCCCCATAAGGAGGGCACGCAGACTCAAGAGTAAATTGACTTCCATGATTTAAATTTGTTCTCTTCCATATATTTTCTAAGAAACTTGAGCCAATTGCAGGAGAGACAGTATGGTACTATTTGAGATCCTGGAGCAAAGAAAGTCCTAGACTAATGAGATGAATATTTGTTTTCTATTTTCCCTAGACAATGGAACATGCTGGGTGCGTCTCCTTATGTGGCGGATTGAATTCTGTAATAAGAAGACTGCATGGTTTATGAAAAATAAAAACAAATAAACATACTTTGGTTACAAGTTTCTTTAACTTTGGCTAGATTTCTGTGGCAAAAATAATGCTTTGTGGTCATCTCAGCCTGGACACATAGTAGGGCCACTTTCCCCAGCTTACTTTGCAGTTAAGTGACCACGTTGTTGAGTTTTTGTCAATGGGAAATGGGGAGAAGTGCTATAGGTTACTCCCCAGAAGATCCCATTAAAACTTCCTGTGTGATTAAGTTCCCCCATTCTCTATCCAATAGCTGGATGGAAAGGACTCCATTAACATGGAGAAGGGAGGAACCACATGATGGAAGAACCCTGGATCCCTGCATCACTCTTCAAGGCAAACCCCTATGGCCTACCTTTCTTGGCTATTATAGTGAGACATAAACTTATTATGATAAGCCACAGAGATCCGGATATTGCTTATTAGAGTAGTTTACTGATCCTAATTAATACAATTGCTGTTATGCCTACAACATGTATACCTTGATGACTAAAGTCTGTTGGTATAGGGACGTAGAGTTAGGAGTAGGAAACGGAGAGGATGCTATTTCAAAATTATAATATTTGTAAAGAACTTAGAACAGTATTTGGAACACTGTAACCATGACATAAGTACTTGTATAGAAAGATTAATAAGTAGACGGAGAAATGAGACAGACAGGTGTTTTTGTTGTTTTGTTTTTAGGTGTTCATTTTTTTGTTTGTTCGTTTTTTTCTGGACTTGAAAATCTAAATTCACCGGAATTTTTGGCTGAATATTCTGCTTCTTTGGAGAGGCTCATCGTCCTCTGACAGGCCATATTACATGCTGAGTTTCTTCCGCAGTGCTCAGAGAATTTCTACATCCAATTCTCTTACCACTTTGAGTATTCCCCTAGAAAATTTTATCCACACCTACGAAATCTATTACCTCTGTTGGTTGGGGATGATACAGTTTATATCTCGAATTCGGACTGATCCTTTGAAGTTTAAAGCAGGAAAGTCAAATTTCTACATGATATCAACTCTTAAAAACTTTCCAAACTTCACATATCCAAGAGTAAACTAATGTTCCTTCTCATGTATTAGTTTTATTCCTTTGATTTCTATTCTGGGAAACCTCAACACCATCGATCTAGTTGAGTAGGAGCTATTCCCGATACCACGGTGCCCCGCGCTTTTCAGAGCCAAATGATCAATTCCGACAAGTTTACCTCTGACATGGCCTTCACATCCATCTATCTCTCCTTTTCTCTGCTATCCTAATCCATAGCACTGTATGAACTGCTGTTATAATCCACTGTATCATCTTCCCAAGTTTATTTAGCGTCCATGCAATCTACACTACCTACTGGGCAATCTACTCTACCTACTGCAGTTGGAGAGATTTTTTTTTTCAAATGCAAATCTAGTTAACACATGCCTCAACTTAAAACTCTCTTATAACTTTTTATTCTTTGATAAACATCAAATCATTTATCATACCACCGGGTCTGGTGTGGTCCCATTCTTGCCTACTTCCAGTATCATCTTATTTCTATTCCTCCCCTTGCTCTCTTAGCTTCCGTCTCACCAGTTTTCTTTCAGTCTTTACTGTTTCACACTCTTCTCATCACACACTACACCCACATGCTGTCTTTCTACATTTTTTCTTTTTGGTATTCTCACTCTACGCCACTTTCTTTTTTACCTCATGAACTCCTATTATCTCTCAGAGCAGGGTGGCTTCATCAGTGAGTTACAGTCCTGTAGCATTCTGTTCCCTTCTTTCACATTATATAACCTAGCTGTAACCATACACATTATCACTTGATTCATATCCGTCACTCCAACTACACTAAGTTCCATGAGGACAAAGGCTATGGCTGGTTCTCCTAGCCTTTGAATTTTCAACAATACCTGTCAAAGAAGAGGAACTCAGTACATTTTTTCTTGAACAAATGAATGAACCTGGTGGAGAGACAGTGTGACGATTTGTTCCTTTGGGAAGAACACACATCAGTGAAACTTTTGAATAAAGAAGGGTAAACGACTATCTAATTCTGAAATTAAAAGGTTTGAGACAGTGAGATTGTAAGCCTCTCTAATATTAGAAAAGGTGACTATTATTTTAATGCTTCAAATTGCTTTCACATAGGTTATTACAGTTATAGAAGAGGATGACTTTTGATGGGAGTGATAGAAAATAATTTTATTCTTTGAAATGGAAATTGGAAGACATCATCTAAAGCATTCCCCTGGGTGTAGTCAAACCCCAGAAAACATAATGACAATATAAGAGCCTGGTATGAAATCTGCTTTGAGGAATTAAGTGAAAGACCTGTGTTGTTACCTGGGACAATGGAAGAAATGTAGAGCAGTGTCATTCTGGAGAAGTCTGATTTGAGATGGCAAAAGCTGACCTACACAGAATGAAACATACTTCTACTACAAGATTACTGTGACAGGTCAAAAGCAATCAGGACAGCTTTCAGCCCACTGATTTATTTCTCAAGATTTTCCATAAATGTCTGGAGACAAGAACCTGGTAGAAGACTGGACGGTCTTATGGTCAACACCAGTGGGTTTCACAATACTGCCTCCTTAGCTGGAAGTGAGGTATGACCCCTGAAACTTGAAGGAGTCGAAAACATCTGGGTTCTGCTTGCCCCTGGAAAGAATTATGAGGACTCCCAACCATCTATATTTTTCCTAATAAGTGAATAGGATCAAACACATTGTTCAATAATCTAAATCATTTCTGAGACACGCTTAGTGTTTATGGACCAAAAAGGGTTGGGGCTTGCCCAGGAGTCAGGGTAAATTCTCTAGCTGCCATCTAGTCTGTTCTGAAATAAGACTTGAATCCCAAGTTTGACCTTGGAAGATACCCAGGTTTTAAGATAAAAATGAAGGCTTCCTATTTTCAGTGATGAGCAGGCAGCCACCATCAGTCACAGAACATATTTACATTAAAATACATATTTAAAAGCAAATATTACTCTCAAGATGATAATTTAGAGAGCAACCTGCAATGTGTAACTGTTCAAGGTCAGGTGTGGGCCTTCAAAAGAAAAATACTTTTGAGCGTTTCTTGATGCTTAGCCCATTCTTTATAGTACTTCACTTCTGGTCACAAAGCAAGGCACGCGTAAAAATGCTTTCCATTAACTATTTTAAAAGTTCTGCCTTCAGATTTCTGCTGACCTCTCTCTGATTTTGTCCACTTTGGTACAGACCTAGGAAACCTCTTCCTTTTCTGTGTACTGACGTTGGCTAGGAGACATTATTGTCACTTTTTAAAGTAAATTGCTTTATAAACTTGAAATCCTAAAGCTTATCCCCGACCAAGAGTGTCAGAAAGAGTTCCTGGGAAGCACAGCACAGGCATTCGGAGGACACACGTACAGTACAAGTAATACAGTAAGATCTTGTTCCCAGAGATATCTTAACACGAACTTGAATGAAGAAAATCCTGATGCAGCATACAGAAACAGATAAAACATCACAAAGGCAGCTAATATAACAAAATTGGTCAAGTTCATATTAATATGCATTCAGCTGTATAACATGCAATTATAATAACTAGACACCGAACAAGATACAGTGTCTCTCTTCATAGAGCTTGCATTCTAATGGGAATGACTTCTAACTACAAATTACATGAAACATGGTAGAATACAGTAAGTACTACAAAACCAAATAAAAGCCAAGTGATGTGGAACGCAGTGTAAGTAACTCAGGGAAGTTTTGAAGATAGTTGAATTTTCTTTAAATCACAGCTTCCCTAGCTGACAGCTGAGAAAACCTACACATGTGGCATTAATTGTGCATGTCTTAGTACAATGGGTTGGTTAATATTTCTTCATTGGATTGATGAGATGATTAAACAAAATAGTATATATAAACACCTAGCACTTTGTTGGGTACACAGGAAATATTCCATTAAACTAGAACCCTTCCATCTGTGTAGAAATTATTGTGACCTGTAAAGACAGGGAAATCTCAATAGAGAAGGAAGGGGATTTTTTAATGATAAGTGAGTTCAGTGTTCAAAAAAGAAACTGAATTGTGTTGCAAGAGATTCCACATAGAAACAACAGTAAGAACAAACACATAAAGTAGAAGAAGCACAAGTTGAAGAGTACAAACTGGTCTGAGAAAAAAAAACGTTTTGTAAGTAAGCCTGTCATGGAAAGACTTAAATATAATACTAAACCATCTGGATGTGATTCTGTTGATAATGAGGAATCCCTGAAAGTTTAGTCTATGGCAAATCTGAAAGAATACTTGTAAGAAAACATATTCTTTTGTTAAAAATATTAGAGAAATTCTGTATATGCAAAGCTGTTCAGAAATTTCTCATATACACTAACACAGTAACAACAAAAAGTAATAAATCCTATTCAACTTTATTCAAGCCAGATTTTATAAACTTATTTACTAAACAAACTCTTCCATCTCTGTTTCCCTGAATATAGCACCTACTAAAAACCCTTATTTGGGGTGTCATTGGAACGTACTTAGAAACAGGTGGTCTAAATTCTGCTTTAAGAAGACAATTCTGGCAGAACTCTCAGTTGGAAGAGGAGATCTTGGATGCTAGGAGCCCATTAAAATAGCTCACTTGCAAGCTAATATGTGAATGACTTAGATTTAGAAATGAAATTGAGAGAAAGGCATGAATCAGAAGCAACAACCCTTGGCATATGATTGACTATATAAAGAGTAAAAAATGTGCAAGACCCAATAGAGACTCTAAAATGTTAAGCTCAAAAGACCATATGACAGGAGGTATCTATAATCAAAATTGGAAACTCTGAAGGGAGACCAAGATTTGGAGTAAAAGGAATGATCCTGGAAGTGCTCAGCTTTAGGGCCTGCTTTGGAACTGTATAGCAGGCAGCTGAGGATTTCATTTCATATCAACCAAACATAATTGAAAACCCAGCAGGTGCCAGATTCAGGACTACATGTGCAAGACCAAAAGATGAATAAGGCCCTATCTCTGCTCTTGGGGTCTTAGATTTTCTGGACTCACTCCGGCATTACAACAGACCCAGAAAGCTTTCAGGGGGAAATCTGGGACTTGGTCAGGTGTCACCATCAGATATCCTTGAGAGACCCAACTTTCAAAGAAGAACACCATCCCTACCTCACACTGGGCAGTCTATCAAAGCACATGGCTTTGTCCTTTTGTTGCTACACAAAATTTGGGCATTCCAGCCTGCTTCAGAAAATAAAATTTTGAATTCTTTGCAGCCCATTTCTCATGGAATGTTTGGTATAGGAGAACAATATTTCATGGAGAATTGCTTGAAGCATAGGGAAATCATTCCTTAAGATCAGAGTTTTTATTGTGTTATATTATATTATATTAGGCATTAGGAGTTCCTATGGAGAAGAATCAGGGGGCATCTGAGCAAGCAAAAGAGAGACTATGACAGACATTTCATGCTCAGTAAATATCCACACACTTCCAGATATTTCAGAGACTTCTAGTTAGGTTGAGACTTCAGTTATGAAAATATCTAATAGACTAGGAGCTGAAGTGATATGTATCACTTTGGGGCTAACGCAGGAAAACACCTCTGCCTTATTTTAAGCTCTCTTTTCATCTGCCTTGAGTACTCCAAGGTTCCATGTAATGAGTGCCATAGCTTAGACATGGAGGTTGTTAGCCTGACCAACTTTGGACTTTATGTGTGTAACAAGCTTTGGTTTGGTAAAGCCACTGAGAATTCAGATTTAATGTTTGGTTTGCTCGTTTGGGTTTTGGGTTTTTGGGGGGTGGGCAACACAGTGGGATTAATACAGAGCCCAGGTGGAGAAAATCTCCATTGAGTTAGGGTTTTCTCATGTTGGACTTCTGTATAAAACTTGTTGATGAAAAATGTTCAGCAGATGAAAATTTTAGAAATCCAGTGCTCTACAATGTATCTATGTCATTTTCATGTCAGTTGAAACCAGCAGAAAATTACACATCTAGGCCATATTCTATAGGAGAATTGTTTTTACTGATTTGTTTTCTCGTGTTATACATGAGCATAACAGAACTCACAATTCTATTCTTTATACAGATATTATTGATCTTACTGCCCACCATGTCAGACAGAGTTTATGAGACCTATTGCAAGAATGCCTCCCAGATCTCAGAATTGGTAAGAACTAGGTTTCTCCACAGAAACTGTTACAGTTTTAACAGAAAGAATTTTGGAAAAAATAGGATAGAAAATGGAAGATGGGACACTACCAAAGGGGTTCTTTGTTGGCAAAACAAAAAATAAAAAGAATATACGTAAATAAGGTTCTTCAGGTTTCACGTAAAATTACACAAGTTTATACTAGCAAACATATTGCTTATAAATTGATAAGAAAAACATTGGGAGTCAGGGTTTAGTCTTATTTAGGTCATTGGACTGGCAAACGTTTCACTATGGACTCTATCAGTCAACATTTGGATCATTCTTTTCAATAAAGACTGTCAAACTGTAGGAGGAAAATTAATAAAGTTAGTTATTAGAGTCACTCAACCAACATGGTGAAGAATCTGGAAAATTTCTCATATGAATAATGTCAAAGACTCAAATAATAATTAGTTTGGGTAAGAAAAGATTGATTGTGGCTTTTGGAGAAGCACATGAATGTGTTTCATAAGGGGGAGTGGGGTCTGCACAGCTCCTGACTTCACATATTTAATGAGCTGCTATGTCTTAGGTGGAAACACATAAAACTGCCCTCTTTGTAAATCAAAGAAGGCTGGATACTGATAATTTCATATGGTTCCAACTAATACACTAGGAAATACAGTCATCTGTGAATTATTTATTAGGGCAGAACTTGGGACAGCAGTTAGAATTGATAAAAGTTAGATTTTAGGCAAAAGTAAGATAGAAATTCTATCTAGATTTGTTCAAAAGTAGAAATATAGGTGAAATATTAGGTTTTAAAGGTGAGTTCTATCAGAGAATTCATGTAAGAATTCCATGCTTTGATTTTGAGATTGGCTATGTCATCTTTCATTACAGCTTTTATTTCTACTTATCTCATATTCTATATTTTTTAAACCATTCTGATAAAGATGTTAGTTTTCTCAAATTACACACAGGGCTGTCTTCATTGGCATACAACCTGTTTACTAAGGCCCCATCCATGTGCTACTGTGATCATTCTGAAATTCTTAGTAAATTTTGAAGAGAGGAATCTACATTTTCATTTGGCACTGGACCTTGAAAATTATGTAACCAATCCTGAATACACAGTCTTCTTCAATTTGCATGAAGATTAACATGATAAATGTACATTAATTCTAGGCCATCAAAAGCTAGTGTATCACTTTTAAATTACAATTGGGAATTGTCCTTATATAACAAAATGTATTGCTCCAAAGATCATTTTGTAGTAACTGTTAAATAGTCTATGTCTATGTGCATTTGGGAAACTGAAAAATTTATAAGGAGCTTTGGTGTTCTATGCATCAATTAACCATAGAATGTTTAATTAGAAATAATAATGGAAGAACATTTTGGAGAGGCAAAACACAAATCTATGACAATTCTATTTCTTGAAAATCGGCATTCTTGAAATAAAGAATAAACGAACAGCAGGAAAATGCACCATTATTATGGTCACAGCTTCAGGGCAACCCATTAAAATGAAAACCATACATAGGTAGCAACAGATGTATCTACCATCAAAAAAAATTTAAATTAAATCAGTGAAAAATTTCAAATGAGGTAACTGTTCAATGAAAAGGAAAAAGAATAAAAATCACATCTGCTTGTTTCTATATTCTGGGGTTTGTAATTTGGTTCTCGAAACTGGTCCATATGCAAATGTTCTGACTGTCATCAATGAAAAGTTAACTTCTGTAACTAATGTTAAATACTCAAAAGAAATGTTGATTCGGTTAATTTTTAGGAAAACATATCCTTCTAGTTATTAGTTATGATTTTACTATTATGATTTAGAGATTAGTAAATATTCGCTTCTTTATTCAGTTAAGACTGTAGCCAAAGAGTCATGTGATCTTTGTTTTTAAAAATTTGAAGAGAACTTTTCCTCACTGTATCTCAAAGATTTTATTACTCAAGAATGTTCTGTTTCTTAAGTATTGATAGAATTTTTTAATGTATTGGTTTATGTACTATATCTTTAGTGCAATATTTTTAATTTTTAGCATTCATAGTTCCAATTCCATTAAACAAATATTTATTATCTTCCATATACAAATAATTCATTCTGTTAAACTTATTTTCAGTTCAACATTCTAGAAATGAAACCTTATTTTTTTTTGAAACCTTATTTTTTACTTAAACTTATTCTATAAAGGAAATACAGCAGTTATCCTAATTTTAATAAATGCTGAAAGCTTTGTAAAATTTTTCTTTGTATACTAAATGATTTTGAGCCCATACCCAGCCACTGTGATGAATGTAATAATGAAATAATATTTTGAAAGCAGACCTGATACATTAACTATTTGCTGAGCTTCTATCATAGGCTCAGTATTGTGCTTTCTCTATACTGTTTTTCTGTGACAGTCATGCTGTTTTCTTTATATAATTAAAAGCAGAGATGTGGAGTTTAAAAAAAAATCATCTTTTTACATGGTGATGAAACATGAAAGATTCTGCTAAAAGTTTATGTTGAAAATTAAGATATAAGTAAAGCAATCTATGTGCACTCATCCAATAAGGAGAAAAGAATTAATTGGTGGATCAATGCCAATCTTAATTGTGAAATCCTCAAAAAGAAGAAAATTAAGATTGTGCTTGATAAGATTCTCTGCAATACAGCAAACAATCCAGCCAAAACTCTAGAAAAAAAGAACAAAGTATATGCATTTTAAAAGTAAGTGGTACATTTCTGTTTTTTGAAAGGCATATGCATAAATATGGTTTTTTTTTTTCCCTACTTTAGTGACCACTTGACTTGGAATACTTAAATTCTGGTGAATGTTTTAGAAACGTTAATGAGTAAAATTCATAGACATTTAAGAATAAACTGTCAAATCATCCGTTACATTGTTATTATTAAAATAATAGCACAAGCAGTCCACTAATAACCAAAAAAGCTCAAGTGATTACAGAGTATTAAGACTAGAAGGAGACAGATCTAAATAGAAATGTCAGAACCATCAGAAAGAAATCTGAAGCCTGCTCAACTCAAGAAAGATTTCTGAATCCTTCAGAATAGGATTGGGAGGGTGGCTGTGATGGAAATTGAATCCAAGTATCCTCCTCTGGGCTTCACTGTCAAGGAAAGGGATTAAGAGTGAAATTTTCAAAAAATTTACATTTGTGAAACTGGTGTTTAGAAGAGAGTCTGTGAAATACTGTTATTTCTTTGGAGTCAAAATTTAAGAAATTAGTTAGTATTATGCCCCTTTCCTTTCCTGCTAGCTTTCACTATTTTCTCTCTTCATGTTTTGCTCCCTCAGACCTCAGACATGTTGTGGCTATAAAGTCCCTTGATCTATCTTTTACTATCTTGTTCATTTTTTTTTCCCCGTAAGGCTGCACTTTTGGTTCTCAAACAACCTGTAGCTTCTGATCTGAGCAGAGCATAGAACAACAAAAATAAAGGTGATAGTGGAGCATGTGACTAGGATGGGTCAATGGATTTAGATAAAGTGATGGCCACTGAACTGTGGACATTTGACCCTGAGAACGTCAGAGATTTCTAAGGGGGCTTTTCATGGGCTAGTATTGGAGGGTCACTTGTGGCAAACTGGTTTTTCTTAAGTTGTATTGAATCTTTCTGCACATCTATTCTTCCATTGTAACTTCCTTCCAAACTTAAACTTACCAAAATAATAAATATTAAACCATTTATATTATTCACAATAATCTATCTTTACTAATGTACATATCAGAATTCATTATGGTTATAATCAATCTATTACTTTCTATTAAAATTACTATTTTATATTCCAATTTTCTTTTTAATGTTATTTCATATAAACAATATTTTATATCCATCAAGATGAGCCACAGAGCTGTGGTTTCAAATAGGCTTTCAGTATTGAAATTCTTTCTTTGTAAAATTGTTTTACTTTTTGACCCCTTTCACCACTTCTCCCACCCTACAACCTCTGACCACCAATCTGTTCTCTGTATCTATGACCTTGGTATTTTTTGTTTTTATTTTTTAATTGATTTTTATGTTGTTGTGACCATGAATTACATTTTAGTAATGGAGAACAGGGTGATGATTTCTGAAAGTCCAGGGATGTAGGGTCTGAAAAGAGATTTCTGGAGTCCCCTGGCTGTCTGCTTCCAGAGGTTGCTTTCTTGATATTGCCAACTTCTGGAACTCTTGCTCTGGCTTCATTTTAAAGCCTTGAGCACAATTAAGTGTCTTCTCCTGACCTGCATTTGCACCACCACGAGGTTCCTTTGTAACCTTGAAACGTGCAGTGTGACCAATCGTTGGCTGCCAAAACAAATAAATTTTGAGAATTCTTCTCTCTGACTTCCCATACTAAAACATAATGCATGGCCACTTGTTTCATAGAGACAAAGTCTATCAACCTGATCACTTTCCAAACACAACTTTTCTTTCTTTACTTAATGGAGTCACGTAGAGATACTCCATACAAGCCCTTCTGCTTGTTCCCATGGGAACTGTCATATAAAATTACATTATGATAAAAGCAGGTAGAGTAAACGCTTGTTAAAGTTATTTACAACAACTACTGTCCCTGAGTGAAACAGGTGTTTGGAGTGTACTTGATTTACAACGTTGTGTTAGTTTCAGGTGTACAGCAAAGTGAATCAGTTATACATATACATATATCCACTCTTTTTTAAGATTCTTTCCCATATAGGCCATTACAGAGTATTGAGTAGAGTTCCCTGTGCTATACAGTAGGTCCTTATTAGTTATCTATTTTATATCTAGTAGTGTGTATATGTCAATCCCAATCTCTCAATTTATCCCAAACAAGTTATAAATCTAATAGTATAGAGAAACCAGTATAGATATCTCAGACTGTTCCTCCCAACCCATGAAATTTATCACTGCGATACAGACATGGAAATGAAGTCATTGGGAAGGTAGATCCTTTGCTAATAATTATTTCTTTTCCTTTAAGAAAATACAAGAAACAGTCTGAGATATCTATACTAGTTTCTCTGTACTATTAGATTTAATAGCTTGTTTGGTTGAACAAATTTTCAGCGTGGAATAGAAGAAACAGAAAATAACACATTATGTTTGGAAACACTGGTATTCTGTAAACACAACCTCAGTATATAAGTAGTTCTTTCTAGATAGAAAAGGGAACTAGTCCATTTCTAAAATCATCTATATTTTTCTAATGATAAAAAATTCTACTACTATTGATAATTCCCAAAGGCAAACAGGTTGCAATCATTCTAATTACCTATATTTCTGCCTTGTACCATGTTTTGTAGATAACTGTAATGCATCACTATCAGAATAGCATATTGTTATTAAATGCTAATGCAGAATTCTAAATTTCCTATCATTTCTAGAAAAGCAAACTTACTGATAATAAATTGTACTTATAGAGAACTTTTATCTGCTTTAATTAATTGAAATCTGGCCTATTAAGACATCAAGAAGTGATTATTTAAATGATTCAATTATAGCTCATGTTTTTCTACCGATGTTACTAATTATGTTTTAATAAACCAATCCTAACAAAATAATTAAAATCCAAATGTTTAACATGAAAATCCAATCTCACTTGCAGCTCAAACAAATATTTCAAGTGTAATTTATTCATTTGTCATTTATTCTGATTTGTGTAGTTTGTTAAATCAATATCTGACTTAGACCTATTGATAAATTCTATCATTCCAAGTATTTTGCTGTGAAAATACTAACAATTGCATGAAACGTTAAAAATATTGAGAAATACTTCTTATGCGATGATTTAAGTTGTTGTGCCTTTCCTGATCTAATAAATTTAAGTATACAGTTTTCAGATTTGTACACGAAGAAAAAAATAATCAGAGTGGAAAAAATGTAGCAATCTCATGAATATGAAGGAAGAGTTCAAATAGGACCTTTCTATTGTATTGTGTCTATGCAAAGCTTTATTCAAAAAAAGAAAAACAATGCCAATGACTTTATGACTTTAAAATCTTCAAGATTTTGGTAGATTAGATCATTTGGGGCAATTGTTCACTCTCTCCCCCATCTCCATCCCTGGGTGGGGGATTGAGGGTGGGAAGGGATGTACTTCTCACTATTTGCCTTTGGTCTTTGCTGTGTGACTTTGCTTTGGCCAAAGGCTTATCTTAGAGGCTCTACTGCAGCAGCAGCTTGGTATGTTTTTGCACAGGTGGGTTTGAACTCCTGACTTCTGTCATAACAATAACATGTTTCCGGTTCTGTGATCTGAGAAAGATGACCAACGTGCAACCGATCTGGACTTCCAGCAAAACCCAGCCCAGCCCAGCAGAGACCAGCTGAATCACAGCTGACAACAGATGCATGAACAAGTGAACAAAGATACTTATTGATGTATTTCACTAAGTTTTACTTGGTTTTTAAACACAAAATTATCATGGCAATAGCTTGACTGCTTCAAAGGTGTCACTGTCCAACATTTCTGTTATTCAGTCATCACATCTATTATGGACACATCATAATTAAAAAAAATAAGTTATAACTATATTCTAATTGAAGTAAATGGTACCACAGTATTTTATTAAATATCCTCTCATTCATTTTATATTCAATCTCAGTTGAATGGCTTCTAGGTTCCTGGAACTGGGACAAATTCTCTGAAGCTAGATCAGAAATCTTACTATAAAGCTTACAAAATGAATTCCTTTACCTTTTTATTATGACAATGTTTTACTACAAGTAGGTATGGTCTTTTTCAATTTTGTATGCCCACTACTTAGGAAATCTCCTGATCCATAATACAGCCTCAATAATATTTGTTGAATCAAGTAAAGAGACATGGTCAGACTCCCTTTCCATACTTGATGAGAAGCAGACTAGTTCATAAGTGTAATACACTTTGTTTCTCATCAACATCCTCGTTTAAATCATCTTGTGTACTCCCTGTATCTATTATTGTGCCTGACACCTAAACTGCCTTATTCAGTGAATAAATGAGTAGACAAATGAGTAAAATAGTACAGGAATTTTAAAATTATAATCCAAGACTGAAAGCATATTATTTGTAATTAGAATGATATTCAATAGTTACTGTTAGTATTTGATCATTAGGAAGATTCACTTTTCTGTTTCATTTATATTTTACATATAGTGATCAATTTAACTATAAATTTCATTCATTTGTTCAACAGATATATACTGAACATTTTTTATGTTTCCATGCTCTCTGCTAGACACAATGAGGAAATACAAGTATGGCCCATAACATAATGGAGATGGTAGTCAAAAGGCATCACAAGCGACATTAGGCATAAAAGTTTATTTTAAATGGATAATTCCTTGGATAGTTTCCCTTTTTACAAATCCAAGAAATGCATTTGTATGTTGAGATGCAATACATTCTTAAAATATCAGAAAAAGAGATATTTTTAAGGTTGGGTAAAAGGTGACACTATAATGAATTAGCACAGAAACACGAAAAAGCCACTAGTCATGAGAGGATTTGTGAAACAGACATAGAAAATTAGTTTTCTAATAAAGTTATTGTGTCCTTGGATGACATATAATAATTTTGCTACTCCATTTTCATCAATGAAAAAACACAATACAGTCAAAACTATATATTTCATAATTGAAGTATATAAATAACTCACTTTGATATGTCTGAGGCATGTTTCACATTTTTTTAAATGGGAAATTATGAAATTTAAACTCTGTACCAATTTTAATGGGTGCAAATCAAATATTTTGAAAACTCTTAAGAATTAGGTCTCATTTCAACATCTATTAAGTGCCTTAAGAACATTTATTTTCTAGAAATTTTAAACTGCTCTTCTGATAATGTGATTCTTTTACAAAAATCTTGAGAAGATTTTCTTATCATTAAATTAAAAATGAATGTGCACAGTAGGAAGTCACTAGGATATAGTAAATAACTTGGTTTGTTATATATACCTAATAAATTCAAATTACTCTTTTATAATTAAAGGCTGACAAGCTCATCTGCTTTTATAAGATAAAAAGAAAAGGAGCATTAAAGGAAGTTAAATTAGATTTTACCATCTGTTTAATGAGTTTCAGGCTTGGTTTGATAATATATTTCCAGATATAAAATTTCAAAATGACCATTTTCAGAAATAGTAACTGACCTGCCTTGTATAAAGGTATATAAATGCCTATTCAAACTCATTACTATAAAACTCATGATTTGTTTTATTTCTAATGAAACCAATTAAGTTTCCACCATATCAATGTGAAACACATAATGATGCAGAACTTATATTCATAGGACTTATCACATTTCTTAAGGTTATTACAATTCATATTTTCATTTTATCATAGGACTTTTACTTAGTTTAGTTTAGTTTTTTTTTTTTTTTTTTTTTTCGGTACGCAGGCCTCTCACTGTTGTGGCCTCTCCCGTTGTGGAGCACAGGCTCCGGACGCGCAAGCCCAGCGGCCATGGCTCACGGGCCCAGCCGCTCCGCGGCATGTGGGATCTTCCCGGACCGGGGCGCGACCCGCGTCCCCTGCATCGGCAGGCGGACTCTCAACCACTGCGCCACCAGGGAAGCCCTTAGTTTAGTTTTCAATGAATCTTTATACAGTATTTATTTCACTTCTTCAATATCCTGTGCCTAAGAAACTTTCCCATTGATCCCCAGTGACCATATTCCTCTCATAAGTCAGCCTACTTTCAAGGTGCATTCACTGCTTCAGAACTATAGGAGGCCATCTGGTTAAGTGCTGCTGAATTGCAAGAAACATATCCAGAAACTGTTCTGCTCTGACAAATTACGTCTTCAAAGCACATTCATAAAATGACATTCAGGTGATTATAGAGTACATTTACTGAGTCTGCAAAGCATTATGGACTCATCATAACGCCTGCAGAAAGCTGAGAATATGCGTGAGCCACTCATATGGCAAAGGAGTGCTACAGAAGATCATTAGATGGAGTCCTTTTTGCATGCCACACTTTGGGGTATTTGGAATCAAGTTGTGACAGCTGCCAGCAGAGGACGGCACATGGCCCAGAAAATTGTGAATAACAAGAAGAGAAAAGCTGGATTGTTTGATTGGGAAGCGTTATGAACTACTATAACCCTAGGTTCCCAGAATTCAATGAGGGTGGTAGAACTATGAACCTGAATTAATATCCAGAAAAAGCTAGAGGAGGAGTTTCTCTGCAATGTTTAATCAGAGCAAAAAGATCGGCCAAGTCCAAACAGAAATATTAGCCAAGTTTGCAAGATATGGTTCAAAACACTAAACTCAGACTAACCAAGATATTTGGGTACAGAAAAAGTTGATTTTTTCTTCTCTAAAGAAGCGCTCTCATAGGTCAGTTGCAGAGTGCCAGGAAGAACACAGGAATACACGTGCCCTTCTTTGGGGGAAACTGAGACATAATGGATGACTATGAGATACAGAAAAAAAGAGACAATTTTTTTCCAAGTAAAAGTTAATGTGTTTTGCTTAAAAAAAATAGAATGGAAGAACTAGAAGTAAGAAAGAACCTGGGATATTGAAAGAACTGAAACAATGAGTGTGTATGTAGGGAGAGTAGATGTAACATTAGAGTAAGAAGGGGAGGAATTAGCTAATGAGGTTTGAGATATGGAAGACCAGATGATGCAGCTCCACATAAAACATGATGCAGTTTGTCTTTAGTTTTTTAAATTATATTTATGTTTATCAGAGTAATAAATATATTTAGTAAAAAACCAAGTAGTACCAAAAGGTCTATTTAAAAGAAAAAAAAAAGCATTTCTACTCCCAAAGGCACTTTATAGACCATGTTTCCTGCTCCTGGTGAAAGTAATAAGCAACCTGATTGTTCTAGCATTAACCTTACATGTCTAAACCTTTATTAAATTGGCATTTATTTTCTGTTTCTTACTATCAATTCTTGGCAATATTTATTGACTTTCTGTTTATACCACCACAACCCACTTTACTTTTTCCCATACAACTAATTTAATTTTAGCAAAGTTGTGATTACAGTAATAGTTTTATCTACAAATATTTTACTCAGTTCAGGGAAATAGTGTACTATGATTATATATCTTTTCATATAAAGGTTTTTGCTTTCCTATAATGTACAATTGCCATGGTATCTATCAATTTGCATAATTTGCCTTATATTTATCTAACTTTTTCCTTAAATGCTCTAGCAAATCTGTCAAATGTTTTTTTTGTTTTTGTTTTTTTTTTGCGATACGCGGGCCTCTCACTGTTGTGGCCTCTCCCGTTGTGGAGCACAGGCTCCGGATGCGCAGGCTCAGCGGCCATGGCTCACGGGCCCAGCCGCTCCGCGGCATGTGGGATCTTCCCGGACCAGGGCACGAACCCGTGTCCCCTGCATCAACAGGCGGACTCTCAACCACTGCGCCACCAGGGAAGCCTGTCAAATGTTTTTTTTCATACATTCCAACACATTTAGTAATTTTTTTTTTCTTTTTGGCTTGCAAAATTCCTTCCCACAGTCATCCTTTTCCCTAACCTGATGTATTCAACATCATGTTGCCTGGACCCCATATCTTCTCATTTCTTGATCACTCTTTGCCAACAGCTTTACACAGAAGGTATATAAAATATAAATTTGTGTATTCTTATCTGAAAAGCTTTTTAATCTATCCTCATACTTGATTTCCATTTTAGCTATGTATAGAATTTCAGGTCAGAAATCAGTTACCTCATAATTTGAAGGTACTGCTTCTCCATTTTCTTCTAGTACTCCTGTCAGTAAGAAACTACAAATCTGATCCCCATTCTTCGTATGCATTTGTATGTATTTTGTTTGGTTCGTTTCTTTCACTGGAAGATTTTAATATCTTCTCTTCAATATTCATAAATTTCATAATTGTTGTGTGTGGTGTGTGTGTGTGTGTGTTCATTCATTGTAATGGTCACTTGGTGAGCTCAATCTGGAGTCAAGACTCTTCATTTCTGAAAAAAGTGATTTATTATTTATATGATAAACTCATTCTCTCTATTAGTTTGGTTCTTTTCTCTGAAATTCTTATTACAAGGATCTCCTAGAGTAAAATTCTAACATCTCATCATTTTACTATTTCCTTCTCTCTTTTTTGTTATTATTTTATAGAATATTTTTTGACTATATCTTGAAAACCCTTCTAATGAATTTTAAATTTTTATATACTTTTAATTTTTGAACTTCCTTCTTATTCTTTCATTAATTTTTTAGAAGCAATATATTAGTATTTTTTTAAGATACAACCTATTCTCTCATTTTTTGGAGGATATTCATATAGTTTTGTATATTTTCTTCTTCATACTCATCTAAATGTTTCCATTTCTTTTTTTCTTTTACATTTATTTTTTTCCCATTTTCCTTCAATGCACAGTGATCTTTGATTGTCCATTGGTATTGGGTATCAGAAGCCAACTGGAAGTTATTGTATGTATATAGGGTATAATAGAGGATTTCACCACCATTCAATTAGATGATAAATTAACTTCTCAATGGGTATAAGCCCAATCAGAATGTGGAATTATTTGTTCTAGAATTGATCAGTTTCTCCAAAGAAGAGTCATCTAATATTCTACATGAGTAGCTGGTACCTGTATGCTAGCATTCTGAAAACAAGCAGGTCAGTATGTGACTTTTCACTTAGTTCCTCTATTTCCTGTCTTGTAGTTCATCCTGTTCTATATTCTAGCAGTAGTTATGAGCCACGAATCTTCCTATAACAGTGTCCCCCACCCAGAAAACACACCTCTAAACAACAAGGGAGAAAAAGGAGTTATTTCCACTTTTCAAATATTACAAATAATGCTGTCAACATTCATGCACAAAATTGTACAAATGTACAATTTTTCTTGTACAAATGTACAAAATTAAGAAAAGATTTTTTGTACAAATGTACAAAAAAATCACCTAAATAAAAAATATAAAAGTTTTAGTGTCCGACATTCTCTCAATATGTTTGACAAACAGAAAATCTGCTGGATAAATGGCTCAAATCTTAATAGGTAATAATGATGTGGCAGCATCAGAGTAAATATAAAGTCAAATATTTACCCAACATAAAACAGCTACATACTCTTTAAATAATAAAAAATAAATGGTCAATGGCCAACCCAAACCCCATTACTTTCAAAAAGAGTTTTGAAACTTGCATTTCCAGTTGATTGTCCACTAATTTAAAAGGTTGGTTTTATGCTGACCATTGATTTTTTTTAATGAAATGGCCAATAGTGAAGTCAATGCATTATACCACACATTCCAGAAAGCAAACTTCCCTTGACTTTACTCAGACCAAACTAATTGCTAAATTAGATGACCATTCAACGTTATTGAGTGCATTTCAAATACTTTCTTCTGAATCAAAAACTAAGCAGGCTTTGGTCACTACTGCATTGCTAATACAAAATCAAGAAGTGACTGTCTTTCTGGAATATTAATAAAGTATGCCTGGGGACATGATATTAGTGTGTAGTGGAGATCAGGAGGAAGGAGTCAGGGTGCTGTAGTGATTTCCTAAGCAAGGAAATGAGTTGGTAGAAGTGGAAGAAGTTCAGAGTCAGCTGACACCTCATGGTGTCAAAATAGTTTGCAATTAGGAATTGACCAAGTGGCTTTGTCAGTTATAAGCTATTAACAACAGGAAACGTTTTTCTAAATGCATTTCATAGTAGGTGATTTAATGAAAAAAGCTTGGACAGTTTTCATAATTCAGAAATTCTGAGATACTAATATCTTTTTAAAATTCTGTGTCATTTTTTTGTATTTATAAACACTAACCTTATAACCATACATTGAGATTTCAATTAGAATCTCATCTTAACTTATCATAGCTATTAAGTCACTATTTATCATATTGATATCCTAGGAACAGAATGAGATAAAAGAAAAGAGGCAATTTAACATAGTTTTCCCTACATAAAATAAGAAAGTCTCTCATCTCTTCTTGAAGCCATAGGTTGCGATTACTGAAATACACATTATAAAATATCTACGTATTTTGTGCTTTTAAGCAAATGGTTATGATGATTGCTCTTTCTCACATTTACAAATCAAATTTATTTTATACATGAAGACATTTTTCTAAAGAAGTTTAGTCTTTCTATAAAAATGAATATTTAATAGAAACCGGTAATATCTTATATGTATTGGAATTGTTTGAAGAAATGTTATTTAAATCTACTACTTTTAACAACACTGTAACATTTATTGGTCTTGCAATAAAAGAATTATAGAAAATTGCTGTGATATTACTTTTTATGTTTCATACTGAAAGTAGGTAAAGTAATTTCTAAGCAGTGGGTCATTACCGTCCACAACTAACAGTGCTCAGCAGTTAGGATTTTAACCACTGACATCATTTTCTTTGAAAAATGATAGATGCTATTTAATGCTTAAAAGTAAATTGCTGCATAACTGTGACTTTTTTGCTGACAGCTTTGCCCTAAACAAACTTAGTTAATATGACCGAGAAGTTTCAAAATAAGTTTGTTAGGAGAGACAATCTGAATTAAAATGTTCATACATTTCCTCTGTCTGATGCACTAAGAGGAATCAAGTGCTGTTTCCTATCTATTATCGAAGGGCAATTCAGGCTGATGCAAACATCTAAGAAAGCTCATGTTAACCTTTTAAACTTCTGTCCTTTACACAATTCTTCACTGGAAGGCTAATAGCTACCCTATATTTATCACAGGTCGTTTTCAAAGGTACAAGCAATGTCCACCTTAAGCACAGGTTTTGGAATGTAGGAAACTGCAGGAATGTATCTCTGAGGGTTTGTATGGTGGCTTTTCTAGAGAAAGATGCCAAAATCACAGATGGAGGGGAGCCGGGAATGACTTCCCTCTTTTGTCCAAGGTCCTTGCTCCCAGTTCAGAAGGACTTGCAGAGACAGTGAGGGGACTTCGAAGCGCCTGAAATATTCCCTGAGGACCAAATTATAATCCATAGTTATCCATTTATATTGAATTTTCTTGGCATTTCTGTTCTTGGCAGGACTTAAAGATAGGGCTTGTCCTAAACAATTAAATAAAATTAAAGCTGTTTTCGCTTTCTCTAGGAAGACTTGAAAAAAATTTTTTTTCATAAATTTATTTATCTTTATTTATTTTTGGTTGCGTTGGGTCTTCATTGCTGTGCGTGGGCTTTCTCTAGTTGCGGCGAGCGGGGGCTACTCTTTGTTGCGGTGCGCGGGCTTCTCATTGCGGTGGCTTCTCTTGTTGTAGAGCACAGGCTCTAGGTGCGTGGGCTTCAGTAGTCGTGGCTCGCGGGCCCTAGAGCGCAGGTTCAGTAGTTGTGGTGCACGGGCTTAGTTGCTCCGTGGCATGTGGGATCTTCCTGGACCAGGGCTTGAACCCGTGTCCCCTGCATTGGCAGGCGGATTCTTAACTGCTGCACCACCAGGGAAGTCCTGAAAAATCTTATAAACTATTTTCTAATTAAAAATATTTATTTTGTCTAGTAGGTCTGTGTCTTTATTCCCGTCTTGCCCCTAGGTTCTTCATGACCATATATATATATATATATATATATATATATATATATATATATATATATTTTTTTTTTTTTTTTTTTTCGGTACGCAGGCCTCTCACTGTTGTGGCCTCTCCCATTGCGGAGCACAGGCTCCGGACGCGCAGGCTCAGCGGCCATGGCTCACGGGCCCAGCTGCTCCGCGGCATGTGGGATCTTCCCGGACTGGGGCACGAACACGTGACCCCTGCATCGTCAGGCGGACTCTCAATCACTGCGCCACCAGGGAAGCCTTTTTTTTTTTTTGGCCATCCTTGGTGTACTCTCAGGTGACAGGAGCTCAGGCTAACATTTCTACTTTGGTTTGACTACTTTGGTTCCTAGAGCTCCATAATATTCCCTAACACTGATGTGTGGTCACTGCCACCTCTCACCTACACCCTCAATATGCGGGGAAAATTAAAATATATAATTTGCTTCACATATAAATTCCTATAATTTTCCTAGAGAAAAATTTAGCAATATTTATCAAAATACTTAAAATTATTAATGAACAGATTCTTGGTTACAACATTTAGAAATTTATCACAAGAGAAAAAAGTTGCAAAAAGATTTATGTATAGGGGATATACCTATTAGTAGTCTTTATTATTGTGAAAATTGGTGATAACCTAAATATCCAACTCAAGGTGCTTGGATTAAATAAAATGATAGTCCTACCATATGATAGAATATTCAGGCACTAGCAACCATACTGCAGAATATTTAATTCCGTGAAAAAAAATTTATGTGTTGTTAGGTGAGTAGTTTGGGACACAAAACCAAATGTACTCTTTGTTTTATTAAAAAAAGTCAAATGTATACATAAGTACAAAAAAGTCTAGAAGGCTTATTTCCTGAGGCTTGTTGTTTCGTAAGTGGTATACCATTTATTTTCTACTCTTTCTATTGGTAAAATTTTCTAAAATAATAAAATTTGGTTTCTTATAATAGACACATAATTCTTCAGTAAGAAAAAGTTAATGTTACTAAATATCTTGTCTGTCCAAGATCAACTCTCTAAGTATCTGCAAGGTACCACATACATTAAATAAATGATTTCTCCATTCGTAGATTTTTACAGTACACATTTTTCATAGAATTCTGCTGTTTTATATTCTCCTCTAATTGTTTTGGTACAAACTCTCACAAGAAAGTAGCAATCTCATACAGTCTCACAACTTGAACAGTATCTGTATACTGATGTTCCCAAATGTCCGTTTCTAGTTCTAGGGTCGCCAATGAACTCTGCGCGTGCCTCTGGGATGTCTAACAGGCATCTCAAATTTAAGAGAACCACTCATTTATTAATATCTGGTCAACTCCAACAACCAAACCCCAGATGCGCTCCACTTCCAGAATTCCTTTTTTCACTTCATGACATTATCATCCCCCCTGATTATCTTCCTTATATTCTCTTTCTCTTGTCCCAATTTCCAATCCATCAACAATTCCTGATAACTCCACTTGCCAGATTGACCCAAATCCATCTGTTTCTCATATTACCCACTCTTCTTATTCTAGGCCCAATCAATTTCTACTCTTGCTCTTCAGGTCCATTTTCCATAGTAAAGCCAAAATTATCTTTATAAAACATAAATTAAATTCATCATACTCCGCCTAAAGCCTTTAAATGGTTTCCTTTCCCACTTAGGAGAAAACTGAAATGCCCTACCAGAGCCTACTAGTTTCCCCTTAATTCATTTTATGTTTTCTTCTCTTCTGTATTCATTCTGTTCCAGACACATGGCTTTCTCTTCGTTCTCTGAATACAATTAACCGACTCCTGCCACAAGTCCTTGAATGTATTATTTCCTCTGCCTCAAACACAGTTCTCCCCGATCTTCCTATGATTCCTTCTCCCTTTCCTACGATTCCTTGTCAGTCAGTATCAACCCAGCCGCCCCGCAACTTGGAAAGGCCTCCACAAGCTCTCTCTTCTTGAGTGCCTTTCCCTACCTCATCTGTTCTGTTTTCTGGATTTGTTCACGTTTGTCAGCTACAGGCATTGTATTGTCCTTTTCCTTAGAATATAAATCCCATGACAGCAGGGTTGTGTCTGCTTTGCTCACCCATGTAACCTCAGTGCCTTGTGCAGAACCAGGCCCATAGTGGGAATTCAATAAGTATTAGTGGAATATTTTGAATAAATTAATGATTAAGACATTTACAAAGTGGCATGTGCAAAGTAAAATCCCTACCCACTTGTTTAATGACTCTAACTGCAGAGGTTACAGGGTAGAAAATGAGGTGTGCTCAATGGCAGGCCTAGAAGAAAGATGTTTGGGGGCTAACATATGGAGACAGTTTTTGCTAATAAATATGGCTGGCTTATTTCCATATACTTAGGTATGGAAAAAAAAAGGACAAGAGGAACTTTTGCTTACCCCTATGATGAGAGATGGCATTTTTATAGTATACTGTATTCTCGACAAATGCATTTAATATCCATTACAGTAAAAAACAAACTCCAAACACAAATAAGTGATCACCTAAACCTACAGATTAGATTCTGAAATATGTTCCTTCTTCTACTTCCTCCCTTGCTCCATACTTATTCTCAAATTAATAAATTCTCACTTATAGAAGATGATTTTCTGAACCTTTTCAGAAAAGGTTTAACTGCCCCTGGATATTACAGCACAGCAGCCGTTCCCACTAGGACACACACATGTGACCAGCGGTCAGAAGTCTGGCAAAGTCAAAAATTTCTCTTCATCTCCAGTACAGCTGTCTTAGGAAAGAACATGTTCTAAGACATTACAGGTGAATATTGTACAAAATGTGACTTTCTGCTATCTTCTGTAAAAATCTAAATTTCAATCATATCACCCTAGTAGACTTTAAAAAGATAGACCTCAAAGGTAGCATTTTATTTCATATTCTCTTGTAACTCTGGAAGGAAACTTAAGCATGAATAATTGGAGATCTGCACACTAATATAAAGATGAAAGAATGGGACTCAGTTTAACATGGGTGCTAAAAAAAAGTGGAATTATTTCCCTCTGACACCTTGAAAAGGATATGGCTTTGAAATCTATGAAGCAAGAAGGGTCAAATGTCATGCCAAATGGGCAACATATCAGTGAACCCTCCTGTGAAGAATTTTTAATAAACCCTACATTTTGATTATCTACTTATTTCTTTGTGAATATGTTTTTTTTACATGTACTCTTTTGTATATAGCAGCTCCATCCTTATTGCCTACAACAGGGTTTTCCATCTGTTTTTATAATATATATATGTATGTGTGTGTGTGTGTATACATATACCATTAAAACAGTTTGAACACACACCCACTTGACACATATTTATGTATTTCTAAACTATATGCATGTGCTATTGCACTGTTACATATTTTATATACCTTCCTACAACCAAAAAAAAAAAAAAAGTAAAAGAATGTGACAGAATAAATATACCTTGAAGTTCGATATTTCCTTTCTGCCCTCCAGTGGCTCAGCTTGTGAACTCCCTGGGGAATGCTTAGCCCACGTCGGAGACCACTGAGCTTTGCTGTCTCTCAGCGAGAGGAACCACTTTTTATTAAAGCTCTTTGGATTTTATGGTCCACTGTGCACTAGAGTTTTTGAATAATACAGATCTACATACCATATCATAGCCCGTGATGCTGTGAGGTGCCACCTAGATGAAGGCATTTGTTCCTCTAGCTGTATGTAATATTGTTGGCTCTGACTCAGAGCTGAGTTAACACACCCAACCTCCACCCCACTAGCCCTCATCCAATCACTGGTCAGTGTGGGACAATGAAGACCCACCTCCTTGTTTCAACTCAGGACAACCTGAAAGAGGCCTCCCAGCTCCTGAGGTCCTACTGGGTTCAGGCGAGGCTTCTGTTAAAGCTACAACACAGTTCAGTTGCTCCCTCTGTGCTGTGCCCCTCCCTCCAGCCCCTTACTGACTGCAGGGCACTCTGCCGTGAACCTCCTGCACACACATCTCTGTTTCACAGTCTCTTTCCCGGGGAACTCCAACAAAAACATATATACATCGGCAAATACTTAGGAATCTAGTTTGTTTATGTGTCAATTTCCTAATAGACTGTTTATTGGCCCACTGGAAATTTAAGAATTAAAAGATATCCTAGGGGCTTCCCTGGTGGCGCAGTGGTTGCGAGCCCGCCTGCCGACGCAGGGGACACGGGTTCGTGCCCCGGTCCGGGAAGATCCCACATGCCGCGGAGCGGCTGGGCCCGTGAGCGGCACTACTTTTCTCTTATACTTTTCCTAATGGAACTTATTTTTGATTCTGCTCTCCAGGGTGAGAGCTCTGTTTTCCCAATGTACCAGCCGTAGAAAGAGCAAAGTAGCCATTATTGCCTCCTGAAAAGGAGAAATCTCTGGTATTGGACACAAGCCCCCATATCTTGCTTTGCTCAATCTGTAGAGACTCCCATAAAAATGGAATCCTAAGAACTGGCCCCATATAAACTTAAGTTTTGCAGAACAGTTATGAGAAGCATACCAACGACTCTGGAATAATATCAATAAAAACTCAGTACTATGCTTAGGTATCGATTCTGACATAGAACACTAGAAGTCAGGATCAACTATCCATACAAAGTTTTGCTTAGAAAAAATTAAAATATAAATTGTTATAAAAAGACTAATAACTTAAAAAATAGCCCTTCTTAGCCCAAACTCCAACAGATGCAGAATGGAAGGTGGTTTTTACAACATGCAATATAATATTTGGCTTTCATTAATCAAATAGTTTGATGAAATATTCCTTTGACAGATACCTTCATGCTTTACTTGCCATGTATTAAAAACAGCAGTACATACTCACTTAATTAAATAATATTATTAAAGATAAAACAAGTATTTCATAAACAACCATTAGGTAACATGTAAAAGGTGATACAGGAAATAAATACAAGAAATGCATGTGATTAATTTATGACTTAACTTTTGTTGAAAATGCAGCAAAAACCTTCACAGCAAGGCTCAGAAAGTTGCCTGGAAGGTGCCTTTGGCATCTTCCATGCTCTTCTATGTGTTTTCTTAGATGGTGACAGTAGTTCCCATGTCTAAAGCTTATTCGTTAGGGATGAAACTCATCCTGAGATTCTCATTATTTATTGAAACCCTGAAACCATGTTTCCTTTTACAGATAGATATTATCCATCCATTAAAATACTGCTGCACATTGAGTGTATATGAAAATCACTCAACCAAATATTTCCAAAACTCTAGATACAAATAATTTATTCCAGTACTCAGCTTCAGGTAGGATTATCAGATAGGATTAACAGGTTGATGACATATAATGGAAAGTCATCATTTACTAGTTATCACTGACTATACCAATAAATAGAGCATTGGCACTTACCTGAATAACATGCTTCAGTTTATCAATAATCTGATTTATCACAGGATCAGTTCCTTTGACTTTGACTTCGGGATTTCCAGACTGGGCTTTGATTCCATTTCCAACCACACGCTGAGTATAGCTAACAAAGTGAAAAGTGAAAGGTACATGACTTAATAATCTGGTCACAGTATTATCTGCCACAACTTTTGGAACAGATTCGAGTTCAGAATCTTACTCCCTCAAGAGTATAAAATAATGTATTTTTTCTTGGACCAGAATCTGGCCCAGCTGCAATGTTTTTTTCCTGGTAAAACACTTAGCATGCAAATACAGACTATCCTATTGTTATCCTCTCAAAAGACCCAACCAAAAATTGTGTTTTTAATACTACTTACCAATATACTAAAAAAAGTTAATATACATCTCACTTTGTTACCAATCTTTGCTGAATTACACATGTCTGAATCCATATCATCTGGGTCAATTCACTTCATTTTACACAGTATTTAGATGAATCAGTAATTTTTTTTACATATTGGACTACAAAAGAAATATATATACACATATATATGTCACATAATGTCAACTTAGTACTCAAACAAGTATTTAGATTCATCAGTCACAAAGATGTACTAAGCGCCCCCTCCTATATTCCAGTCCTATACTACATGACTGGGGTTATAAGGAGTTATAAGACTCAATTCTTATCCTCACAGCACTCATTATATACCTGGGAATATAATGTATCAATTAACTTGTTCATTCATGCATTCATTCATTACATTATATTTAAAAGTTCTTACTAGATTCCAGCAATATAACTATCTTTATTTTCCTGACAGTGTGGTGTAGCATAATGACAAGTGAACAGTTAAAGCACAGCAGTAGGAATAAAGGAGACGTTCAGTGTGTGGTAGGGATAGCAAGAAGGAAGAGTATACGCCAAGTGAGAGGGAGGGATAACACAAGTAGTAAACATTGAACATATGGAGAAGTTTATTGGACCAAGGAGTTATAGCTTGAGGCAGCCCTTGAAATATTAAGGTAAGGATAGGTCTTGGATATAGTTAATGTGCTCTCTAGGGCAAAAGATGACATCCCAGCAGGGGAAATCGCAAAGGCCCTTGAGTAACACACACAGGGAAGAATAACTAGGCTTTTATTTACAAAAGGAGAGAACAAATGGGGGAAAGTAAGAGATGGGGGACATGCCCTGGAGGTTCCATCCCCTCTGTGTTTAAGACCTTCCTCTGAGTAAAATGTTGCTTACATTAAAGTATCATGATAAAGTGGCCTCACAGACTTTTCGGGAAGCATTTTCACATAATTTGTAATGTAATATCCCTTCTCTGTATTTGAGCAGAGTATCACAATTATGCACATGAACCTTCTGAACTTTCTACAGCAGTGGAAACTCTTTGAAAAGATGAAAAGAGGTTCCACTGTTGAGAATATGGCCAAACAAAAGGAGTTTCAAGTTATATCCAGTTATTCCCAATATTACGCATACCCAATGATCAATTTTCAAAAGTAGATCAAACAATTGCTAATTATGTCCTTCCAATGATAGTAAATGATGGAACTCTTTGATATGGATAATACCAATTGGATGTGATAAGAATAATGATATTAATAACTCTTTATTTTTAAAACAACCTTGAACTCGTTTCTTTATGCAGAAATAGAGGGTTTTAGAGTTAGGTATTCCAGTGTAAGTTAGTAACTTAGCAATATATACCAATAACAAATAGTAGAAGGAAAACAATTATGCATATACTATTAATGTGTACTAATATTCTTTAGTTAAGAAGAATCAAGTAAATTATAAGTATTAGGCTTCTCTTAACTTCTCTGTAGCACTGTTATATATTTCTTCCAAATATTTCAAGTAGATTACGCATGTGGCTCCCTTATTAGTGTGATTATTAATAATAATGATGAATAATGTGAATAAATAAATGGATAAATGATGACTATGACTCAGGCATTGTTTTAATTACTTTCTTTGGAGTCTGTCAGTTCATCTCAGTGACAATCATTTGTTGCAGCCATGAGAACATGCCTCATAGGCTTCAAAATATTGGAAGTGTCACTGACTAGGGCACCTGCCGCTTTGCTCTGAAATCTATTTGTTTGTCTCCTCCAACCAATGACTGAGTGCAGCAGAGATACTAACACAGACCCATCACTGGAAGACATAGCTTTCCCCTAATGGTCAATTTTGACTCAGGATTCCCTGCAGCCCCTGCTAAACCTGCCTTAGACGGCACCTCATGCCGAATGCTTCCACTCCACCTTGCTTCCCTCTCTCCTTCACTCCGGGTCATGTTTGCTTCATGGCCAACAGCTCTTCCAGCCTTACTCAGATTCCTCCCCGTTTTCACTCATAGGCATTTCACCTAATAAAACTCCTCTTGTGTTTAGTCCTTCTTTGGCATTTGCTTCTTGGAGGACCCAGAACAGTACACCATATAATATTTATACGATAATTATTCCCTATCTGTAGATTGGGGATCTAAGATTTGAATAGGTTAAGTAACTCTCCCAAGGCAACACTACTCGTTAAATATACAGCAAGGATATGAACACAGGGAATGTGAGCTCTAGATACAATCATTCAATAATTATGAATGAAAACTCCTGAAACCAACTAACATAAAGATACAATTAGCTTGGTGCAAAGTGCTTGTTTTTTTAATTGTTTTGTTTTGATTTGATTTTTTTTTTACTGTAACTATACCATTTCAAAGTCTTCACTGCTTCTAATTAAAAGGGATATACTATTTTCTTCAAAAACCTCTTCAGCGAACAGTTGTATATTACTAGATAAAGAATGAAATAACAGTTGCTGGCAGGGTGAGACTGAACTAATAGACTGCAAGTTTGCCTTAAGATTTTCCTTTGTTTCACCTGAAATACAGACATAATGCCAGCAATGGAAACTGAGACTCCTCTCTTAACTTTAAATAAACACTTACTTGGTTCACGTCTTGATTTATTTATAGACCATGGAACTTTCTTTTAACATTCAAGAATATTGTTCCACATTAATCCAAAGAATTGCTTATTTTTTGTTCTTAATTATTACAGTAAATAACTCGTTACATTTATCAGAATTACAATTGATCAATAATCTCCTTCCCAGCTAGTATATTACCGAATAGTTCAGGATCACTATTCTTATGTATCATTTAAGTAAGAAAAAAATATTGCAAAGCAGGGCATTTAAGATACTTTAAGTGAAACATGCTTTAATAAAATTATTCTTTTCTGTTTTTGTAAGGTTAAGAAGAACCACAGTGCAATAGTGATATACACACACCAGAATGATTTAAATGAAAAAAGATGATACCAAGCATTGGCACAGACGTAGGGCAGCTAGAACCCTCTCTCCTTGTGGATGGGAGTTTAAACTGATATAAACCACTATTTGACGTGTATTCAGGTATATACTAAACAATGTTTACCAAAAGAAAGGTATAGAATTTTCGGAGAAGTTCTATGCAAAAGAGCACCCAACTGGACAAAACCCAAATATCCCTAAACATTAGCATGGGCAAATAAATGGTAGAATATTTACATAATGTCATACTATATAGCAATGAGAGTGAATGAATTACAACTGTATTCCAAATCTTATAAGCGAACTATTAAATGAAAGAAGCAACATATGGAACATGTGCTATGATTCCATTCATTAAAAGTTAAAAACTAATCAATGATGTTCCAAATCACCATAAGTACTACTCTAGGAGATAGTGTGCAGAAGCTTGAAGGGGGTTTCTGGGGTTCTAGTAATATGTTTTTTGATTTGGATCCTGGCTCCACAAGAGTGCTCATTTTATATTAAAAAAAAAAAATAGAACTGCATAGTTAAAATTTGGATACCTCACTGTATACATGTATTTTCAACCTAAACGAAACATTGACGTTGAAAACTTCTCGTGTTCTTTTTCTTAATATGCATACAACAGACAAATTTGCATTGAACAATGTATAAATAAAAGATCAACACAGGTATTTTTAACACGGGCTAAATGGTTTTGTCATCATAAAATTAGTAATTTAGGCTCCTAGTCTGACACAAAAACTCCCTGCAGACTTTAATTTGCATGCAAAAAACACAGTTACTAAATCAAAGTTTTTCCAACAGACTTCTTATATGAGTTTTTCTCATTATGAAATTTTAATAAATCATTAATCACTCTTTTTCCTCCTACATGTACAAGTAATGGATAAAACATTTCAAGGAACCCTACAGAGGCTTCTTGACTTGAAAAACTGCTCACATTTCAATGAGAAGGAGGGAACAAAACACACACAAAAAAGAGGCAAATTTTTTGTTAGAGAAGTAATAGACCCACCATCTGTGCCTGTTTCTTTTAAGCAGGTCTGGGAATGGATGACAGCAGTTTAATAGGAATACTCATTCCACAAGTATGACTTGCTTCTCATTAACATGGCAAAAAGGCAAGTACGGATATATTTACATTCTATAAAAATGTTTTAAAATGATGATTAACAAGATTCCAGTTCTCTTTGTGTTCAACAGATATTTACATTCTATAAAAATGTTTTAAAATGATGATTAACAAGATTCCAGTTCTCTTTGTGTTCAACAGATGAAATATTAAAAAGAAGTGCTAATACATCTACACACGGTATGTCATTAGGAAGTCATTTCTCCTGACATTACCAACATTTCTTATTTGAAACACACCATGCTCTCTTGGCTGATATTAATTTCATTTTCTTGGGAATGCAATAGAATTGGTTTCAGATTCACATCAAAAGTATGGTATTTTGATGTGCACTTATACAATTTCAGGTGGAAAAATATACAAAATCTGACCCTGGAATTCGTTATGAATCATTAAAGTGATCTGTCTTAGAAGTTTTTGATAGCTTCACTGGGACAAGATATTAAGAATATGATCATTGATCAGAGATGAGGAAAACACTTTATCAGGGGCTTTCTCTTTCTACTATTATTGCCAACTCTGTTAGAGATTCAAGATTGAGAATGGGGCCATGTTGGTGGTGGTGGTAATAGTAGCAGCAGTAGTAGATGTTTGGTTTATATCCTTTTTTCTGACTTGGTTAGGTGATTGCATATTAAAATTCCTTCCATTTCCAGAGTTCTGAGTCTCCTAGTTTTAGGAGGTGTCTTTGACTCTGGTAAATGCATTGCTGTCTCTGGTTTAAAGGTCTGGGAAGCACAAGCTAGGTATTCATCAGTGAACCCCTTCCTCCAGAACAGATTTTTATTTCAAATCATCTCTGGGCCCCCCTTCTTGGTTTTGGTAGCAAATGTGAAGTAAGTACTAGTGATCTGTGTTTTGTAACTTTTTCTCAAATACCTGGGTGACACTGGATGCCACTGCTGAATGCTGTTTTGTGCACATGCAGCTTCTATACAGCCCTTCTCCTTGACAGTGAAGGTCTTAATCTTTGAACTCTCATAACAGATAGGAGTCATATGATTGATTTCATGTGCCAGGTTTAAGAGAATAACCTTTCATGATAGGTAAGAGGACTACAGGGGATTTAGAGAATGCAGATATCTGTAGAATCAATTCAAAAAGATTCAACCTTCTGTGATTCCACTATCTCACTTCAACTGTTGAGACACAAACTATATTTAAGTTAATTTCTACCATTTATTTGACTTTATAATTATAGATAATAATGTCTAAGTTTGAAATATATGTTTCTGACCTTAAATAATGAAGTCAAAATAAATAGAATTGATAGAGACCTTATTATGGCCTTTATTATCATTTATAGATGACTAAATACCTACTGAGGATATCAGTTTGTGATATCTTATGGAAAACACTCATAAACATTATTCTAATAAGGTAATGTCATGCTTTGTATAGCAATCAACAAGGAATTTTTAGCAGATCACTGCATATAACGTTATATAAATTTCATCTCATCAACCTTTTGATAGAGACATTACAAAATCCTAAAAGTCCCTAGAATCTTACACAGGTTTTTGTATTGTTTTGCAAATGTAATTGGCACCAACATTAGTTAAACTTCAGACATGAAACTAACAACTGCATCAAAATATACTTTAAAATTAGTTGCGAGATACAATAATTCTCAGATTATCAACATACCATGCAAATGAACCACCCAGGTATTTCCTACCAATACGTAACACAATAAAATCAGAGAGAAAGAAACTTTGAATTTCAGAGCATACTAGTTTCCTGGGGCCACAATAACAAACTACCACAAAGTAGCTGTTTCCACAATCCTACACAGCAAATAGAAACACAGATGAGCAATTTACAAATAAACACCAATGAGAGGGGGAAGGGCAGTCATAATGGTAAGATATATTTTAACTGATGGACAATTCATTAAATATTTTTTAATATATTTATTAATCCTACCTTTAATGGCATCATTTTCTTTTTTCTTCCTTTACTTTTGGAAATTTGTAGCTTGTTTTTTTTCATAAAGGACACTCTTTGACAAATACAGTTTTCAAAGTTTAAATCCATCATCAATACTCTACTAATTGGACAGTTTTGATATGTGGTTGGTCCATGTATTTTTGGATTGGGGGTGGGAATCTGTCAAGGAAGCCAACAAGCTCAGTATTATGTAGCTTTTATTGTAAATACTTCTGTCTGCTCTTATTTTATGCATGACCAAATAAATTGGTTAGAATATTAATGAAAGTCAGACATAATAACATAAGAAGAACTATATGGAAAAAATGCTTATATATAACATATACATAATATATAATAATATAATATATAATGTATATACATATAAACATTTATATATACATAAAATAAACACAATGTATATATATATGTATATATACATAAAATATACACAATAATATACACATATATTTATATGTACTTATACACACACATATGCTACTGTTCCCGTATTTACTTTCTTTACATTCATTTTCAATAGCAAAAAAGTGGACTTCCTGGGCCCATAAACGAGATTTGAAATTTTAAAAGATTTGTAAATAATTTTTCTTAAGGAAAGTAAGCCTGTAGTAATTAATTAGTATATAGAAAACAATTAGAAGTTGAGCATAACACATCCATTTGAATACCCAGTTTCAACCCTGTCTCCAATCCCAACTTAAAGTTCTGTCCATTTTGTGGTCTGTTGAATCTCAAAAAATAAAAATTGATAGCTTTCAAATCACAGTTATTATGGAGAGGAAGCTGGAGGAGGTGGGGAAATAGCTCAGCTTTCTGTCCATCCTCATCTTAACTACACCACAGCCAAATTCCTACTATCAGACAGTCCTGAAAAAACAATCCACTTGTGTAATGGACTCTAATTTGTGTTCACTTGCATATATGAGAAAATTGCTTCTCCAGCTATTTCTTGGCAAACCCAGTTATGCAGTGCAAAAAAACAGCTGGACCTAGTTCCATAGACAGAACTCTATGTGCCTAGGGACTTTCAGATTCCTACAACTGTGATTCCTCTCTGGACACACTTGGCTGACTCAGTATGTGAAAAAGATGCATACACAGAAGGCGGGAGGTTTCTGATGGCTGGCAGAGCCCAAACAGAATGGGTGTTTCTGGTCCAGATGACCTGGAGATTCTGTACCTCGAGGCAAATTTGGCCAACCTCTCCCTCACTCTCTGTGCTTTTCCTCCACTTCCCCTCTTTCAGTCATTTAAATGATTTCTGCAAGGTCCTTCGGTTTACACTCTGTTCCTCCTGCCTAGAAACTTCTATCTCTTTCCCCAGTCACTACACCAAGCTTTAAAAGGGGTTTTGCTAATGGGATTAAATTTGAGATTCTGAGATAGAGAGATTACCCTGGATTATCCATGTGGGCCCCAAATGCCCATATGGCATGTATCCCTTTTAGTGGAAGACAGAGGGAGTTTTTTGGTTTTGGATTTTTTTTTAATTAATTAATTTTACTTTTGGTTGCGTTGGGTCTTTGTTGCTGCACGTGGGCTTTCTCTAGTTGTGGTGAGCGGGGGCTACTCTTCCTTGCGGTGCACGGGCTTCTCATTTTGGTGGGTTCCCTTGTTGCAGTGTACCGGCTCTAGGCACGTGGGATTCAGTAGTTGTGGCATGCAGGCTCAGTAGTTGTGGCTCATGGCCTCTAGACCGCAGGCTCAGTAGCTGTAGCGCACGGGCTTAGTTGCTCCGCTGCATGTGGGATTTTCCCAGACTAGGGCTCGAACCCGTGTCCCCTGCATTGGCAGGCGGGTTCTTAACCACTGCACCACCAGGGAAGCCTCTGGTTTTTGGTTTTTTACAGAAGTAAAAGGAGAAGGCAATAGGACCACTAGGCAGGGACTGAAGTGATGCTGCCACAAACCCAAGAATGCTAGAAGCTTGAAGAGGCAAGGAATGAATTCTCCCCTAGAACCACGGCCTTAGTGCAACTTGATTTGGGCCCAGCAATATTGATTTCAGACTTCAGACCTCCAAAACTGTTAGCTGTCACATTTCTGCAGTTGTAAGCCACTCACTGGTAAATTGCTAGAGCAGTCACAGGAAACTAATACAACTAACTGCCAACTAGGGTGTCTCTTCTAGGTTGTTGGCTCTTGTAACTATTGCTTGCTGACACTTTTTTTTTTTCTGGGATACATGTATCATTATTTTAATCAAGTAATTAACTGCACAATAGTTAGTGCCTATAACTCCCTTCTAGACTGTAAATTCTTTTTTTTTTAACATTTTTATTGGAGTATAATTGCTTTACAATGGTGTGTTAGTTTCTGCTTTATAACAAAGGGAATCAGTTATACATATACATATGTTCCCATATCTCTTCCCTCTTGCATCTCCCTCCCACCCCTCTAGGTGGTCACAGAGCACCAAGAGCTGATCTCCCTGAGCTATGCGGCTGCTCCCCACTAGCTATCTACCTTACGTTTGGTAGTGTATATATGTCCTGCCTCTCTCTCGCTTTGTCACAGCTCACCGTTTAGACTGTAAATTCTTGAGGTCAATTAGTGTGTCTGTCTTAATGATCCTCTAGTTCCAGGGCTTGACAAAATGCTTTGAATATGAGAGCTTAACACATATTTGCTATCTGAGTGCATATATGACTGATACAAAAGTAAACCAAAAAATAACTTTCAGGAGCTAAGTTATCTTTTCCAGAACGGGTTCTTATGAAATGCCTCAATGTTCCTGAATTTGGTAACAAATCCCATGAATCTGTAATTTCATTTTAATGCTGATGTGGTCCAGTTTTAAATAGTTTCTGAATAGCACTTTTTAATGGAGTCTCATCCAAGGTCTCATTAGAAATAAAAATAAATGAGTAAAACAGAACAAACAACATAAACACTAAATCCTAAAACTGACAATATGTAAACTAACTGTAAAAACAATTAAGGTAAACCTTCCTATCCATATTTTACTTCACAGGAGGGAAGAATTTCCTCTATATAAAATCTGGTAAGATGGCAGTTGGCTCTCCCTAGCCTGTCGCTGAGTCATTCCTGCAGGAGCCCTGAGAAGCAGCAGTTGTTCTCCTACAGCCCCAGTCCTGTTTTTCTGAGGGGCCTAATATAGACTCCTTGAGAGACTGAAGCTACAATAAAAGAACAAGATGCAGCAAGATTCTGCCAGGACCTGGAGAATATTTCCCTCAAGAAAAGCCTTGTTGGGTGAAGCAACAGAGGAGCCTGGGTACCTGAAGCGATTTATAACCCAAGTGATTCGGGTCTTAATCACATAGGCTTCCCAGCATCTTCGCTCCCTCTGCTGCTGCCCTCTCCCTGATCTCGCTCCCCCTAGCAAGAATTCAGCCTCTTTTCCTATTTTCCCTTCCTTTTCCCACATTACAACTTTGCTATTTAGTACAAAAAGATTTTCACGAAGTTTAGGAACAATGGAGAGAGTATAAAGCAAATCAAGAAATTCCTGATAAACACGTGACCTGCGCCATACCAACGGGCTATTTAAAATTAATTTTAAAATAAAATACAGCCTTTCTTTAGAATCCCCACCCAGAAATCAGTAACGTATATCATTTACAAACAGTACTCATCCTTGTCCCCCACTCTACACGTGTGCTGAACATTGCAATGCGTCTTGTGCCTTGAACGAGACAGCACAGGACAGGTATGCACCTTAGCCTAGCTGAGCTATTCCAATAGATGCTTGCTGGCTACTGAGGGGATGTGCATATCAACCTACTCTCCTCCAGTTTAGAATTAAAAAGAAGCTCAGCCATCATCTCAAAGGTAAGTGAGATGTAAATGTGGCTATTTATTTTTTATTCAAAAACCTGATTTTAGATAAATATTACTACCTTCTAGGTAAAGAGAATGGGGAAAACATAACAGAAAACACACACACAACTAAAAATCATCCTGCGAAAACAAGAAAGGGAATATCATGTTGAAGACTTAGGGAAAGAATACCCCTAAAAATGATTTTACTGTTGAACAAAAAGAAATATTTAGAAAATTGCTTTAAACTACTTAAACTATGAAGAGTAGGTAGAAAGACAGGTCATTTATGAAACGGGAGCTGAAAGTTATAATGACAAAATGGGCCTAAATGACAAAATGGGAGATGGGTGAGATTAGGAGGTTTATATGAAAACTAAAATGCAATAGCACAATTTCCATCCACAATGGGATCTGTGGAGAACAAAACAGATGCACTGAAAAGTTCAAGCAGCAGTTGAATCAGGGCCCAGGGGGAAAGAGAAAGGCAGAACATGATGACAGAAAAGATGGTAGATGGAATGCCAGAGATGGGAGTTCTGACTCAAGAATAATTTGTGAACCTGAGAAAGAAACAAGAGTAACTTGATATGAAACAATAATCAAAGCTATAACTTAATATGAAGAAGAAAAGAACTAACCGGATTCTAGTGGTTGTGGTGGGAAAACAGTGAAGACTTACCCATATGTAGACAAAAATGAGCCAAACCCCAAAACTGCAAAAATAAAGAGAATATCCGACTAATATATATATAGAAAAAAACGTTAGTTAAAAATAAACTATATCAGGTTTACTTTAGACCTTTCTTCGGCTGTGTGAATATATTAGAAGACGTGGAGACTTTAATAAGAATATGACCAAAAACATCATATCTCTCAGGTTCTGTATCAAGGTTAAATGCAAAGGGATGACATCTCTATATATCCCACTGATCTGTCCTTCCAAAAATAATTTGCTCAAGGACATATCGGTACATATTGGGGAAAAATTATCAAAATTAAACTTTCAAGAAGCAGGAAGTTGTGAATCCAAAATCCTGAAAGGAGACAACTGATCCAATTAAAGTTCATTTTACATGTTTTATAATTGTTTACCACAAAATTATGATTAAAGTAAAATTTCAAAAGAAAAGTATTTAATAAATGCAATGATATTTCGTACTCCTAGTTATAATACTAGATATTGAGGATTGTTAGGGGCAAAGGGAAGGAAAAGCATTCTACATCCCCCATCTAACATTGAGTGAACTCAGGAGATAGCATTAAACATTCCTGTAGGCTCTACTGAAAGTGTCCAGATTCAGAATACTAGTGACCATTTCCAACATGATCATTCTAGTCTAGACCATATATGCCTTTTTCCTTATCTGATTATGGCAAAAGATACCTCCTGGACTCCCAGCTTCACCTTGATCCCCTTCACCTTTTCTTTACCCAAGAGCCAGAGAGATCTTATTAAGAGTAATTCAGATCATGCCACTTCTCTACTTAAGACATTTCAATAGATCCCATCTCAGTCAGAGGGAATTCCAAAGTCCTTACAATGGCCTACAAGGCCCTCTCTCCACAATCTGCCTCTTATCCTTTGTTTCTCCGACATCATCTACTAATACTCTTCCTCTCCTTCATTATGCTTCAACCACACTGGCTTCCATGATGGTACTCTATGAATAAGTCCACAGGCTCCTGATTCAGGGTTATTGCACAAGCTGTGTTCTCTCTGGATGCATTTTTCTCAGTAAAGCACAGCTTCTCCTCATCTCTTTCAAGTCTTTCCTCAAATGCCTTCCACCAGATATATAATTGCCATGTCTGGCAGTTTTAAACATGGCATCAAAACAGGCTGACATTCTTCTCATCAAGAGATGGATCTGTGTTTCCTTCCCTTCATCTGGTCATGCTTGTTACGGCTATAACCAGGAGAGTACGGCAAGTAATTTTATGGACTTCTAAGGCTAGATAGTAAAAGCCCATACACTTCTGCCTGGTTCCCTTGGAAAGCTCAGTCTCTGGGAACCCAGCTACCATATGAGGAGTTCAACCACACTGATACCACCATGATGGAGAAGCCATATATAAGCCATGTGGAGGTCCTCTAGTGAAGAGTCCCTCTCAGCTAAGCCACACCCACCAATTTACAAGACATAGAAAAAAAGGCGTGGACCTTCCGCATTGATTTGTTTGCCAGCTGAGCACAACTGAATCACCCTAGTTAATGACACGGCAGCAGAAGAATCACCCAGATGAATCCTGCTAGAATTTCCTAACCTAAAGAATCCATGAGAAAAATAATAAAAGAAATAATCCACGAGAAAAATAAAAATCAAAACACTTCGATTTCAGATAAAGTAGAATTTAAGTGGAAATGTTCACAGGAAAAAATTAAAATATCAATAATACAAGTCAAGATAGTCATTAAAGGTATAGCAGCAATAATTCTTTATTCAATGAGTTACATACCATGAACATTTATAAGGCAAAATGTATTAATGATACCTGAATGTATAATTACAGATAAAATTATAATTGGAAGATATTTAATTGTGATAGAATTAGCATGTCTCTCAGTTATAACTAATTAAATAGATTAAAAGATTAAAAATATAATTTGACCATCTAATGTATAAGATTTTTTTAATACGTATATTCAAAAATTTGTAGGCTTCCCTGGCAGCGCAGTGGTTAAGAGTCCACCTGCAGGGGACACGGGTTCGTGCCCCGGTCCAGGAAGATCCCACATGCCGCGGAGCAGCTGGGCCCGTAAGCCATGGCCGCTGAGCCTGCACGTCCGGAGCCTGTGCTCCGCAACGGGAGAGGCCACAACAGTGAGAGGCTCGCGTACCGCAAAAAAAAAAAAAAATTTGTGTACCATGACGAATATTTTTCTTTCAGGTCTCCACTGAAGATGAAAAATGGATTATATTTAAGACCGCAAAGAAAGTCTCATTATATTTTTAAAAGTAGAAATTATGTGGGTTATATTACCTACCCAAAAAACTCAATACGATTGTATAGAAAAATCTCAAACTGTTCATCCCAAAGATTGAATCTCATCATCACAAAGATTGACTCTGAGTCCTATTTTAGTCTTAACTCACAACACGAATTTGGTTATTTATTAACTTTTCTTGAACCTCAAGTGCCTTAATGTCTAAAATATCAGTGATGTGGTCTAATTTTCAGGGTGCCTTGAGTACTAAGTGAAACTATATATGTATACTGCCAACAATAAGCATTTTAATAAACATTAGTACTATTATTTTGATCTAAAAAAGAATTAAAAACTATTCATTTTTAGAATGCTTCATTTTTCTCTAATCATAGATATAAAAGAGATACACAGAATCAAAGGGAAAAAATACTGAGAATAATACTTTTGAAATAAGAAGGTCAGTTATTTCTTATAAGAAAATTTCCTGCAGATAGAAGTTTACATAAACTGCTTCAAAATAATACAAAATCCTGAGGAACTAGCTCATCTAGTGAGTTTTATTATGCCAATATCAACTGCCTGGTTTAGATAATGTGCTGCAATTATATAAGTCCTCTTTGGGGGAAACTGGGTAGTGGGTATGTGAGGGTCTCTCTGTATTTTGTTTGTAACTTCTTGTGAGTCTATAATTACTTCGAAATAAAAAGTTTAAAAAAATTCAAACTGAAATCCTAGAGAACGTGATTCAAGAAGAGAGAGAAAAGTTGCAAGACAAATTAGAGAGTGCCTTAGAAACAGTGAATTTAACCCTTCAAAATGAAAGAACTGGGAACAAACAGAACTCTTACCTGAGGAAAAACATTAAAAAAAATATGATTAAATGAAATACAAATTTATTACTGAAAAAAATCCGAGGAAATTAAGCAGCAGCAACCCCTGCAGTTACCAATCCACTACATCTGAAGTTTTCCAAAATCTCAGTTCTTTTTGAAAATAAGGTAGCCCCTTTAACATACCTATTTAGTGGTACTATAAAATATCAATTACCATTAAAAAGAACCTTATTGTATGCTAAGGGGAGCTACAAAAACAAAGGTTACTGTTCTTGGAAAATGCAAACCAAGGGAAGATATGAAATTGTCAAGGCTAATTAGAATCAACTAGGAGAGTAAAGATTCCTGACACAGACTGAATATTTCTACTTTATGCAGACAAAAGGGCATCCGATAAAGGACACATACCATACATTACTCAGGAGACCAAACCTTGGAGACACAAGTCTGACATTTTCTATTTCCTTTAAAACAACCCCGCAAATCTCTTGGAACCCACAGCAGCACACTTGGAGATTTGAGATTACCCAATAATTTCAGAACTGATGTTTGACATAACACTGACGTGTTGAATATTTTCCTTTAGCCACAGGAGATCTCCAACTCCAGAAATCGTAAGTCAAAGGAGCGTACACTCAATTCATTCTTTGTTATTGAGTGGTTTGTTTTTGCTAGATAATTTATGGAAAATTAGCACAAAATGACAGCTATGATACGGTGTAAGAATACCAAGCAGATGAAAAACTTGAATATTATTGCCAACACAAGATAAGAAGGGCAGTCAGCACATAAAGGTCAAATGAAAGAATCAACCTAAGTGTCTATGTCATGTCAACCCTGAAATGCAGTTTCAGCAAAAGTCTGGACAAACAGAGTTTGGTTGCCTTTTTTTCTTGCTTAAGCTATACTCTGAAATTCTCCATGGCAGCAGATATAAACCATTAACAAAATCCTAACAAATGTTTATTACTTTTGACTCAGTAATTTAAATTTTACCACGGTGAGTAAATCCACAGAAGAGTAGTCCAAATACCAGGAGAAAGAAATTCATCACGGCATTATTTTGGTGGGCAAAATTAAAAATAATTGAAGTATACATCAGCAAATTACGGCACATTCATTCTGAGGAATCACATACAAACATTAAAAATTATTTATAAAGTTATTTATAAAAAGTTGACTTGGAGAAATTCTGGCTATACTATGTTAAGTGACAAAAGCAATATTAAAATTGTTTATATAATATTACCACAGCCATATGAAAATTATGCTTAGAATAATTAATAACACATTTTCAAGTATATGGTGACCATAACATTTATTGGACATCCAGGCCATTACTAAGTAAAAAAATGGCTACTAATAAATAGTTTAGGACAAGAGGTCTAAATTGGGAATGTCCTAGAGTCACAGGACAGGTCTCACCCTACCTGTGTTGTGTTTTACTATGTTCCAGACAGGGCTTCAGGTAGTTTGCGCATTTAATCTCATTTAATCCACATGAGAACACAGGGATGTGGATAACATTAGTATTCACCTATAAAATGTGAATACACTGAGACACAGAGACATTGAATAACTTGCCCCAATTTGGCGAGTTTGAATTTAAGGCCAGTCTGGCTAAGGAGTCCATGTTTTTAATCACTGTGCAAAATGCTTCCTAGAAACACCGGAAGGAAACACACCAAACAGTGGAGACTGAATTTGGAGAAATTGTAATGCTTTCTTAAATGATTCAAAATTTTCTAGACTGTCTATGCCACTTGCATATCATTTTCAAAAGAAAAACATTTGAAATGAATCTGTAATTTATTAACATAAAAGAAAATGCTCCACCTATTTGCCCATCTTTTGGTATAAAATAAACTATAAAATAATAGTGATTGCGGATTAACAAATCAATATCTTGAAACCATTTGTAATTTTATTTTCTTAATTATTTGCTGATTTTATAAGTACAATGATCATTTAGTTTCCTTTTTTGTCCCTCTTTACAAATGAGTGATTTCTCTGGAATTTATAAGAATATCAAGTTGGGAATGTTTTCTCACAAAAAAACCCTAAAACAAAAATGAATTTCTTAGTATCTTTCTTCCACAGCTCTTTTCTTTTTTTTGTTTCAAATCATTTTTAATTTTTTTTAATACTACTTTCTTGAGTTGTAATATACATGTAAAAAAAGCACATATTTAATATTTAATGTACACAACTTGATGAGTTTGGAGATAAGTTTACACCTTTGAAACTATCACCACCATCCAGCCGTACACATATTCACGACTTCACAAAGTTTCCTCCTGTCCCCTTTATTATTATTTGTGTGTGTGGTAAGAATACAACATAAGACCTACCCTCTTAGAAACTTTTAAGTACACAATATAGTATTGTTAGCTATAGGCCCTATATTGTATAGTAGATTTCCAGAATTTATTTACCTTACATAAATAAAACTTGGCACACTTTGACCATCACTGCCTCATTTTCCCCTCTCCCAGCCCCTGCCAATCACCATTCTACTCTCTCCTCTTATGATTTTGACTTTTCTTTTTTTTATGGCCATGTCACGTGGCTCATGGATCATAGTTCCCCAACCAGGGATCGAACCCATGCCCCCTACAGTGGAAGTAGAGTCCTAACCACTGGACCACCAGGGAATTCCCAAATTTGACTATTTTAGAGTCCACATATAAATGAGATCATACAGTTTTTGTCTTTCTGTAATTTCCTCCACGTTCATCCATGTTGTTGTAAATGGCAGGATTCTCTCCTTTTTAAAGTCTAAATAATATTCCACTGCATGTATATATCACATTTTCTTTATACATTCATCCATCCATGGGCATTTTGGTTGCTTCCATATCTCGGCTAATGTAAGTAATGCGGCAATGAACGTCAGAGTGCAGCTAGATAATTCTTCAGCATCCTAAACTCAATTCCTTTGGATAAATACCTAGAAGTAAGATTGTCCTAGCTTTAATTTTTTGAGGAACCTCCATGCTGTTTTCCCTAATGGCTGAATCAATTTACATTCCTACCAACAGTGCACCAGAGTTCCTTTTCCCTGACATCCTCATCAACACTTTTTTGTTGTTGTTCTTAAATAGCCATCCTAACAGGTATGAAGTGATATCTCATTGTGGTTTTGATTTGCATTTCCCTGATGATTAATGACGTTGAGCAACTTTTCATATCTCTACTGACCATTAGTACGTCTACTTTAGAAAAATGTCTATTCAGGTCCTTTGCTCAGTGTTTAATCAGGTTATTTGTTTTTTGCTATTGAGTTGTAGGAGTTCCTTATATATTTTGAATATTAACCCCTTATCAGATACATGATTTGCAAATTTTTTCTCCTATTCAATATGTTGCCTTTTCATTCTCTTGATGGTTTCCTTTAGTTCACAGAAGCTTTTTAGTTTAATGTAGTTCCACTTGTTTATTTTTGTTTTTATCACCTGTACTTTTGGCATCATATCCAAAAAAATCATTGCCAAGACCAATGTCAAGGAGTCTTTTCCCTATATTCTTCTGTAGGCATTTTATGGTTTCAGGCCTGACATTTAAGCCTTTAACCCATTTTAAGTTGATTTTTGTGTTGGTATAAGATGTAGATCCAATTTCATTCTTTTGCATGTGTATATCCAGTTTCCCCAGCATCATTTATTGAAGAGCCTATCCTTTCCCTTTTTTGTATTCTTGGCACTCTTGCTAAAGATCAATCGATTGTGCATGTATGGGTTAATTTCTGGGCTCTCTATTTCATTCCATTGATCTAGGTGTTTACTGTTTTTATGCCAGTACCATATTGTTTTGATTAATACAACTTTGTAATATATTTTGGAATCAGGAAATGTGAATCTTTGGCTGGAGGCATCCCATTTCCTGATTCCATGGACCTTTTCTATTAAACACCAATGAAGTATCCACCAAATATCACTTACCAGGTTTATTATTGACTTTTTTTCCTGTACTGAATATAAGCTAACCATATCAATAAATCATAATGGTAAGGAATATAGGCTATAGAACAATCAGTAACCATATTCTTCTCCATCAATATTAATCTGCATGGACATTAGGCAAGCTATACTGTATGTGTTATATGGTTACTGTGAGAAATAAATCAACTTTAACAAAGTAATGCTCATGGACTGATATCTGTATATATACATCATATATTCCAATATACAATATAATATACATATGTGCTGATTGATAGATAGACATACACATATTAAAATCCTCATTCTCTTGCTTATAATATTTTGAAAAAAATTGTGCAGGTTCTATACCCATATTTCTGATAAGTAAACAAAAATGAATATATAAATATGTTTTCTTTTTGTGCTGATTAAAAAAGAAAACAAGAATAAAAAAAGAATGCTTACTTTCCATTTACTGTTTAATGTGAATCTTGTCCTAAATGTTTCCAAGCCTGTCATAAGGTATGTTTGATTTCTTGAACTTTAATGTTAACCCTGATTGTGGAAACCCTTACTAATACATTTATTTCAATGATATGATTCACCAGGTCTTTTTTCTCCCTATATTTTGAGGTATCTCACATATACTTTGCTATTTCACTCTTAACCAACTACACTTGGAACCACAGCTAAGGTACCAATTACAACAACAGAATTTTACAGCTAGAAGGGAGGCACCTTAACCATCATCTGGTTTAACTCTTCCATTTCTACAGAAAAGGGAAATAGTTCCCAGAGAGATGAAGTGACTCCACCCACACCCTGGCAACCTCTCTCCTATGGTATTATCAATGTTCTTACATTTCAAAGGTAAACGGTCACAACAACCAATTCTGATTTCTTTTTTCTACCATAATCTCGCCTTCTCCGATCTATTTATTCTTTTACCCTATGCTACTGGAACTTTACGTTCATTCTTTACCCTTCTTATTCTTTCCAAGAAACACCTTAAGCAGGCTTCCTATTATTGGCAAGAAAAAAAAGCTTTTGGCTCTGTACTAACTCTGTAGAATCATGGTAGTGCATTTATTTCTACCTCATCCCATTACTGTGTAAAAGAGTAGACATATTTACAAAAACAAATCATGTTAGACATGTAAAATCTAGACGAAAGTGACTGAAGAAAAAAACTGAATTAAAGACATGAGATTGCACAAATACCAAAGGAATTAAGATATTAAATCTATACAGACTTCAGAACATTGGAGTACAACCTTGTAATTTGTCACTCTGAGCCAAAAATAAAGCTACAAACTATACATCCATCATATGTCTTAAGTTTAAAAGACTGTACCATGCTTTATTGCCATATATTCTAACTTAGGTAAATTTATATTTCTTTCCAAATGGTACACTGGTCAATTTAAATAAATTAATCAAGACTGGGTTCTTCAAACATAATTGGTTAAGCATGAAGCCAAAAGAAAATTCATTCAAATATACTAACAATATTAATTTCATCCTGTATATTATGGATACTTGTTTCCTAAACTCTTAATGCAAGCACATCGATTGTATCTTTATTACACAGTTTTTCAGAATGTGTATCTCTAGTATAAAGACTCCAAGTGATGAGAAAACTTACTCATTGTTTCCTAAAGGTTCATGAAAAGCACCCTGTTAGTATGGGTAAAATTAACTACACTATAAATATGTCTTATGCTTTTGAGTAATACATACACTTAATCACAATTATAATCATAAAGAGGGAGGCTAGCCCTTATAGTGCAGTACTATGATAATTTCATAAAAGCTTAAGGTGGTTGAGCTTCTCTCCACACTTTCTAATATTTTAAATACTATTTCATCATGTTTCACTCCTGTAGAAAACCCTCAGGAGTGATAAATTAAGGCTCAGGATAGAAATTGCTGTCACTGAATAAGTAGTTTTATCTACCCCTTTGCTAATGAACCATTCTCTTGTTCTTGAAGCATTTCACACTGTATAGTGAATAAGGGAGTGCTTTATCTTCAGTGATAGTATGAAAAAGCGAAAACGGATATTCAATTTACCTTGGTAAATATGAGTATTTGATGTAGTGTTTTAGGCCATATAACTCTTCATATACAGTCTTTATCAATGGGAGCATCAAAAAGGTTAAAAAAAACACAAAAAACGTTCTCAGTAAGTCATGCTATACTAATATTATGATAATTAAATCAACACTTGGGCTTCACTGTTTTGATAAAGAGGTATTAGAGGTACCAAAATTGAAATCTCAATGATAATGTAAAAGAAAATGTGCAAGTTTCCAGAATAGCAGCAGTGACAAAGAAAGGCAAATATATTGGATAATAAATTTAAAAAATCAAAACCTAATTTATCAAAAGTAATTTTCATAAGCTATTGGGGTAGTATGGAACATTTATCTTTCTTCTGGAGTACTGGCTTTGTGTAAGAAAATAATTTATAACCTCCAAATAAAGAGATTATATTATCTGGTGGAGAGAAACACTGTCCCTAGACAGTTTCCCATATCTACCGGTAGCCACATTGATCTTTTTCTTTCCTCCATAAAGAAAATGTCTTTCCTCCTCTCTAAGGCCAATGCCTTTAGTCATATCAAGGAGCTTGTTCCTTATCTTAGAGCCTCTCTGCTTTGCTTCATCCATCTCTTGGTCATTGACCGGAGAAGCTGACATTAGTATCTTCCCCATAAACAAAAAGAGTAATTAAACATAGATACCCTACATCTATCTCCAATCTCTCCTCATTTTTGGGTTCCATCCAAATTTCTTTTTTCTTTTTTTTTGCGGTACGCGGGCCTCTCACTGTTGTGGCCTCCCCCGTTGCGGAGCACAGGCTCCGGACGCACAGGCTCAGCGGCCACAGCTCACGGGCCCAGCCGCTCCGCGGCACGATCTTCCCAGACCGGGGCACGAACCCATATCCCCTGCATCGGCAGGCGGACTCCCAACCACTGCGCCACCGGGGAAGCCCCCCAGTCAAATTTCTTGTCTCCGATTTTTTAACCTCATATTACTCTCAGCTCCCTTTATTAAATTTCTATCACATAAATCATCCAAAATTGATACTTTTCAGAGTTTCTAATGATCTCCATGTTGTCAAATCCTATGGTCACTTTCTCACTTCGCCTCTCTGGTCATCTCATCTTCCTATTTTGAACATGGTAGCTTAGTCCTTCCTTTCTAATTCTTCTCCCTGTGGTACAGCATACTTTTCTGTCCTCCCTTCTCAGTGACTGCTCTTTTTCAGACTCCCTTGCAGACTGCTCTTCTACATGACCTCAAAAAAGAGTGATTCCTTGAAAAATATCACCCTGATTTCAATACAATAGTTTAAATATACCATTTTCCTGTATCTGTAAATCAATAAGTATTTCCCATACTGCTTTAACCAGATAGCTCATTTGCGAGGACAAGATTCACCAGCAATGACATTTGGAAATTTAGCTATTTTGCCTTTTTGAAAATTATGACTTTACTTTGAATATTACAGATACATGAATAGTATTTACTAAACAGCATTTCTAATGGGAAAACCCATTTTCTTTGAAATGCTATATAAATTTTTTGTTCTTTTAAAAAAAATTAAGAATGTTTGATCTGAACTACCTGAATTTTTTGAACTAAGTTTTGAATTATTTTTCCTCATTTAAATAATTTACTTGAACTTCTAAATCATCCACAACACATGCGAATTTACATTGTTGAATCACTCTAGTTTAATTTTGAGAACTGTTAAATAGATTTAAATTTGGCTAAATCAAACTGAAACTAAAATCATTGCTTTTTTGTGACATGAGCAAGGTCACTGAAAATGACACTTTAGATAACACATGTGGATTCATGTGTCCTTAAATCTTTATTAGAATTTCTAAATTATGTTTAACACCCCACTTTTTATTTTTTAACTTCACTCTTTTATTTTTTGTGCTGTGACACAGAGGGAAATGCTGAACTGACATCATTTCTACACTTGGTAATCTACTCTGGACAGCCACTTCCTTTGTCTTTTCTATAACAAGTCTGGGAGTTCAAAGTTCAAGCAAACACCAATTGCAAGGTGCGATGATGCCCTCTTTCCCCTGGGACGGGGTAGATCTGGGTCTGAAAGAGAATCTGAGAACAGCTACCTCAGCAGGAGTGTTCCAATGATGACACGTTCAGTCAGTAGTGAAAGCTGGCAGTTTCTGAAAATAGAGCTAAAACATAAATGTTTCAAGCACATTTAAGGTCAGATATAGAATTCATTATTTTTCAGAGGAAATGTAGAAGGCAACCTCAACAAACAAGTGAATTTAGAAATTACATTTTAATTTGAAAGTGTATATTGTCAAAATTGACAGAAATTTATTGTTTGAATTTAGTTCCTCGTCCTTTCTGAGAAATTGTATTCCTTTTATCTTTTAATCAACTGACTGTGATACTTAAATATCTTAATCATTTGAATATTCTTATTTGTGAACTTAAGAGTATTAGCATAAATTTGAGGTCAATTAAAATTATATGGTATGGGGCTTCCCTGGTGGCACAGTGGTTGAGAGTCCGCCTGCCGATGCAGGGAACACGGGTTCGTGCCCCAGTCTGGCAAGATCCCACATGCCGCAGAGCGGCTGGGCCCGTGAGCCATGGCCGCTGAGCCTGCGCGTCCGGAGCCTGTGCTCCGCAACGGGAGAGGCTGCAACAGTGAGAGGTCCGTGTACCGCACACACACACAAAAAAAATTATATAGTATGTGGAGTAAGAACGGGATGAAGAGAAAGAAAGTCTCAGGAGACAGAAAAATAGAAGAAGAGACAGAAAGAGAGGGTAGGGGAGGGTAGAAAAAAATGGGGAAAGAAAAGAAGAAAAAGAAAGTAAGGAAAAGTAAGAATATTTGAATGAGTAACAGATGTTACCTGATGTTTCTTGCCATGGAGTCCTAAAATAGTTACAATTTTAGAAAATCCAAAAGTTTTGAAGAAAATGTGATTTTAGTGGAATGAAGTTACAGCTTCTAAGAAAAACTTGAGGTGACTCTAAGAGAACCTTCTTAAAGGTGAGGCTTTTATCTTTACTTTTTTTTTTTTCCCATTATCTTCTCTCCACTTCCTTCTTATTGTAGGTATTTATACCAAAAAACTGGTGCATTAGCTAAGTTAACGTCTACGCAAATTGATGGTCACCAAAAGTTTTCATTTAATTGTTTAAATTCATAGTACTATTTGTCCACGGGCTGCATTCTCATTTAAGAGAAAGTAGAAAACAAAGATAGGCAGAAGAAAACTTTTAAAAACTTGTTTGGATACTTTCCATGTTTGGCAAACAAAGTAATATCCAAACAATTCATTGACATTTTATTTGAAAATTAAGACAAAACGGAACTGTAGAGATGTGTTTGATGTAATTTGTGTTGATAGCTTTGATTTCAGAATCCCAGAAACAAATGTTCAAAAGAGTCATTCCAAATATCCTTTCCCAATACACTTCTGTTTAACTTGAAACCTCTGGGTATTTTATCACCTTTAAATGTTTTATTCTTTAATCGTCACTTAATTTTAATGCACTACTGTTTAACGTTGTAATGGTACTTAACGTTACTTAAAAGTAAAATTTAAACAAAATTGTACTCATTTTCAACCATAGTTTATAGTTCCTACATTTATTTTGCTAAAGATAACCTATACTACTAAAATTTATAAATAGTATGGCAGAAGTTGCTACATGGGTCCAGTTCTATACAATATATACCATGAGACATTTACATTCAATACCTCACAAATTTCTATTACATGTAAAGGACACAAAGCTTCTATAATTTAAACACAATAATGAATATTTTCTTTAGAGTAAAAACCAGAGAAACCTTTGGACTTACTATTAGCCTGAGCAAAAGTATGATTTGCTTGCGCCTATACAAGTAAACCTTCTTTATATATGAAAATATCAATGACTAACAAAAGTAAAAGTCATTGTGAAATTCTCCAAATCTTACAAAGAAAGGTAACATCTTAAATTCAACTGTTGAGATGGTAAATAAAATTATGTAAACCCAACCCTTCCCTTAATTTCCAAAATTCTGACATATAGTTATAACTACACAAACAAAAACACTTCAATAAGAGAAAAAATTTCCTATTAGCATTTATTCTAATAACCATTAACTTTATGAGAATTAAAATCAAGCTTAATAAGAATGAAATTAGTATAATCCTTGGTATAAGTTTGTATTCAGACATAATCGTTAGACATCTGCATCAGTACATACACAAATAATATTCAACAACTTCTAGATGACAAATATTAATAGTAGTAAAATCAGACTGTCTTTAATCAGTCATTTCTAAAATGACTGATATGCTCATATCATAAGTAATGCAGTGATTAATATTCATATATCAAAAGCTTTGTTCTCATCTCAGATTTTTCCTTAGGAAGTTAAATTGTATACTTTTTATAAATTTATTTTATTTTATTTGAGTGTGACTACAGTCATGCCTTCTATAATTCCTACAAACATTTGTGCAGAGGCTTAATATGCAGACATATTTTATATATGTCCAGGGGACACTCCTGGTTACAATACATGTTTGGAGGGTATTGAGTTCACTGTTTATTTAATCAACTATAATTATTATGTTGTTTAGCTTCTCCACATCCATTTATATATTTAATAATATATTTACATATTTAGTCTTCTTGGCATGGGAAAAACTGAGCAATGCATTCATAGCTCCTATTACTATTTGAATTTTATGCCCCTATATGTTGGCTGCTAAGTTTGATTAAATGTACACTTAAATATCACATTATTTAGCACATAAAAGTGCTTGAATGTTGGTATGGTTTTATTGACAGTTTCATGCTTCAACAATAAAGAGTGGTCCATTTTTAATGCTTTTGAAAACTAAGCATTATACTGCTTAATTTTAATATTCTCATCACTGCTTTAATGTTGCTTCTACTTACCTAGTGTATCTTTTTTCTATCTTCTCTCTTTGTATTCTCTAAATCCCTTTATTTTAGGTTTTTCTCATATTAACAGTTGTAAGGGGAGCAAGATTTGCCACACCAAAATATGTCTCTTTGACATAAGGATTAAATTAGGCTGATTATTTGTAAGAAACAGAAGACTCAGAAAGTTTTGCTTATTATCTCCTCTTACCTGCCTATAAGAATTTAGGTAAAGGGCCTGTTCCTGTTAGGGAACCATTGACCCAAACCACCTGCCCTGGCCAGTCTTGATAATGACCTGTTGCATGAGTTATCTCACAACATGAGGTCCCAATAAGGGACACAGAACTAACAAGCTACAGACAGCCAGAAGAATTAGGGAGAGACAAAAAGGAGGGAGGAGATACCAGCCCATAATATGTCCTACCAACCTCCCAGAATCCTTCTTGCTGGAATCCATCTTGGCTGAGAGATGTGTGTGCCACCGGGAAGGACCCTGAGTCAGCCCAAATATGGGCACAAGCAAGATGACTGGCCAGAGACAACCCAGAAACTAACCCTGTTACCATATAACCTGAGACTGTGAGCCACGTGGCAGAGACGTTCTCCTGGGGTCCCTTATGCCACGGCTCTCCACCCATGCACCCCTTCCCAATAAAGCATTTTGCTTTGTCCGTACACGTGTCTCCTTGGACAATTCATTTCTGAGTGTTAAACAAGAGCCCACTCTTGGGCCCTGGAATGGGTCCCACTTCTGGTAACATTCCCAGGACACAGCTATTACCAGAGATATCTCCAAAGAATATAGGCTATGTGATGGGGGAAACTTGGACAGGCCTCGAGTTCAGAGTTTACCCAAAGTCCCATGTCTCTGTATGGTCCAGCAAACATTTATTTATCAAACATTTGCTTTTCCATCTCCATGTGAATTGCTTTCCTCCCCTGTGAAGTCCCAAACCACTTTGCCCTCCAGCCCAACACCCTTTTGTGTCTTTAGCTTAATTATAGTAAGGATTTTGGCCATTTTGGTGAGTTACTCAGTTTTCCTAGGTCTCTGTCAGGTATACACGTTATTCAACTTCTTTTGATTTTCTCCTGGTAATCTGTTTCACGTCAATTTAATTCTCAGACTAACCAGAAGAACTTAGAAGGGCAGAAGAAAAGTTTTTCCTCCCTGACACAGTATATATTTGGTTATTAATGTTTTGTTACCAAACACAAGCTCATGTGCCTGAAGGACAGTGAGACCAAACAAACTGAAACACCAGAATTTGGAGCAGAGAAAGGTTTATTGCAGGGCCAAGCAAGGAGAGCAAGTGGCAGGTGGCTCATGTTCAAAAACCCCACACTCCCCAATGGTATCTGGAGAGAAGGTTTTGTAGGCAAAATCTGGGGTAAGGGCTACCAGGTGTGTGGCTTTCTTTGAATTGTTTGGTGGTGAGGTAACAGGGCAGTGTTCCAGGAATCTTGTGCTCAGCCTGAAGTTGCCATCCTCCACCTGGATGGGGGCCTTAGTTCCTGCAGAAGAACTCAAAGATATTGCTATATATATTCCTTGAGAAGGAACCAGGACCCTGCCCCAAGGCTGCACTATTGTTTCTTGACTGACCTCTGTTTCTGCATTTCCTCCCTTCCCTGATTAGCAATGTTTGAATCTACCCTTTGGAACTCAGGGAAGGTAAAGGAGGCTGAATGGAGCCTATTCCTATAAACAAGAAATGGGGGACACAGAATTTGTACTTGGGAGGGCCCCACAGGATTCTGCTCAGTTTCAGTTTTTTTGACCCAAATGAGAGATCAATTATCTATTAAAATTACTTTCCTAAATGATATGTTTAGCTTTACTTTTGTCATCTTATTTTAAATATTTTTGTTCTTATATATTTGCTGAACAAACTCTATGCCATTTCTCATTGTAATCCAGAATGTACATGTCCTTTCTTAAATGCCTTAAAGCTTTAGAGATACTTAAATGTATATTTTCCTGTATATGCTTGTATATTTCCCGCATATTTTCCTAATGAATAACACCAAATCTATCTTACATGTGTTATAAAAGAAGGGGAATTTTAAAGACTGTAATTTCACTCATCTTACCAAACCTTCCTGCCAAATCCTCCTGTATTTTGGATTCAGGTTGTAATTGTTAAGTTATTCCTTTTAGATCATACATCTTCTCTTATGGCAATCACATTCTGATTTATATTTACAGTGTATGATTAAAAAAATAATTAGAATTAAGTCTTGATTTACATTTATTCCCATGCCTTGTTGACAGAACACTTATATTTCTTACTTCTCGAAAGTTTAGTTTTTGATTCATGTGTTTAATTGGGTAAAAAATTACTTTACTTAAATCTTTCAGGAATAGTAACAAAAGTGGTTTACTATCCAAGGCTTTTCACATCTGAGAATTCTGCCATTCATTTGTCTTCTCAATGTTCCTTGCACACTATGCTATTTTTTTGGAAACATCTTACACTGTTATCTTTTCATCCCATCTTTGTTTCTTATGTTTCTTAAAAAAATTGATGGCACAAAGTCAATATTTTCTATACTTCATTTCTGCTTCCTGCAGTTATCTTGATAAAGCATGATGTTTTCTCTTCTATGATTTGTGAGCTATAGGCATTTTCCTTTATTATGTAATAGAAACTAACTCTATCCAATGATGGAATTTTTCCATTCACTCATAATTAAAAGAGGGGTTGATGAATCCAGGCTGGATTTGTGCCAGAAAAAAAGAAAAGGAAAAGGTTTCTATTTTGATCCCTCACTGTTTATCTCCTTTCTGCATGACTCTGAAACCCAGCAAGACCCTGCAGGGGCCTCCTGGGTACAAAAGCCCCTTGGTGCCCTCCATTTCTTATTTGTAGAAAAACGTTTTAGTCTCCTAGGCCTTCCCTGAGTTCAAGGAGCAGGCACAAGCAGTTACTAATTAGTGAAGGGAGGGAATACAGAAACAAAGGGAAAACAGTCAAGCAAGAAAAATAATGACAGCTTAAACAATACTTCAGCCATAAAACAGTCCTAGTTCCTCCTCAAGGGATATATATAAAAATTTGACACTTATCTTTGAGTTGTTCTGCAGAAACTAAGACATACCCACCCAAGTGGAGGATGGTGACTACATGCTGACCACGAGCATGTAGACCCCAGACTGGATGGACTCAGAAGGTTGATGATTGAGACTCACAAAATATCACCCTGTTACCTCACCACCAACCAATCAGAAAAAGTCCATAAGCTGATCACGCACCCTGCAACCCTCACTCTTAATGTTGCCTTTAAAAACTCTTCCCTTAAAGCCAACAGGGAGTTTGGGTCTTTTGAGCATGAGCTGCCCATCCACCTTGCTTGGCCCTGCAATAAATGCTGTACTTTCCTTCACCACAACCTGGTGTCAGGAGATTGACTTTGATGTGTGGCAGTCGAGTGGACCCAAGTTTGGTTCAGTAACAATTTTTACTCTCATATTCTAACAAGAAGGACTAGTTAACCCCTTGTTATATCTCTAGTTCACTAATATAATAGGCTATGGATAATAAGAAAGGATGTAAGGGCTTTAGTCTGTTCCACTAAGAAGTCTCAGCTTGAAAAACTAGGTATTTGGTGGTATCACTACAGAGAAAAATATTACTGGGAGACAATTTTGTGTTAGAAGTATAGATTCAGTTGTGGGTAACAAATATGTTTGAGGTGTGCACTAGGTATCATAACTATAAGTACAGTAAGGAATAAAAACCATCTGCTTGAGATAATAGACAAACAGGTAAAGAAACAGATACAATTCCTATCTAACGGGGTAGAAAACTGGTAGATACCACCTTGAACAACCTGTCAAAAGAAGCGTCATCAGTAATGAGATAAATTGAAATCATATACCACCTGGTAGGAGGCAATGAAAAAAATGTAGCATCAATTCTGTGATATTCTTGTCCAAATGTAGTTTAAGTGAAGCTAATCGCAAGGAAACATTAGGAAACCTAAATTGAGGTATTTGAAAAAGGAAAAAGAAAAAAGGAAGGGAGGAAGGAAGGAAGGCAGGGAGGGAGAGAGGGAGGAGGGAGGGAGGGAGAGAGGAAGGAAAAAAGGAAGTAAAGAAAACACTGGCCAGAAATTTTCAAATATGCCATGGTCAAGTTAAGGGAAGTTTGAAGATCTCTTCCTGACACAAAGACACTAAAAACACTTGACTTTTAAAAAGTATGCAAAATTCTGAACTTGATCTTTTTGCTATTATTGGGACTATTGTTGAAACTTTAATAGTGGTCTGAGGATTAGACGGAAGGAATGTATTAATATTAATTTCCTGGTTTTGATGGTTGTATTACACACGTATTGTGCATATACACATGTGTGTATGATGTACACATATTCTGTATGTGTGTGTTTGTTGTATATACGTAGGAAAAACACACTAAAACAGGGTTTTTCAACCATGGCATTATCAGTATTGACATTTGGGGCCAGTTAATTCTTTGTTGTGGGCATTTCCTGTGAACTGTAGGATACTGAGCAACATGCCTGGCCTCTGCTAACTGAATGCCAGTAGCTCTTTTCCCCTTCTTCCCCCACCTCCTGCTCCAAGTTAACAACCAAAAATGTTTTCAGATATTATTAAATGTTTCTTAGAGGGCAAAATTGCCCTTGGGTTAAGAACCACTACTAAAGTATTTGGGGATAATGGGTCATCAGGTTGGCAGCTTAATATAAAATGGTTCAGGATAAAAAAATCTCAGCAAAGTTTAAGAAGAAAATGTACAGAGAGAAAAGAATCTATAAACAGCTTCCTCAGTATATGGTAAAAATCATACAGATAAATCTTAACAGAAACATGAGAAATAAAGAAATACACAGTGATGCAATAATACAGATGATGACTTTTTTCTCATTAAAATATGAAGCTAGAAAACAGTGAAATGATGAAAGAAAAAAATGTAAACTAAGATTTCTACATATAATGAAAATACCCTTCAAAGAGAAAGGTAAAATTAAGACATTTTCAGGAAAAAAAAAGGTTAATTTGTTATCAGCCAACTTGCAACACAAGAAATGCTAACAAAAGTTTTTCAAACAAAAAGACATCAAATCAAAATTCTAATCTAGAAGTAGAATACAGAAATAATAAGTATGAGGACAAATATAAAAGACTAGATTTTTTAATCTCTTAATTTCTTTGAAAGGCAATTATCTGTTTAAAAGAAAAAATAAAATTTCACGATGGGGTTTATGATTATACAGATAAAGTTATATTACAAAATATATCACAAAGGACATAGAATAAAGGAAATGTACTTTCCCCAGTTTTCTACACTATGTGTGAAGTAGTAAAAAATTACCACTACACAGAATTCAGATTACTTAAGGATAAATTGAAGACTTTTGTAATCAATAAAAATAAGTTAATAATAATATAAGACATGCAACTAACTATGCAATGGATAAATTAAAAATGAATACTGAAAATTCAATAAAACAAAAATAAGGAAAAAATAAGAAGAAATAAAAAATGAACAAATAAAAAACAGATTGAACAAATACAAAAAAAGGAATATGTTTCATTTAACTCAAATATATAGATATAGATAGATCAATAGATACACATGTAAAGATAGAAATATACATATATAATATACAGTAAATTCGTTAAATACAAATAAACTAAATTTTCTAATTAAAAGGCAAAAATTGTCACATTGGATAAAAATGTGAGACCCAAATAATGTATACCAGAGACTTTTTTTTTTTTTTTTTTGCGGTACTCGGGCCTCTCACTGTTGTGGCCTCTCCTGTCGTGGAGCACAGGCTCCAGACGCGCAGGCTCAGCGGCCATGGCTCACGGGCCCAGCCACTCCGCAATATGTGGGATCTTCCCAGACCGGGGCACGAACCCGCCTCCCCTGCATCGGCAGGCAGACTCTCAACCACTACGCCACCAGGGAAGCCCCAGAGACATATTTTTAATACAAGGAAAGATAGATTGAAAGCAAACATGTGGACAAAGCTAGACTATGCATAAAAAAAGCAGTACTATTCCAAAATGCGTATCTACCTAATAATAGAGCTTCAACATACATGAAACAAAACTAAAGGTTTAATAAATAAATTGGCAATCACAGTTGAATGTTATAAAACCTTTGTCCGTAATTGATAGAACAATTCTTTGACTTACTGACAAAAACATCAGTATGGTTACAGATCCTTGAGCTTATTGACATTTATAAACTACATCAAACAAATGAAAAATGCACAGTGTGTTTTTGTGCAATTAAAATATTCATCATGGGGAAAGGATAGTCTCTTTAATAAATGGTGTTGGAAAAACAATATCCACGTACAAAAGAATGAAATTGGACGCTTATCTTACATCATACACCAAATTCAATTCAAAATGGATTACAGACTTAAACATAAAGCCTGAAACTGTGAAGCTCCTAGAAAAAAGCTTCTTGACATTGGTCTTGGCAATGATTTTTTTCCAGACATGACACCAAAAGCACTGGCAACAAAAACAAAAATAAAGAAGTGGAACTATGTCGAACTGAAAAGCTTCTGCACAGCAAAGGGAGCTATCAACAAAATGAAAAAGAACTGATGTAATGGGAGAAAATATATGCAAACCATGTATCAATAAGGAGTTAAGGTATCCGAAATATATAAGAACATATAATGAAAACTTACAACCTAAAAGCATAAAAGCAAATAACACAATTGAAAAATGCACAAGGGATCTCAATAGACATTTTTCCAAAGAAGACATATAAATGATCAACAGGTATATGAAAAGGTGCTCAACATCATTAATCATCAGAGAAAGTCAAATCAAAACCACAGTAAGACATCACTTCACACCTGTTAGGATAGCTGCTATTAAAAGAAGAAAAAGTGTGAACAAAAATGTGGAGAAAAAGGAACCTTGTGCACTATTGGTGGGAATGTAAATTGTGACAGTCATTATGGAAAATGGAATGAAGATTCCTCAAAAAACTAAAAAATAGAACTACCATATGGTCCAACAATCTCACTTATGGTTATATATCCAAAGGAATTGAGATCAGGGTCTTGAAGAGATATCTGCAGTCCCATATTCATTGCAGCATTATTCACATTAGTCAAGATACAGTAACAAACTAAGTGTCTGTCAATGGACAAAAGGATAAAAAGAAAAGTGACATATATAAAACAGTGGAATATTATTCAGCCTTAAAAAACAAGGAAATCCTGTCATCTGCCACAACATGGGTGAACCTGCAGGACATTGGGCTAAATGAAACAGGCAAATAATAAAGAAAAATATTGCATGATCTCACTACATGTGAAATTTAAAAAAAAGTTAAAGTTGAACTCATAGTAATAGAGAGTAGAACAGTGGCTACCAGAGGCTGGGGGATGGGGGGAAAAGGGAGATTTTTTTTAAAAAGAGGAAAATAGAATGGTGGTGATTGCCAGAGCCTGAGGGGAGGGAGTCACGAAGAGTTACTGTCTAATGGGTACAGAGTTTCGTTTACACAAGACGAAAAGAGCTTGGAGATGTATGGTGCTAATGGGTGCAAAACAATATAAATATACTAAATTCCACTAACTCCACATTTAAAAGTGGTTAAGATAGTAAGTTTTATGTTATATGTATTTTACCATAATGAAAACAACAGTAACATTCACCATGATAGGCCATATGCTGAGCCAAACATTAAGTTCCAACAAATTTCAGGTTTTAGATCTTACATAATATATTCTCTGACCAGAGTAGCAGTTAATATGAAATCAATGCCATAAAAAATACCTAGAAACCTCCCAAATATCTGTAAATTAAAGAAAATACTTTGTCTCCCATAGTTCATAAAAGACATCAAAAGATAATTTAGAAAATAATACAAAATGATGAAAATATCATAAAATAACATCATTTATGCGGTGAAATTAAATTTGTGTTGATAGTTTGATCATATAAAATGTTTCTATTGGGAAAACATCTACATGTTTAAAAGTCAGCTAAAGAACAAGAGAATTATAAGCAAATGAAATAAAAAGAAGGTGGAAAAAATAAAGTAATAGAAACAGTGGAAGAAATAAATGAAATTTTAACGTACTAGGAAATATTTGCAAACTGAAGAGTTGTTTTTTGGAAAAGATTCATAAAATTTTAAACCTTAGCAAGACTAATGTTAAAAAAAGGATGAAAGATGGAATATCACTTCAGATCCTGCAGGTACTCAAATGATAATAATTGAATATTATGAACAACTTCATGCTCATAAATTTGACAGATTAGGTAAAGTTCTTCAAAGAGATAAATTACCATAGCTTATTTAAGAAGAATCAGATAACCTGAGTTGTTCTGTATCTATTAAATAAATTAAATTCATAGTTTGAAAGTTTCAGTCATAGATTGATGAATTCTCTCAAACATTTAAGGAAGAAATAATGGCAATTTTATATAAACTCTTCCAGAAAGTAGACTAAGGGATAAACATACTAACTTGATTTACAATCTCAGTACCACCCTAATATCAAAATTTGGCAGAGAGATTTTATGCAAAAGTTCTTTTAAATAAGAAAGATAATATATGCATCATGAGTAAATGGGACTTAGTGTACTAATGACAGGGTATTTTACTATCTGAAAAAATAAGTCAATGTATTTGAACTTATTAAAAGAATAAAAAGACACACCCATATGATGATCTCAATAGATGGAGAAACACTTTTGACAAAATTAAATAAGTATTCATGCTAAGCTCTCAGAGCAGATTAAAAGTAGAAGGAAACTTTCTCAGTCTTATAGAGGGGCATCTACAATATATAATACTACTGATTATACTTAATGATTACATATTGAATGAGTTCTCCCTAATATTGGAAATGAGGCAAACATGCTTGTCTTTATGACTTTTGCTTAACATTGTACTGGAAGTCTGAACCAGCACAATAAGCAAGAAAAATGAATAAAATACAAAATTTGGAAAAGAAGCCAAAGAAGTGTCTTATTAACAGAGATAATCATTTATGTAGAAACTCATAAGAAATTTATAATAGAGGACACAAAATCTGTATGTAAAAATAAGGTAAATTTTATTTCAATATGCAGCTCTATTTACTAGCATCAAAAAAAATAATTTAACCAAAAATATACAAAAAATCCTGCTCTGAAAACCCCTAACCATTGCTGTGAGAAATTAAATAAGACCTAACTCCATATTCATGAATTAAAAGACTGAATAGACTCAATAGTGTTAAGGTGCCAAATTTAGCCAATTTCCTTATTAGATTTAATCCAAATCCAAATCCCATCAGATATTTTGAAGAAATTGACTAGTTGGTATAAAAATTTATATGGAAATATATGAGACCTAGAGTAGAAAAATAAAAATAATGATAAAGAAGCAAAAAGTTGGAGAACTTAATATTCCTAGCTCAAGACTTATAAAAGCTACCATAATCAAGACAGTGTGGTAGCAGGGTAAGTGAAGATATGTAGGTCAACAAAGCAGAAAAAAAAAAGTACGAACACATATTTTGTCATTTGGTTTTCAACGAAGGCATCAAGACAATTCAAATTGGAAAGGACAGATTTTTCCAACAAAAGGAGATGAAACAACTTTATAAGAACAAAGGAAGAAAAGAAGCTTAAGTCCTACATCACGTGATACACCAACTTAATTTCCGGTATCTAACAGATTTAAGTGTGAAGTCTAAAACTATAGAGATTCTAGAATAAAGCTTAAGAGACTATCTTCCTTCCTCATTTTAGGAAGGGAAAGATTTTTTTAGACAGGATATATGTACCAATAAATATAAAAGAACAAATAATAATAGAATTCCTTTAAAAAAAAAAAAACTTCTTGCCGAAAGACTCTGTTGAAATAAAAGGATAAGCCATGGACTGGGATAACATATTTAAAACATACCTGACAAAGAGCTTGTATCCTATATAGGTAAAGAAACTCTACACATCAATAATAAAAAGACAAGCAAATTTGGAAATAACCAAAGGACTTAGATACTTCAAAAGAGAAGAATACAAACGACCAAGATACAAATGAAAATGCGCCTAGCATCTTACATCATGTGGGAAATTAAAACCACAAAGAAATATTTCCTTCCCCACTAGGATGGAAAAAATGACAACACTAAATGTTGATGAATATATAAAGCAACTCAAACTCTCATAATTTGCTGATGGAAAACTAAAATAATGTACACATTCTTGAAAACTGTTTCAGTTTCTTATAAGTTAAATATACAAGTATTCTATCATTCAGCAATTCTACTTCTAGGCATTTACACAAAAGAAATAGAAATATGTTCAGAAAAAGGTTTTTACAAAAATGTTTATAGCAGCATTACTAAAAGTAACTGACATGTAGGAAAAAAACTAATGTCCATCCACAGGAAAATGGATAAAAATCTTCTGGTATAGTCATGTAATGGAATAACACTCATTAATAAAAATAATGAACTACCAATGGATGCAACATGAATGGATATCAAGAATATGTGTGGAACAAAAATAGGCAGATGCAAAATATATAAAGTCTAAGAACATACTAAACTAATACATGGAGATAGATTTCAGAAATGGCATTGCCGGACTTCCCTGGTGGCACAGTGGTTAAGAATCCGCCTGCCAATGCAGGGGACATGGGTTCGAGCCTTGGTCCAGGAAGCTCCCACATGCCACAGAGCAACTAAGCCTGTGCATCACAACTACTGAGCCTGCGCTCTAGAGCCCGCGAGTCACAACTACTGAGCCCGCATGCCACAACTACTGAAGCCCATGCGCCTAGAGGCTGTGCTCCGCAACAAGAGAAGTCACCACAATGAGAAGCCCACACACCGCAATGAAGAGTAGCCCCCGCTCACCGCAACTAGAGAAAGCCCGTCCACAGCAACAAAGACCCAACGCAGCCAAAAAGAAATAAATAAAAAATAAATTTATAAAAAAGAAAAAAAAGAAGTGGCGTTGCCTATGGGAGTTGGGGGATGACTAGAAAGGGGTACAGGGAACTTTCTAGGGTGTGGAAATATTCTGTATTTTGATTAGGTTTTGGCTACATGGGTGTATATATTTCTTAAAATTCATTGACTTGTACATTTAACATTAAATCTATGCATTTCAATATAGGTAAATTTCCCTCAGTAAGATAATGTTTCAATAATGTTAAAAAATAACGAAAAGCTAAGATTGAAAACTCAGTAGCTAAACTGAACCATCAAAGAAAGTAGAATATCTAAAGTGACATTTACAAGTGTACTAGAGATAGAAGTAACAGAGTTTATTTTACGTCTTCAGAGTTTTGGAATACCACAAAACCTAAGCTTTATATCAAGAAAAACAATCACACTTTTCCTTTTTTCATGTCCTAGTAATAACTGCTTTGGTTGCATTAATCAAGGATTTGGTTCTATATGTTAATTTTAAGTTATTAGGGATTATTGCCAATTTTGACTCATTCATATATCCAATTTAGAATGTTGCTATCATTTTACTGTAGAAAGTACTATGATTAGTACAAAGCAAGAAGTCCTTACACCATTAGGACTAATTTTCCATAACTCTGTGACTGATTTTTATATGCATGTTTGAATGTAGATTTTCATGGTTGTAATGGCTAGTGGCAAAGTACACATTTTATAGATATTTTAAAGGAAGATTAAGCAAGATTTCACTGCTTAGATATGTCTGTAATGTTAAGAGCTTAAAAGTCAATGAAGTTTGAAGCTACATTTTTTTTGCTTTCTTCCATAGTTACTTGGAACTAGTTAGAAAAGCATGTTAAAACTCACCTTACAGAAGATAAAGCCTTTCAACATTTATCATCACCCTTCCTTATCAATTGTTACTGTCATATTTTCTGAAATATAGACTAATGTTTTCAAACAGGATAAAAAACAATTCAAATGGATGATTTTTAAAAACAGCAACATAAATATTTCAATGTAATTATGCTTCGGTGTGCAATGTGACTGCTCTTTAATACATTTATTCACATTTCTAGGCAATGTATAATAACGAACATCTTACAGAGTAGAAAAAAACCAAGCGTGCCTTGGCAAGTACTGAATTCTTACTCTGACCATTAAATGGTAAGCCTAAAAACTAAATTCCTATTTTTTTCAACAAATTTTGAAAATACATCTCTCAATAGCATGGATTTGAAGGCTGAGTTTCACATAAATTTTTAGAAGTGAAAAGAAGCAGTTGAAACATTCCCGTTCTTTGCTGTTTGAAATTTTCAGTAAACTTTATTTGTTCTTCAAAAGCTAAACGTATTATTCCCATTGAAGTATTAATAGTATAATTTAACTGTTCTGGAATAATTTAATTGGTTATACCATAACTTTTTCCCCCTACTTTATACAGAACACTGATACCAAAGATACATACGTAGAGAATGGACTTGAGGACATGGGGAGGGGGAAGGGTAACCTGGGACGAAGTGAAAGAGTAGCATGGACATATATACACTACCAAATGTAAAACAGCTAGCTAGTGGGAAGCAGCCACATAGCACAGGGAGATCAGCTCAGTGCTTTGTGACCACCTAGAGGGGTGGGATAGGGAGGGTGGGAGGGAGATGCAAGAGGGAGGGGATATGGGGATATATGTATACGTATGGCTGATTCACTTTGTGATACAGCAGAAACTAACACAACATTGTAAAGCAATTATACTCCAATAAAGATGTTAAAAAAAAAACCATGAAGGAATTGGAAGCAAAAAAGTAAAGCAAAAAAGTAAGTGCATAGATATACCTTCTAAAAGCAGAGATTTCAGAAAAAAAAATAATGATAGTGAAATTGGAAGACTTAAGGAAAGCTATTTATGTTACTCCGAGGAATACAAATCAATAAAAGTTCACGGCTGAAAAGTTCTCATTGATTGGAACACACTGATAGCACAGTAATTTCAAAACCCAATGTAGGGTTTGCCAACCACACCACATTTTCTGTTTGTATCTAATAAAATGTTATGACTTCAAAACAGCTATCTCTAGTATAAGCTTCTTGAATAACTTTTTTATTCTAACACGACTAAGCTGAAATCAGGACACTTGAAATATGGTTTCAAATAATTATAAAATCTTTTTATATTTCAAAGTTGACTTCATGAATGTTGTTGGGAAATATTCACCAGTTAGAAGCGTGGTAAAAAGTAATACAACTGCTTGATTATATTTCTAGAAATTCCTTAAATTTCCCATGAATGCAGTTTTTTTGCAGAATACTACTTACTTATCCTCTGTTAATTCTTTAGCCATATCTAACCCAATGGAAGTCAGTTAAGTCTCTTCATGCTGCAATGCCTGTGTAAAGTTTTTTAGTAGGTCTTAGTGTAAGAGCAGGGAATCACTTTTCTAAAAGGTGCTTTAATTTCTATGTTGCTTTAAAATACATTCCTTCTGTAAGTACTTTTTTTTTTTTTTTTTTGGCTGCGTTGGGTCTTCGTTGCATGCCGACTTTCTCTAGTTGTGGTGAGTGGGGACTACTCTTCGTTGCGTCGTGTGGGCTTCTCATTGCGGTGGCTTCTCTTGTTGCAGAGCACGGGCTCTAGGCACGTGGGCTCAGTAGTTGTGGCTTGTGAGCTCTAGAGTGCACGCTCAGTAGCTGTGGCGCACGGGCTTAGTTGTTCCGCGGCATGTGGGATCTTCCCGGACCAGGGCTCGAACCCGTGTCCTCTGCATTGGCAGGTGGATTCTTAACCACTGTGCCACCAGGGAAGCCCCTGTAAGTATTGTTGATCAATATATCTGCCAAATCAACTATAATACTTTAACTGAACAAAGGAATAAACCCTCTCCAAAAGGAAAAGTCTCATCTACAACAAGCCATGTATTCCGAGAGAAAGAGAAACACCGAAATGAGGGCTTGAAGAATTAGAAACTGATTATCAAATTTTCTTGAATAAATTTGTAATGTTTCGCAAATTAACAACTTAATGTTATTTTTATGATTTTCAAAATATATTCCATTAATTTACCACTCAGTGCATTGCTCAGCCAACAGAGTTATACTGCATTCACAACTTTGTACACAGAGGGAAACCTTTTTATGAAAAGTAACCTATATAGATAAATAATACTAATAAGCTACCACACTAGAATGTTAGCTACATGAGGGCAGTCTTCAGTTGCTTTTTCGGTGCTATTCTTCTGATGCCTAGAATAGTGCCAGTCCTGGAGTAGACATTCTATCAATGGTTGTTAATGAGTGAATACATATGAAATGAGTTCTCCAAGCTCTACATTATTTCATAAATGCCTTTTAAATCCTATGGGGCACTGTCTGTGTCTCATGGCTTAAGTGTTTAAACATATTGTTTTCTTTGCCAGAAACAATACGTTTCCCCACTTCATTCATCAGGTCTCAGCTCAAATGTCACTTTCCTGATGGCTGAAGCCTGGATTAGATGCCCCTATTATGTGCATCCACGGAAGCTTCCACATTCTCTATCATCATATTTAGTTATAAGTTCATTTATGTATATCCTCCAAAAGACTGAGCTCCAAAAGGGCAGGTAGGTATTTAGCTTATATTCCCTGGACTCAATAAATATTTCTTCAATATATAAAAAAGAATTATTAATCATTACATGAAATCATAAATCATTAATAAGGACAGAAACTAAAAGGCAAATAAATACCAGAAGACACACAAAAACAGAAAACACAAGTTTATTCTAGGGTAGATCTATGGTGGAAACCCAGCTAAAATAAAAGTCAGATTTTTCTATAGAGCTGGAGATATATCTGACAAATGGAACTTGAATAGTCAAAAAGGAAAAGCGTTGGCATTCTTAAGAGGTTAGACTTAAAAAAAAAACAAAAAAATTAGAACAGAAGGGAAGAGGATCAAATTCTATAAAATAAAGATGACAACATTTGAAACTCTTCACCAAAATATGAAATACTGTAAGGCAGGGACAACCCTAAAGTTTAAAATCTAGTATGATAGGGAGGACCAGGCTTCTTTTTAACTAATATGGGAAACATGTCATTCATTACATTTAGATGTTGCAGAGGGCACCATTAAATCCCCTATAGTAAGCTTATCAACCTTGGCACGCTTGACATTTTGAGCTGGAAAATTCTTTGTTATGACAACCAAAAATTGCTCCAGACATTGAAGACTGACACCTGAAGGGCAAAAATTGCCCCTGGTTGTTCTATAGTATTAAGGTAGATTTAATTAAAAGCATAGAAGATAAAGTGATGGATTTGTAGTCAATTTGATGATATTTATATTGCACTGCTAAACTTTGAATATGATATCTCTACAAAATATCTGCATTGTAACTTCAAACAAATATTGACCTGAAACCCCTCTGTTGCAAGATAGAAAATCCAGCAATAACAATATATAGTTAAGCGCTCAGTTTGGTATATAGGAAGAGAGAACAAAGAAATCTAAATTCCTGACTCATCTTTGCCCCTACCCTGTTAGACCTTGAGCAATCCTCTTTAAATTTTGTCCCGCACTATCCTCATCTTTAAACTGAAGGCATGAATGACTTGATGTTGTAGTCCCTTTCAGATCGAATATTCCATAATTATATGACATCATCTCATGTATATTTCAGAAGCAACTGAATAAAAACAACCACTTCCTTCCTGATATATGCATCATATTGCACCACAGCTGGCATTAAACATAAAAGATTTTTATAGATTGTGTGATTTTTGGAGTTTTCCCTTCATCAATAGATATTAGTTGAAGATGACTGAAATTCTACTATTAGAAACTAATACTTTGTTCTTTGACTTAGGGCAATAATTTTCAAACTGTGCACTATAGATACTCAGGGGTATACGTTACAGGGCAGATAAGCAGATAAGCAGGTAATGCTCCAGACCCCCTCCAACAATCCAAACAGAACACAGAAGATTTCATCATTTTATTTATTAAAGTTCAGCAAGAAAACTGTTTGAACATAGGACTTGGCTAGATATGAAAATCACTGAAAGCTTTTATATGTGTGTGTGTGTGTGTATATGCATATATATCCACACATACACACACACACACATATGCATTTTTGCAAGTGTCTGTAGGGCTATTAAACCATCTGTGGTACACTGACAATGAATTGCAAATTTCACTCACAATGTGATTAAGCCTTGAAAATAATCATACTGCATAAAAAACATCTTTTAAGAAATACCTGGATTTTTTTAAAGCTACTCATTATACAAGGCTACTGGCATAATATCTTGTAAATTATTTGCATAGCAATTCACTTTCAAATACACAGGACTTTTAATGGATCAAACTCTGGAAATCTCTGTAGAAGACACATATTGGAAATCTTGACCACTACGGTTTAAGAGATTAGTTCAAATACTGAATTTCTCTAATCTAGTTATTAACATATACCTCATTTATGAAACAAGTTCAACTACTCCCAAACACCCTCCTTTCCACCTTTGTCACTGGCTCCATCTACTTCCTCCTTCTCCTCCATTTCTACTTCCTTCTCTTCTGACTCTCGAAAGCACAGCCCTCTCCAGAAAACATTCCCTGTAGGCAAGGCACCTCCGGCACGTTCCTAAATGCACCCCTCTCTCACTGTATCCACTTCAACCCTCTCCGCCGATCATAGCTCCAGAGGACAGGGATGAGCCTATTTACAGCTTTCATTCATTCCTAGTTTCTACCATTGTTTGTGGTGTGTCGGAACATCCAGTAAGTATTCTTTCAACTAAAAAACTGAATAAATAATTTCTGTCCAGGTCATCCAACAAACAAACTGAGAGGCCACACTAAAGAACTGAGCTTCTAACAAAACAGAGCAAATCACTTTTCTGGGTGAAGTAAATAAGGGATAAAATGGACAATCAAATAAAAACTGGCATTCAAATACTCAGTATCAAACTTGTTCAAATCAGTAATCATGACTCTTAGACGAAAAGTTTAGGACAGAAAAGAAACAGCCTATGTCTTCACCGTGAACTGATTTATTCACTATCCAAAAACCAAACAGGTACATGAAATAAGTAACAGCAACTGTTACTACTACAGTACTACTACTATACTATACTACTACTACTGTTACTACTACTCTAGAAGGCTACTTCTATACCTAAATATAAAAAGTATTTTGCGCAACTAGAATGATGTTCTCCAAAATAATGGAAAGAGTATAGCACCCAAGAATGTATTTTCTATTACAAGTCTACAAAGAATAACTATTTTATTGGACAATCAGACATATGGTCATTAAAGGGCATTTATTTTGAAAATGAGATAAAATTTCTTGCCAATATATGTCTTTATTTGAAAAATAATCTCAGAGATAATTAAACCAGGAGATGTAATTCCAATTATACTATCAACAAGATTAGGAGAATTTTTTTAAATTGTACCATTAGTTCTAAATACTCCCTTATCTCCTTCCTTTCATATTTATAAGATATATTTTAACCAGGGAAAATATTTCTCATTATTCTTTTGATGTTACTAACTTTTTCTTCACTTTGAAATTTGGAACCAAAGCAGAAGTATTACATCAAATCTTACAGAAAACAATTATTTTCCCCTCTGAATAATAAACCAGGATCATAATTCACAACAGCTGAAAGAAAGGAGACCATGTCTAACTGTACATAGTTTCTCTTTGAATAGAGCATTTTTTTCCTCACTGATCTATGACACAGTTACCATAAAGGCAATAATCTGTTCTAATCTAAGTGTGTATGTATATGTACAAACATAATAACTGCCATGCAGAAACCTATTTAACTGTCATCAGAAATGAAGTCTGTTTTAAAGAGTTGCTACTTACAGTAATTGTATTTCTAATTGTCAATCATACTTTCATACCTATTTCAACTTCACCAAATTATAATGAAGCATATATTGTTTCATTGAACTTAGTCTTCAATGATTTCTCTAATTTAGGGAGAAATATACATTTTTTTCCATTAATATTATCCATTTTCTCAAAAGCCTCTTTGATTCCCACAAACATTGAGAAACTTTCTCTCATTCTAGGGTACTTCCAAACCTTTCTTTAGAGCACTGAGATAAGATTGGCCAATTTGATAAAAGGAAACAGGAGAGTGCTTGGAGGAGAAAAAAACGTTGACCACACTTGCAGAGGTATCCAAGTGTTTAGAATTACGCTTAGCTCTCTCCATTTTGTCTTCAGTAAAGAGCCATTCAAAAGTCAAAAAAAACCACAAAACAGTCAACGGATGGGAAGCCTAAGCACGCAGGTGCTTCAGTCTGAGAATTTGCCCTCCACTCTGTGAATTTTCACTTCACAAAAGATACAAATGTCCTAAAGCTGCTTCACTTACTCCGAAAGTTACTACTTAAACATCACGTTCAGTTTACACGTTTACTTCTATTCCAAGGAAGCACTAATTTACTAAATCCATGACTAATAAAAGAGTGAAACTTTCAATAAAACCCTAAAACTTGAAATTGTTACCCTAGGTGAACTTAGCATTTAGTGCGTTACAAATATGGTCAATAGGTGTTGTTTTTTCCTTCAAGATAAAACATGAAACTTGTGTTTATAAGTTAATTTGAGAGGTTGTGAAATGAATCTAATGATATTAGAATTTGGTTTGCTTACATGATTTAGTAAATTGCATGTGCATGTCAGGGAAAGGCTAGGTAATGTTTAAAATTTCTCGCAACCACACATGTACTTTTCATGGAATGTACGGGGAGCCCCAAAAAATCCTTCTGTGTAGAAGGAAGAAACAGTTTCCCACATGCCCATTCAGTTGTGCATAGATTTAACTGTCCACTGTGCCTCTTTCAGCCAAGAGGGAAAGATAATGGGGACTGAAATGAATGACAATGATTCATGCTCCAGTTAAAGTGTTATTAACCATGGTCTAATTTAGCCATGATCTAACAAACTGCTATGGGGTATGTACTACTGTCTCCACTTTACTGATGAAAAAACAGAAGCTTAGAGAATTTAAATATTCTTTGCAAATCATGCATCTTATAAGTGAAAAATCTTGAATTTTAACCAAGTTTTATTTCTTAAGGGAGAATAAAACTCTTATTTCTTAAGGGAGAATAAAACTTTTATTTCTTAAGGGAGAATAATAACAATATCCCCTTACAGGGTTGTTATAAGATTAAGTTAGAAAATACAGGAAAAGCACTCAAACAGGTTAATAATATTTATTATTTTTATTAATAGTCTATTTAGTCTATTTTTATCAATAGTCTATTGATGGAATAGTTCCTTTCTTCATAAAACCCTGCAGGTAGAACAGAATTGCAGGAGAAGAGCAAAGGCCTTTTGTTTGTGCCTTCCTGGTTGAGGCAAAATTGAATTTACGCATTAAGATTAGAAGACTTAAAAAAGCAAACTCTTGCCAATTTTTGCAGTTTAGAAATATCTAAGAATTCTGTGTTGAGATGTGACACTAGAACCCAATAAATAAGCTTCACTGATTTAAAACAAAGAAACACACTTTAAAAAAATCTCAAAGGTCAAACATTAAAGACATTAATTATTGTATCATAAAAATAGAATCCGTGAGTTTATTACTAGCATTATTTTGTGTGGACGATCACTGTATATTAAATATCAGAGCCATCTTAAAATAACAGCCTTGTATCATGTTTGCCTTTATGAATAAATCCTATGTTCTCCATCCTTCTCAGATATGAACTATTGCAACCTTTTACTTTTCAATGGTAGAGGCAAGGGTTTCAAGAAGAATATCCTTAACTTTTTTCTCACTAAGGTTAATTTGAAAGTTCCCACAGTAATCAAAGGTTATTCCAAAGCAGAGTTGATTGCTACATTTTCAGGACTCTTGCAAGCCACTTGGGGTCATCATTGGTAGCTTGAAATTGGCTGTGGTGAGAATATTTACAACTTTATACTACAGAAATTGACAAACGCTACAAATCAGGGGTTTTTAATTTTCTCCAGAGAGACAGTTAAAAATTTACTGGCACACCGCAGTTCTAAACCTACCCTTTCTATTAAGACAAAAGGAAATAACAATCACAACAAAAATTTTTATGTTATCATATTACCATATTACTCTATCGACAAGTTAACGGTGTATTAAAGGAACCTTGACTTTCCAAAGCTAAACACTTCATGCCATCTTTGGTTACAATTCATTTTTACCCTGATAGGAGCCATATTTCTTTCTCCGTTTTACTCTTGGTCTCTCAAAAATTACCAGATCTTCTTAAACCTAAAAAACATTGGCCCTGTAATATCCCTTTTAGCCACTGTGTCCCCTTAGTCTCGTTCCTTAGATTACTGCAGTCTAGTATCTGCAACCACAACTCAAATGAGACCGCTCTCTTAAAGACTGTGGAAGGCATTGTGTGCACCACACCAAATCCCACTGACCAGGCCAGAGTCCTCCCCTAGATGCTGGGCTGTTGGCTGCTCGGGGTCATTAAGACACCTTTCTTGGGTTAATGCCCTTGGCTGAAGGAAATCTCCTGCCTGGAGTTTCATACTTGCAATCACTAGCCCATACCAATGACTGATTGATGTAGGTCTATAAAGGCCCAGGCCATTCTTCTCAAGACTCTGGTGCAATCCCTACTCTAGAGCTCCCCATGGAATCATGCTGAAGCTAGACTCCATGCCAGCTTAGCTTGTTTCCCTCCCATATCATGATTCCCTGATAACTTCAGAAGTTTCCTTGGAGAGCAATCCCTCAATAAATCACTCGCACTAGAATCTCAGCTTCCAGGGAACCCAGTCTTAAAAATCACTGATGATCCTGCTTCCCAAATCCAGCATCCTTTTCTCTCTCTCTCTTTTTTCTTAAAGGACATCAATTTATCATATCTTTAAAAAAAAAAAATTCATTCATTCTGCCTGCGCCGGGTCTTAGTTGTGGCATGTGGGATCTTTGTTGCGGCATGTGGACTTCTTAGTGGCAGCATGCAAACTCTTAGTTGCGGCATGCATGCAGGATCTAGTTCCCCGATCAGGGATCGAACCTGGGCCCTACGCATTGGGAGCACAGAGTCTTACCCACTGGACCACCAGAGAAGTGCCCAGCATCCTCTTCTCAATCTTCATCCTTCTAAGACTCTATGTAACTTCTAAAATTGTTGATTGCCACTACCCTTCTTGAAATTGTATTTTTTCCGAAGTAATTAAAATAAGACTATTTCATGGTTTTCACTATATTCTTTCTCACTGTGTTTTGTTAAAGCCTATGTTCCCTTCTCTTATACTTTACTTCTTATCCTGGTAAGATCTACCACGAAGCTTCAATATTAGATAGATATAAAACTCCCAAATGTATATTAATTTCCCATGCCTAAAAGCGTATCCCTCCACAAAAACAGTGTCTGTGTCCCTTATCTATGGAAGGCATCACTCTCCCTGAAGCCACCAAAGCTTGAACTCGTGAGTTCATTCATCTTTAATCCTTTATCTTCTCCCTTACTTCTCATACCAGTCCGTCACCAAGTCATGGCAATAGGAAATGCATTTTATTTTTTGCAGATGTTTTCTCCTTTTTATTAACATCGCATCTGGAAAGTTTACCTTTCACCAAAAATTCTTTCAGATACAACCAAATGTATCTCCCTTCCCTCAATATGCTGGGCCAGCCACATGTGCTTCATATAGCCGCTAGCATTGTTTTTCTAAAAATGTGTTATGACTCTATCGTTTCCCTATTTAAGAACTTTGCAGATCTCCACGTTTTTTTTATAAGAAATTTAAAATTATGTTTTTATCCCATTTTCTGCCAACTTTCCTCAGAAAACCCATGGTCTACCAATACCAGTCAATTTGCCACTCCAAAAATACATCACACATTTGCATACTTCAGTGGCTGTGTTCATGTTTCTCTCTCTTCCTGTAATGCCCCTGCCCCTTCACACACCAGCTCATGTGACTCCTTATATGGCTAAATTCCAATGACTCACCTTTAATGCAGTACTTCAACCAATGCATTTTCCCTCCCTCCCTCATGAACCCAAAAATGTATATAAATACATTTTTATATATTTATTATTAAGGTTAGATATTTTGGTATATTTATAGCTTTATGTATCTATTTTTTCCTCCTAGAAGGCTGACTATAAATACCCAGAAACATGAAGATCATTAATCATCACTTTTTATGTCTATTCTGGTGTGTAGCATAGGGCATTACACAAAATAGTAGGTCAGTAAATGTTGGAACTCATTTCTAGAATTATGAACTACACAATAAATCAACAATCATGGCTTCAGCAGATTTATGTTTCCTATTCAAATAAAATCTTAAAAATGTAATAAGAAGAGATAATAAACTTCCAAAATAAAAGTCATTGAAATACTGTCAAGTTAACACAGCTAATACTAGAAAAGCATTAGTTGACACATGTGATGCAATTCAAGTTATTTGTTATCAATCTATTTTCATGTTAATGTCTTAGGAGGAGTCCATTAAAGATAATTCAAATTTTAAAGCTCATATCCAACATTTTTAATACTACCTCAGCTCAGATTTTTGAAAATCTTGAGCAACATGCCTAAAATTAAAATATAGGCTGTCACTGAGAATATAAAATAAATATCATTCTTATGAGTCAAACTTGCCTCATGAGTTTTCTTTAAAAAAAACAGCATTCCCTTTTGGCAGCAGTATAATTCAAATCACAGAAATTTTAAATATTTAAGAAAAACAAAATATATTTTTAAATGATAAACTTTTGAAACAAAATGTTTTTATTCTTCCACCCTTTATTTTTTATACCATCAACTAGATAAATGTTAAGTGAATTCCTTGCTTCAAAATATGTTCACATTCCTTTGCTCTAAACCCAAATATGTCTAAACTAGGAAAGAAACCCTTTTTGAATCTTAGAATGTAATCTTATTCTTTAAGGCTTAGAGATGCATGGTATGTACAAAAATCAAAGAAAGTCTCAAAATTCCTGCACAAAATAAGGTCATGTTTACACAGAGTGGAAGGATAGAATCAAAATTCAAATACTCCTTCAAAATGGTTGTTCTTCGCTAGCACAAACTGAAACTTTTATTGTACTAACAAGAGTATGAATCACTAAGTCCAGCTGACACTAAAATATCCCCAAAAGATCGTGTCTCTTGACAAATTTAAATAGAACTTCAGTCTGCACATGCATGGGCTCTAAAACTCGTTGATATAGTTTGCCAGTTGTACTTATGTTTGTTCTACTTCAGATAACTCATTGACTTCCCTTCTTTCCTCCTTTCTTTCCTTCCTTAGGTTTTCTAAGTTACTCTAAATTACTAGCATAAATTCAAAGCCTGAGTTATTTCTGCAAAGAGTAAATACCATTAGCATTATGTATTGGCCACCTTCATAAAAGTGACTGCTTCTACAATGATAGCATTTCTCTCCATAATCTTTAAGTGGGGCAAAATAATTTCGAGGATACACACAGCATTTAGCACATTATATTACTCTGAAAAACAGATGATTTTTTTCATGTAAAATGCTATCGAAGCATTCACTTAAACATAACCATTCAATTTTCTACCTTAAGCCCAAAAGCTCTCTTTGCTGGCACAGGTATTTTTCTTTATCTAGCAGGCCTGATGTTGCAGGCCCTTTTCTCACTCCATATTCTGCGAGACATGCTCAAAGTCTCTTCCCATTCAATTTATGACATGATTCATTGAATGCTACAGCCTACTTGAGAATTTTTTAATATTTTCCAGCCCTGCAGTAGAAATCCATTTTTCCGATAAGAAATGTAGTGATGACCCTGTCAGCTAAGTACCCTAATTCATCTGTCTATGTGAGAAAGCTCTTCCTCCAGGCTCCTTCTGAATTCATATATGGATTGTTCTGTATGGACTAGCATCTTCAGAGAGTAGCTTTCATATTTCTTTACAAATTAAATATATATATATATTTTACAGTTCCAAAAGTAGTAGATAAAAATCAATTCAGAATATTATGATCACATTTTTCTGGTTCTTAGGGATTTAGCTAGTTATGAGATGAAAGAATTTACAAAAGAGAGTATACTACCAGAGCATTAAAAATGAAGCAGATATCTCTGGACTCACGCTACGCTATTAGCAGCAGAAATTTTTCTAACCGATGCAATATTTACTCTTAACTCACAAATATACTCCAAGTATTTAAAATTGATACTTGAATATTGGTGAACACTTAAAAAGCACCTAAATATCCTTTTTTAAAACCAGAAAAATAAGAATATATAAATTATTATGTGACTAGCATTATAAGTTATCAAAATTAGGTAAAATTTCTCCAGCTAAACATATGGGATTGTTTGAATATAAAATACACTGTAAGTATGAAATCACATGGTCAAATGTGATTAACTCTCAAGGGAGAAGAACACACAAGGGCAGTTTTGCTCGTCATCCCACGGGTTGTTTGTGTAATCTATTGGTCTATTTTATTCTCAGAGGGTTTTATGAAATGGTGTTCTGACCCAGTGCAAGCGTCATTATATCCTGAAACCCTTAATACAGTGTTCTCAGGATTTATAACCAGCAGTGGACATTGACAGCTGCGCCTTCCCTAACCTGGTTTAGCTAGCCTATTCCATCACCTGCACACACTTCCATTCATTCAATCTTATTGAGTATCTCCTACGTGTGATGCATTGAGCTAGATGTCAAGTAATACAAATGGTTGCTAAATAAAAAGATGAGTAAGACAAAGTCTCTAATCTCAAAACTCTTAAAATCTAGCAAAGGAGACAGTGATGTGTAACTATAGTGATAATATAAAATATAGTACCTAATTGATAAAAGTGGGAAATATATATTTTTTTAATTTGGGAAACTCTTCAAGAAAGAGTTGCCATTGAGCTGAATCTTGTCAGTTGAATATGATTTTTGCAGGCAGAGATGTGGGAAATGAATTCTAATTCAATAAAATGGCTTGACTTATTACAGAAATAAATGTATGTGTATGGCAGATCTCAGGAACCATGAATAATTCACTATTGCTAGCACATAAGGAAAGAAGAATCTAGAAGGAGAGAAATTATAAAAAGCAAATTTCAGACCATGATAGAGGGCCTTAGTTACCATCACCTCTAAATTAGATTTTATTCACTGTCATTGAGTTGTGTGTGAACTTTGTTTCAGCAAATTCTGAGACCTTCCTGATGATACTAAATATGTACTATCTCAAAGGAAATCATAGCCACCCTTTTTTGATGATTGATAATTATCTTACTCTCTCATAACACATCATAACAAGCAGGGTTAATAAACTGACAGAACTTTTCAGTATCCAGGGCAACAAAACATACACAGTTTTGGTACAGATTTCAAAACTATGGGGTGAAAAAATTATGTATTCAAACATTTCTGAAGCTCTTATTTCAGCCCAGACCAGCACAGTAGGCTCATGTGTATGCATTAGTTTCTAAAGAGAAAAACTGAACTATCTTCCCAAAGCACTGAGCGAAGGATGAAGGATTGTCTGAACCAAATAATTTTCTCCAGAGTCAGGAGACTCTTGAAAAAAAATTAGCTTGATGGTATTTAAGAAATTTCTATTAACTTTCAATCATACATACACAAAAAGGGAGTAATATCCCCATATTTCTACACCCCTACAAAAGACAGCAGTAATGTTCAATGCTGATGTAGATGCAAAGAAATGAGGAATGAATTGCCGGTGGGAGTAAAAATTGCTAGAACCCTTTGGAAAATAGCGTATTAAAATATCAAAAGTCCAAGCGATGCAAATGTAAATATAAAAATCTGAGCAATCCCTATAGAAATTCTAGTATATGTATACAAAGTTGTGTGCTGTTATTCACTGCACACTGTAGGGGCAAAAAAAAACCTTCAGAAGTATTCATTTAGAGGGAGATAACTGAATCAATTTGGCTAAAGCATATTATCAAATACTACACAATTACTAAAAAAAAAAAACAAAAAACCTAGTGGAATATTTACACATCAGCTAATGAAAGGACTACAACATTATGATGAGAGAGAAAAATTAGAGTTGAATGTGGGTAGTAAGTATATAGAATAATCATGTCTTTGTAAATCTTATCACTAACAAAAACCTTGTTATGAGTATATATGTATGTAGGAGCATGAAAGCATGGTAGTTACATTTCTTGCTATTAGCATGACTGCTATTGAGATACATTTTTTAAAATTAAGAGAATGAAACACATAATTCTAAAAGGCACATGCACCCCAATGTTCACTGCAGCACTATTTACAATAGCCAGGGAACGGAAACAACCTAAATGTCCATCAACAGAAGAATGGATATAGAAGATGTGGTACACATATACAGTGGAAAATTACTCAGCCAAAAAAGGAATGAAATTGGGTCATCTGTAGAGACGTGGATAGACCTAGAGACCGTCATACAGAGTGAAGTAAGTCAGAAAGAGAAAAACAAATATCATATAGTAACACACATATGTGGAATCTGAAAAAATTGGTATAGACGATCTTATTTAGAAAGCAGAAATAGAGACACAGACATAGAAAACAAACATATGAATACCAAAGGGGGAAAGGCGGGGGATGGGATGAATTGGGAGATTGGGATTGACATAAATACACTTTTTTTTGTTTATAAATTTATTTTTTTATTTATTTATTTTTGCTGCGTTGGGTCTTTGCTGCTGCGCACAGGCTTTCTCTAGTTGCGGCGAGTGGGGGCTACCCTGTTGCAGTGTGCATGCTTCTCACTGCGGTGGCTTCTCATTGCAGAGCACGGGCTCTAGGCATGCGGGCTCTAGAGCGCAGGCTCAGTAATTGTGATGCAAGGGCTTAGCTGCTCCTCGGCAAGTGGGATCTTCCCGGACCAGGGATCGAACCCCTGTCCCCTGCGTTGGCAGGTGGATTCTTAACCACTGCACCACCAGGGCAGTCCTATACACTATTGATACCATGTATAAAATAGATAACTAATGAGAACCTACTGTACAGCACAGGGAACTCTACTCAATGCTCTGGGGTGACCTAAATGGGAAGGAAATCCAAAAAAGAGGGGATATATGCATATGTACAGCTGATTCACTTTGCTGTGCAGTAGAAACTAACATAACATTGTAAAGCAACTTTACTCCAATAAAAATTAAAAGAAAAAAGAGAGGATGAATCACATACCAGCATTGTACCCTGAGCTTCAAATCTACTCAATAATAGGAGGCATGTGGAAATAGCCTGACAGAAAATTTTACAATTCTCCTCAAGCTTCTTGACTCACTACCAGTCACACTGATGACAATGTCTCCCAATTTACACAGAAAATAAAGGGCCCCTGACTAGGAAATTCTTCATCTTTCTACCCACCCATGTACAAAATTGTCCATATTTATTCCCAGTCTATTCCTCCACCCTAGGGGAACGACGGTCTCCCCACCACCCAAAGCTAATGCCTACTTCTGTGCTCCCTGGATTCTTCTCCCACTCTATCTCTGACTGATTTTAACATTTATACCTACATGCAAACCTTCCCTATCTGTGAACATGCATAAGTCTCTCTTTTCTTAAAAACAAGACAAAAAGCCCACAACCTCCTTTGATCTAATGCCCCCCTCCTGGCATGTTATTAAAATTATTTAATAATCATACAGCATCTCTCGTACAAAAGTTTGAGTCAGGGCCTGTGGTTCCCATTGAACTAAGAGCTCCTCTTAGTTTCTGGATCTTGGGATGGTCACTGAGCTCCTGTGCAGTGTCCACGACAGCTGGGATGGCCAAGGGCATTAAGAAAGCGTGGGCAGTGGCTATCCATCACTTTTTCTGTTGTTATTAATTGCCAAATTTTGAAAGTTAAAGTTTCAAAATCTGTCAAAATTTTGACAACGAAGAAGGCATTCCATTGTATATTAGCTGACTCTAACCTATTTACCATCCCATTTCTTGCTTATCTTTCACAGCACAATTCTCGAAATAAAAGTCCACCAGACTATAATTACAATGATTTGTTAAACTGCTATTTATCACCAGTACATGCCTATTAGAAGAGACAAAATCTGGAACACTGACTATGCCAAATGCTGGTGAGGATGTGCAGCAAGAAGAACTCTTAGACCTTGCTGGTGAGAATGCTAAATGGTTCAGCCCCTTTGGAAGACAGCTTGGCTTTTCTTACAAACTAAACATACTCTTACCATTTTATCTAGTAATCACACCCCTTGGAACTTCCCCCCAAAAGTTGAAAACTAACGTCCACACAAAATCTCCACAAGGATGCTCACAGCAGCTTTATTCATAATCGCCAAAACTTGGAAGCAACCAAGATATCCTTCAGTAGATGAACTGATAAACTACGGCACATACAGGCAATGGAATATATTCAGTGCTGAAAAGAAATGAGCGATCTAACCACGAAAATACATGAAGGAAACTTAAATGTATGTCACTAAGAAGCCAGTCTGAAGAGGTTACATATGCTGTGAGGCCAACTATGTGACATTCTGGAAAAGGTAAAACCATGGACAGTAAAAAGATCACTGTTTGCTTATTTACAAAACAAAAACAGACCCACAGACTTACAAAACAAACTTGTGTTTACCAAAGGGGAAAGGTGGGAGGCGGGAGGGATAAATTGGGAGTTTGGGATTGACATATACACATTAGTATATTTAAAATAGATAACCAACAAGGACCTACTGTATAGCACAGGGGACTCTCAATATTCTGCAACAACCTAAATGGGAAAAGAATTTGTAAAAAATAGATACATGTATATGTATAACTGAATCACTTTGCTGTACACCTGAAACTAACACAACATTGTTAATCAACTGTACTCCAATATAAAATAAAACAATAAATAAATAAAATTAAACTTAAACAAAAGAAAGTTCCAAACCTGGAAAAAGAAAAAAAATAGATCACTGGTTGTCAGAAGGTGTGTTCGGGGAGGGATGAATAGATGGATTTGTAGGGCAGTGAAACTACTCTGAATGATACTGTACAGATGGATTGATGTCATTATAGATATTCAAACCCATAAAATGTACAACACCACGTGTGACCCCTATGGTAAACTATAGACGTTGTGTGATTATGATGTGTAGGTGTAGGTTCATCAGTTGTAGCAAAGGTACCCCTGTGGTGGAGTGTTGGGGGATGCTGATAATGAGGGAAGCTCTGCATATGGAAAGGGGCAGAAGGGAAATCTCTGTACACCCCTCTTAATTTTACTGTGAACCTAAAACTATTTAAAAAAAATTTTTCTTAAACTCCGTATTCCTAGTTATCCCTCAGTTCAGGTCTATCCAATTTAATCCACAGATTAGCACCGAAACGTTTCTTGTTGGCGATATCCACTGAATCTTCTAATTGCCCAAACTACCCTCTTGAATATATCTGAAGATAGGCCTCTCTGCTCCCTTTGTCACTTCACTGCTGAATGTGTCCTCTCTTAGTTTCAGTATGTTATTCTCTCCAGGTTCATCTACTATATCTCCTGCTGCTCTGCTTTGGTGATTCAAAGGTCATATCTTTGGCTTTCTGGATTTCGATTCTAAACACTCTCCCCGGGTGACCTCATCCATGTCGTTTTCTCACCTCTCACTGTGACATCCAAATTCATAGCTTTGTCTCTCATTTCTCTCTAGAGAATCTGATTCATAATCCCTGACTCCCCGCTCATCTTATCAGAGCCAGCCTCCACTCTGCAGTGAAGGTGATTCTACTTCAGAGTGTGATGAGTACGGCATAATAATGGTCTAACTACACAGAAGTTATTAATATGGAACACTGTTTAACAGAGTCAGACAGGTGCAAATGTTAAATGGCAGAAGAAATTACACAAAGTTACCAAAACACAACTCAATGCCGTGTTCCACAGCTAAGGAAAGCAAGAAAGTCAACACACTTTGCTGGCTCCAGTCTCTCTGGGATCATTGATTTGAGATTTTGTTTCTTTCTTTCCTTTTTTGTTAATTTAATGTTTCCCCTGCGGTCTAAAAGGCTAATGAAGCTTCAAAAGTTCCCAGCAAGGTCCCAGACTGTAACTTATGCAGAAGAAACTGGGTCATTAAGCTAAAGGTCTCTGGATGAGCATCTTCTTTAACAAGCATAAAGGTGATCTTGACCTGTACTGTTATTCAGGGAATAACTTTCCTGATTCCCAAAAATAGAACCATAATTGAGTCTCACACATGAAAGGCAATCCGATCAGGAAGTTTTTGGTTAATTTTGCTTTCCTGTAGAATGGGATATCTTGACAAAAATCTTCCTTTAAAATAGGGGCTTCTAATAAATAGTTGTTTAGACAGTCATTTGATTTCTCAGAAATTCATGACAGATACAAACAATTATGGAAATTTTAAGTTTGCCTAAGGAGTAAGAGAAATACATATATTTTATTTCAAATGTCAAATTATCAATATACCATAGTTTTAATTCCTGATGTAATTATTTTTAAAAGCCCTTCAATTATTAAAAACTGCCAAACTATTCAAGCTGGCCATATACTTGCAAAATTATTTCAAGAAGTCAAACAATCTAACTACTAAAGAAGCAGATTTCTCTTCTATTTGGGCATAATAAAAGTATTTTAAGTAGCAAATAAAATGGTTGGAATATAAGTATTTTGTCCCAGTCAGTTAAAATCTACCACCTGGCATAAACGTAAGGAGTCTAGAGTGTGAATATAAATACGGTGGCAAATATGAACACAAAGTCTTTTCTTTAAAACATAAAATAAACCTCAAGATACATTAAGTGATATTTAAAAGTGCAGTAAAATTTACCTTAAGATTAAACTAGCACTGATGTTATAAATTCATGATAAAAGAGCACCCGTGACTTTAGAAATACATTTCTTATATCAAAAAGAAATAATCGAGACCTTCAAGATGGCGGAGGAGTAAGACATGGAGATCACCTTCCTCCCCACAAATACGTCAGAAATACATCTACATGTGGAGCAACCCCTACAAGAACACCTACTGAACGCTGGCAGAAGACCTCAGACTTCCCAAAAGGCAAGAAACTCCCCACGTACCTGGGTAGGGCAAAAGAAAAAAGAAGAAACAGAGACAAAAGGATAGGGACGGTACCTGCACCAGTGGGATGGAGCTGTGAAGGAGGAAAAGTTTCTACACACGAGAAAGCCCCTTCGCGGGCAGAAACTGCGGGTGGCGGAGGGGGGAAGCTTCGGGGCCACGGAGGAGAGCACAGCAACAGGGGTGCGGAGGGCAAAGCGGGGAGATTCCCGCACAGAGGGTCGGTGCCGACCAGCACTCACCAGCCCTAGAGGCTTGTCTGCTCCCCCGCCGGGGCGGGCGGGGCTGCGAGCTGAGGCTCGGGCTTCGGAGCGCAGGGAGAGGACTGTGGTTGCTGCGTGAACACAGCCTGAAGGGGGCTAGTGCGCCACGGCTGGCCGGGAGGGAGTCTGGGAAAAGGTCTGGAGCTGCCGAAGAGGCAAGAGACTTTTTCTTCCCTCTTTGTTTCCTGGTGCGCGAGGAGAGGGGATTAACAGCGCTGCTTAAAGGAGCTCCAGAGACGGGCGCGAGCCGCGGCTAAAAGCGCGGACCCCAGAGACGGGCAGGAGACGCTAAGGCTGCTGCTGCCGCCGCCAAGAAGCCTGTGTGCGAGCACAGGTCACTCTCCACACCCCTCTTCCGGGAAGCCTGTGTAGTCCGCCACTGCCAGGGTCCCTGGATCCAGGGATAACTTACCCAGGACAACGCACGGCGTGCCTCAGGCTGTTGCAAGGTCACGCCAGCCTCTGCCGCAGCAGCCTGGCCCCGCACTCCGTACCGCTCCCCCCCCCCTGGCCTGTGAGCCAGAGCCCCCTAATCAGCCACTGCTTTAACCCCGTTCTGTCTGAGCGAGGAACAGATGCCCTCAGGCGACCTACACGCAGAGGCGGGGCCAAATCCAAAGCTGAACCCCAGGAGCTGTGTGAACAAAGAAGAGAAAGGGAAATTTCTCCCAGCAGCCTCAGGGGCAGTGGATTAAATCTCCACAATCAACTTGATGTACCCTGTATCTGTGGAATACCTGAATAAACAACGAATCATCCCAAAATTGAGGCAGTGGACTTTGGGAGCAACTGTAGACTTGGGGTTTGCTTTCTGCATCTGTTTCTGGTTTTATGTCTATTTTAGTTTAGTATTTAGAGTTTATTATCATTGATAGATTGGTTTATTGATTTGGATGCTATCTTCCTTCTTTTTTTATATATAGATATATATTTTTTTCCATTTTCTCTTTTTGTGAGTGTGTACGTGTATGCCTCTTTGTTTGATTTTGCCTGTATAGCTTTGCTTTTACCATTGGTCCTAAGGTTCTGTCTGTCTGTTATTTTATTTTTTTAGTATCGTTTTTAGCACTTGCTATCATTAGTGGATTTGTTTTTTGGTTTGGTTGCACTTTTCTTTTTTCTTTTTTTTTAATTAATTTTTAATTTTTTAAATTTTCAGTAGTTTTTTTTAGTTTTTATTTTAATAACTTTTCTTTCTTTCTTCTTTTCTCTTTCTTTCTTTCTCTCTCTTTCTCTCTCTCCCTTTCTTTCTCACTCTCCCTTCCTTCCTTCCTCTCTCTCTTTCTTCCTTCCTTCCTTCTTCCTTCCTTTCTCCTTCCTTTCTTTCTTCCTTCCTTCCTTCCTTCCTTCCTTTCTTTCTTTCTTTCTCCCTTTTCTTCTGAGCTGTGTGGCTGACAATGTCTTGGTGCCCTGGCCAGGTGTCAGGCCTGTACCCCTGAGGTAGGAGAGCCAAGTTGAGGACATTGGTCCAGCAGAGACCTCCTAGCTCCATGTAATATCAAATGGCGAAAGCTCTCCCAGAGATTTCCGTCTCAAAGCTAAGACCCAGCTCCACTCAATGACCAGCAAGCTATAGTGCTGGACACACTATGCCAAACAACAAGCAAGACAGGAACACAACCCCACCCATTAGCAGAGAGGCTGCCTAAAATAATAAGGTCAAAGACACCCCAAAACACACCATCAGATGTGGTCCTGCCCACCAGAAAGACAAGATTCAGCCTCATCCACCAGAACATAGACACCAGTCCCCTCCACCAGGAAGCCTACATAACCCACTAGAGCAACCTTAGCCACTGGGGGCAGACACCAAAAAGAATGGGAACTACAAACCTGCAGCCTGCAATAAGGAGACCCCGAACACAGTAAGTTAAGCAAAATGAGAAGACAGAGAAACACACAACAGATGAAGCAGAAAGGCAAAAACCCACTAGACCAAACAAATGAAGAGGAAATAGGCAGTCTACCTGTAAAAGAATTCAGAGTAATGATAGTAAAGGTGATGAAAAACCTTGGAAACAGAATGGAGAAAATACAAGAAACGTTTTACAAGGACCTAGCAGAAGTAAAGCGCAAACAAACAAGGATGAACAACACAATAAATGAAATTAAAAATTCTCCAGAAGGAATCAACAGTAGAATAACTGAGGCAGGAGAACGATAAGTGACCTAGAAGATAAAATA